>NC_029774.3:87935004-87936022 GCF_000817695.3 Arachis duranensis | reverse complement strand
GGAGGCCGAACGTGTTTTTATAAGGGGGGAAGGAGATTTCGAAAAAAATTGAAAGGAGATTTGAGAAGATATGGAGAGAATTTGAGAGAAGGGTGAGTTTTTGAATAAGATTTGGGATTGATTTGAGAGAGATTTGAAGAATGATTTTGATTTTTGAAGATTTGAAGGTGAATGATGAAAGGTTGAAATGTGTTTATGTAGAAAAGTATGGGTCAAAAAAGGAAAGTTTGAAAAAATTTGATTGGAAAGCAAAATCTTGGTCCCCCACCTTTCTGGCGTTAAACACCCAGAATGGTATCCATTCTGGCGTTTAACGCCCATTTGTTAGCCAATGTGGGCGTTTAACGCCCAGCCAAGTGCCCTGGCTGGCGTTAAACGCCAGGATTCCCTTTATCACTGGGCGTTTTGCTAAACGCCCAGGATGCTGCACACCTGGCGTTAAACGCCCAAAATGGCACCTTTACTGGCATTAAACGCCTAGAATGATGCCCATTCTGGCGTCTAATGCCCAAATTGCCTCTTTACTGACATTTTAACGCTAGTGAGCTCTTTTTCTCTGTGATTCTTCTGCCTTATGTTCTGAACCTTCATATCTCTGTATTATTTACTTGAGAATATATTTTTTTATTTTTGAATTTTTAATGAAGAGAGAGAAAAACAACAAAATGAAATAAAACATAAAAATGCAAGATCAAAACAAGTAATGCATGAAAGGACACTTTGAATATCAAGATGAATACCAAGAACACTTTGAAGATCATGATGAACATTAAGGACATATTTTTGAAAATTTTTAAGAAAAGAAAGATATGCAAGACACCAAACTTAGAAATTTTTAATGTTTAGACACTATGGATTTGAAAATACATATGAAAAATAAGAAAAAACACAAAACAGGAGAAGTTAAAGATCAGAACAAGGAAAATCATCAAGAACAACTTGAAGATCAATGAAGAACACAATACATGAAATTTTTTTCGAAACTTGAGAAAATTTGAAAACATGCAATTGACACCAA
>NC_029774.3:87933637-87934439 GCF_000817695.3 Arachis duranensis | reverse complement strand
AGTTGCCACTTTGTGGCTAATTCCATATCTGACCATAGCAGAGTATAGCTGTCTATTGCAGAAATGAGTGCCCCCATCACTGATTAGTACTCTGGGAACACCAAATCTGCTGAAGATGTGTTTCTGGAGGAATTTCAGCACGGTCTTGGTATCATTAGTCCACTGCCACCAGAATGTAAGTGTTTGAGTATGATGGTGGGAATGGACCCATGAAGTCAATTCCCCATACATCAAACAATTCTATCTCTAGTATCCCTTGTTGAGGCATGGCATATCCGTGAGGCAAGTTACCAGCTCTTTGGCAACTGTCACAGTTACGTACAAACTCTCGGGCATCTTTATAGAGAGTAGGCCAGTAGAAGCCACATTGGAGGACTTTAGTGGCTGTTCGCTCACTTCCAAAATGTCCTCCATACTGTGATCCATGGTAGTGCCATAGGATCCTCTGTGCTTCTTCTCTGGGTACACATCTGCGGATCATTCCGTCTGCACATCTCTTAAAGAGATATGGCTCATCCCATAGGTAGTACTTGGCATCTGAAATTGATTTCTTTCTTTGCACTCTGCTGTACTCCTGGGGTATGAACCTCATAGCTTTATAGTTTGCAATATCTGCAAACCATGGAGCTTCCTGAATGGCAAAGAGTTGCTCATCTGGGAAAGTCTCAGAAATCTCAGTAGAAGGGAGGGACGCCCCAGCTACTGGTTCTATTCGGGACAGATGATCAGCTACCTAGTTCTCCGTCCCTTTTCTGTCTCTTATTTCTATATCAAACTCTTGCAGAAGCAACACCCATCTTAT
>NC_029774.3:87931937-87933054 GCF_000817695.3 Arachis duranensis | reverse complement strand
CACAGACCAAAAGGCATCCTCCTGTAGGCAAACACGCTAGAAGGGCAAGTAAATGCTGTTTTCTCTTGGTCTTGAGGATCTACTGCAATTTGGTTGTAACCTGAATAGCCATCCAAAAAGCAGTAATAATCATGACCAGCTAGTCTTTCTAGCATTTGGTCTATGAATGGTAAAGGAAAATGATCCTTTCTGGTGGCTGTATTGAGCCTTCTGTAATCAATACACATATGCCACCCTGTGACTGTTCTTGTAGGAACCAGTTCATTTTTTTCATTATGAACCACTGTCATGCCTCCCTTCTTGGGGACAACTTGTACAGGGCTCACTCAGGGGCTGTCAGAAATAGGATAAATAATCTCAGCCTCTAGTAATTTAGTGACCTCTTTCTGCACCACCTCCTTCATGGCTGGATTTAGCCTCCTCTGTGGTTGGACCACTGGTTTGGCATTATCCTCCAACAGGATCTTGTGCATGCATCTAGCTGGGCTAATGCCCTTAAGATCACTTATGGACCACCCAAGAGCTGTCTTGTGTGTCCTTAGCACTTGAATCAGTGTTTCCTCTTCCTGTGGATTTAAAGCAGAGCTTATTGATGAGCGGATAATTTATACGCTTTTTGACATTATTTTTAGTATGTTTTTAGTATGATCTAGTTAGTTTTTAGTATATTTTTATTAGTTTTTAGTTAAAATTCACTTTTCTGGACTTTACTATGAGTTTGTGTGTTTTTCTGTGATTTCAGGTATTTTCTGGCTGAAATTGAGGGTCCTGAGCAAAAATCTGATTCAGACACTGAAAAGGACTGCAGATGCTATTGGATTCTGACCTCCCTGCCTTCGAAGTGGATTTTCTGAAGCTACAGAAGCCTAATTGGCGCGCTCTCAACGGCATTGGAAAGTAGACGTTCTGGGCTTTCCAGC
Source organism: Arachis duranensis (assembly GCF_000817695.3). Classification (NCBI taxonomy): domain Eukaryota; kingdom Viridiplantae; phylum Streptophyta; class Magnoliopsida; order Fabales; family Fabaceae; genus Arachis; species Arachis duranensis. The sequence continues at coordinate 87,932,134 of NC_029774.3, read as the reverse complement.
AATGTATAATAGTCCATACTTTGCCTGAGATTTGATGGCCCAAACCGGCGTGGCAAAACAGCCTCAGAAATTCCAGCGTTTAACGCTGGAACTGGCATAAAAATTGGAGTTAAACGCCCAAACTGGCATGAAAGCTGGCGTTTAACTCCAGAATTGGTTTCTACACGAAAATGCTTCATTGCTCAGCCCAAGCACAC
>NC_029774.3:87930356-87930742 GCF_000817695.3 Arachis duranensis | reverse complement strand
TAAAAATTTTAAGTTTGGTGTCATTTTGTTGTTTTTCTCTTTCCTCTTTTCAAAAATCAAATCTTTTTCATAAAAATTTTTCTATCATATCTTTCTAATTGCTAATCTCAAAATCTTTTTAATTAACTAATTGATTCAGTTCTCAATTTGCTTTGATCTTATTTTCTTTTTGATTTTCGATTTTTTTATTTCCTTTTATTTTATTTTAATTTTCGGCTAATTCAAAAAAAAAACAAAATTTATCTATTTGTAATCCATATCATTTCCCTTTATCCAGTATGGACTTAAGTGGGACTGATCAGTCCAAAAGGACTCTGGGTCATATGCTAACTCCATTACAGCTGCATATGGGAGTAGCATCTGTACACCTCCCATCAAAGCAAGTA
>NC_029774.3:87929580-87929827 GCF_000817695.3 Arachis duranensis | reverse complement strand
TGGGTACAGTTAGACATCTTCTACTATGGGCTTACAGAAAAAGCTCAGATGTCTTTAGACCACTCAGCTGGTGGATCTATACACATGAGGATGACAATTGAAGAGGCTCAAGAGCTTATAGACACTGTTGCTAGAAACCAATATTTGTACTCTAGCAATGAGTTCTCTCCAAAAGAGGAAGTCATGACAGTAGTCACTGATCCTAATCCTCAAGAACAGATGATTGAGCTTAATCAACAATTGCTCA
>NC_029774.3:87928636-87929464 GCF_000817695.3 Arachis duranensis | reverse complement strand
TTGAATCAAGCAAAACAGCAAATATCTAAACAGATAACAGAGGAATGTCAAGCAGTTCAACTGAGGAGTGGGAAGACACTGAATACCACTGCTCAAAAGAGCAAAAAGCCAAACAAGGAACAATTGACAGAGGATAACCAAACCACTGTTCAAAATCCCTCTGAGGATAGTAAGAGCCCAGAGAGGAATGTTATTGGCGTTCAAACGCCAAAGAGGGAGGGAAAGCTGGCGTTAAACGCCCATTCTCTGCCCAGTTCTGGCATTCAAACGCCAGAAAAGGGGGAAAAGTTGGCGTTAAACGCCCATTTTCCACCCAATCCTGGCGTTCAAACACTAAGGGAAGATCAGACACCTGAGAGTGCTGACAGTAATCCCTCTAACAAGGCTTCTTCAACCACTTCTGTAAGGAATAAACCTGCAGCATCTAAGGTTGAAGAATATAAAGCCAAGATGCCTTATCCTCAAAAACTCCACCAAGCGGAACAGGATAAGCAATTTGCCCGCTTTGCAGATTATCTAAGGACTCTTGAAATAAAGATTCCGTTTGCAAAGGCACTTGAGCAAATACCTTCTTATGCTAAGTTCATGAAAGAGATCTTAAGTCATAAGAAGGATTGGAGAGAAACTGAAAAAGTATTTCTCACTGAAGAATGCAGTGCAGTCATTTTGAAAAGCTTACCAGAAAAGCTTCAAGATCCAGGAAGCTTTATGATACCATGCACATTAGATGGTGCTTGCACCAAGACAGCCCTATGTGATCTTGGAGCAAGCATCAATCTAATACCTGCATCCACTATCAGAAAGCTTGGGTTGACTGGAGAAGTCAAG
>NC_029774.3:87927785-87928290 GCF_000817695.3 Arachis duranensis | reverse complement strand
TGGTAGAAGAGATCAATATGACTGAAAGCCTAGAATCAGAGCTTGAGGACATCTTCAAGGATGCTCAACCTGATCAAGAAGAATCAGTGGAAACAAAGGAATTTTCGAAAATTCTTCAGGAGGAGGATAAGCCTCCCAAACCTGAACTCAAACCACTACCACCATCCCTGAAGTATGCATTTCTGGGAGAGGGTGACACTTTTCCAGTGATTATAAGCTCTGCCTTAAATCCACAGGAAGAGGAAGCACTGATTCAAGTGCTAAGGACACACAAGATAGCTCTTGGGTGGTCCATAAGTGATCTTAAGGGCATTAGCCCAGCTAGATGCATGCACAAAATCCTGTTGGAGGATAATGCCAAACCAATGGTCCAACCACAAAGGAGGCTAAATCCAGCCATGAAGGAGGTGGTGCAGAAAGAGGTCACTAAATTACTAGAGGCTGGGATTATTTATCCTATTTCTGATAGCCCCTGGGTGAGCCCTGTCCAAGTCGTCCCCAAAAA
>NC_029774.3:87926730-87927290 GCF_000817695.3 Arachis duranensis | reverse complement strand
AGTGACCATGCCATTGGTGCAGTGTTGGGACAGAGGCATAACAAACTTCTGCACGTCATTTATTATGCCAGCCGTGTTCTAAATGACGCACAGAAGAATTACACAACCACAGAAAAATAGTTACTTGTAGTGGTCTATGCCATTGACAAGTTTAGATCCTATCTAGTGGGATCCAAAGTGGTTGTGTACACTGACCATGCTGCTCTTAAATACTTACTCACAAAGCAGGATTCAAAACCCATGCTTATAAGATGGGTGTTGCTTCTGCAAGAGTTTGATATAGAAATAAGAGACAGAAAAGGGACAGAGTACCAAGTAGCTGATCATCTGTCCCGAATAGAACCAGTAGCTGGGGCGTCCCTCCCTTCTACTAAGATCTTTGAGACTTTCCCAGATGAGCAACTCTTTGCCATTCAGGAAGCTCCATGGTTTGCAGCTATTGCAAATTATAAAGCTGTGAGGTTCATACCTCAGGAGTACAGCAGAGTGCAAAGAAAAAAATTAATTTCAGATGCTAAGTACTACCTATGGGATGAGCCATATCTCTTTAAGAGATGTGT
>NC_029774.3:87924444-87926534 GCF_000817695.3 Arachis duranensis | reverse complement strand
CAAAGTGGCAACTCCGTATCATCCACAGACAAATGGGCAAGCTGAAGTCTCTAACAGAGAGCTAAAAAGAATCCTAGAATGAACTGTGATGGCCCGAAGAAAGGATTGGGCAAAGAGCTTGGATGATGCTCTGTGGGCATACAGAACAGCATACAAGACTCCTATAGGAACCTCTCCATACCAACTAGTGTACGGGAAGGCCTGTCATCTGCCCGTGGAACTGGAACATAAAGCCTACTGGGCAACCAGATTCCTAAACATGGATGCTCAATTAGCTGGTGAAAAAAGATTGCTCCAGCTAAATGAGCTAGAGAAGTTCAGACTCAATGCCTTTGAAAATGCAAAAATTTATAAGGAAAAGGCAAAGAAGTGGCATGACAAGAAGTTGTCAACCAGAGTCTTTGAGCCAGGACAAAAAGTTCTACTCTTCAACTCTAGGCTCAGATTGTTTCTAGGAAAACTCAAATCCCGGTGGAGGGGTCCGTATGTGATTACAGGAGTGTCACCATATGGATATGTTGAGCTTCAGGATATTGATTCTGATAAAAATTTCATTGTTAATGGACAGAGGATCAAGCATTATCTTGAAAGCAATTTTGAGCAAGAATGTTCAAAACTGAGACTTGAGTGATTCTCAGTAATGGTCCAGCTAAAGACAGTAAAGAAGCGCTTGCTGGGAGGCAACCCAGTCATTAGGAGGTTATATGTTTTGCTTTTACAAAGGCAAGTATCAAAAATGAAGGAATTCACAGAGTTACAGAAGGATTCAGCACAAAAAGCAGAGAAAAAGAGCTTACTGACGAAAAAACACCAGTAAGGGGCATTTTGGGCGTTAAACGCCAGAATGGGCACCATTCTGGGCGTTTAACGCCAGTAAAGGTGCCATTTTGGGCGTTAAACGCCAGAATGGGCACCATTCTGGGCGTTTAACGCCAGGTGTGCAGCATCCTGGGCGTTTAGCAAAACGCCCAGTGACAAAGGAATTCTGGCGTTTAACGCTAGCCAGGGTACCTGGCTGGGCGTTAAACGCCCAAAAGGGGCAACAAATGGGCGTTAAACGCTAGAATGGGTGCCATTCTGGGCGTTTAACGCCAGAAAGGTGGGGGGACCACGATTTTGATTTTCAACCAAATTTTTTTTAATTTTTCCTTTTCTTACCCATACTTTTCTACATAAATACATCCCAACCTTTCATCATTCACTTTAAAATCTTCAAAAATCAAAAGTCATTCTTCAAATCTCTCTCAAATCAATCCCAAATCTTATTCAAAAACTCACCCTTCTCTCCAATTCTCTCCATATCTTCTCAAATCTCCTTTCAATTTTTCGAAATCTCTTCCCCCCCCTTATAAAAACACGTTCGGCCTCACCATTCCCCCACACCATTCGAATTTGTTCTTCTCCTCCTTCTCTTCTTTTCCTTTCTTTTGCTTGAGGACAAGCAAACCTCTAAGTTTGGTGTGCTTTTCCGTGATCACTAAGCCAAGATTCATCAAGATCATGGCCCCTAAAGGAAAACAAACCAATTTAAGAGGAAAGAAAGAGAATAATCCAAAGAATCTTTGGAATCAAGAGAAGTTCTTAACCAAAGAACATGAAGACCATTATCACAAAATAATGGGTCTGAGGTCAGTGATCCCGGAAGTTAAATTTGATCTGAAAGAAGATGAATATCCGGGGATCCAAGAGCAAATTCGAAACAGAGGATGGGAAGTTCTAACCAATCCTGAAATAAAGGTTGGAAGGAATATGGTTCAGGAATTCTACTCAAATCTGTGGCTAACAGATAAGCAGAGAATGACTGGAACTGCTTACCATACCTACAAAACCATGGTCAGAGGGAAAGTTATGTACTTCCATCTGGACAAAATAAGAGAGATCTTCAAATTGCCTCAACTGCAAGATGATCCTAAATCCTTTAATAGGAGGATGGTGAGAGCAGATAAAGGGTTGGATCAAGTTCTAGAGGACATATGCCTCCCTGAAACTAAGTGGATAACCAATTCAAAAGGTGTCCCAAACCAACTCAAGAGGGGAGACCTCAAACCAATTGCAAGAGGTTGGCTAGACTTTATTGGGCGTTCCATACT
>NC_029774.3:87916580-87918692 GCF_000817695.3 Arachis duranensis | reverse complement strand
GAGGAGAGTTGATCATTCAAGTGAATGAAGAATCCTTGGTGTTTAAGGCCCAAGGATATCCCTCTGTCATCATGGAGAGGAAGCATGAAGAGCTTCTCTCAAAACAGAGCCAAACAGAGCCCCCACAGTCAAACTCTAAGTTTGGTGTTGGGAGGCCACAACCAAACTCTAAGTTTGGTGTTGAACCCCCACATTCAAACTTTAAGTTTGGTGTTGGGAGGTTCCAACATAGCTCTGAGCATTTCTGAGGCTCCATGAGAGTCCTCTGTCAAGTTACTGACATTAAAGAAGCGCTTGTTGGGAGGCAACCCAATGTTATATTTTATCTGTTTTCTTTTGTTATTTTATATTTTTTGTAGGTTGATGATCATAAGAAGTCACAAAATCAATGAAAAAAGCAAAAACAGAATGAAAAACAGGAAGAAAAACAGCAGAAAGAAAAACAGCACACCCTGGAGGAGAGCGTGCTGGCGTTTAAACGCCAGTAAGGCTAGCTGTTGGGCATTTAACGCCCAGTCTGGCACCATTCTGGGCGTTTAACGCCAGAAAGGGGCACCAGACTGGCGTTAAACGCCAGAAAAGGGCTAGAAGCTGGCGTTAAACGCCAGAAATGGGCACCAGCCCGGCGTTTAACGCCAGAATTGGCTCAAAACGCATTTTTGCATGCCATTTGGTGCAGGGATGACTTTTCCTTGACACCTCAGGATCTGTTGACCCCACAGGATCCCCACCAACCCCACCACCCTCTCTCTTCTTCTTCACCCATTCACCAATCACCTCCACACCTCTTCCCCAAAAACCCTTCACCTATCAAATCCCATCTTTCTCTTCACCCTATATATACCCATCTTCACTCCCTCATTTTCACACACCCTAAACACTACTTCTCCCCCTTTGGCCGAACCACAACGCCATCTCCATCTCCTCTATTTCTTCTTCTTCTACTCTCTTCTTTCTTCTTTTGCTCGAGGACGAGCAAACCTTTTAAGTTTGGTGTGGTAAAAGCATTGCTTTTTGTTTTTTTCCATAACCATTTATGGCATCCAAGGCCGGAGAAACCTCTAGAAAGAGGAAAGGGAAGGCAAAAGCTTCCACCTCCGAGTCATGGGAGATGGAGAGATTCATCTCAAGGGTGCATCAAGACCACTTCTATGAAGTTGTGGCCTTGAAGAAGGTGATCCCCGAGATCCCTTTCAAACTCAAAAAAGGGTCAACTTTGATCAAAGGTTGGACCAAGTTCTCATAAACATTTGTGAAGAGGGCGCTCAATGAAAGAGAAACTCAAGAGGGAAGCCGGTTCAACTGAGAAGGCATGACCTCAAGCCCATCACTAAGAAAAGGATGGAACAAGCATGAGGAAATTCCTCCTCATAAAATCTCTAAGATGCCTCAAGGGATGCACTTTCCTCCACAAAACTATTGGGAGCAAATCAACACCTCCCTAGGAGAATTGAGTCCAACATGGGACAACTAAGGGTGGAGCACCAAGAACATTTCATCCTCCTCCATGAGATAAGAGAAGATCAAAGAACCATGAGAGAGGAACAACAAAGACAAGGAAGAGACATTGAGGAGCTCAAGCACTCCATAAGACCTTCAAGAAGAAGAACAAGCCGCCATCACTAAGGTGGACCCGTTCTTTAATTTCCTTGTTCCTTATTTTCTGTTTTTCGAAATTTTATGCTTATGTTTATCTATGTTTGTGTCTTGTGATCATAAGTGTCTTAGTGTCTATGCCTTAAAGTTATGAATGTCCTATGAATCCATCACCTTTCTTAAATGAAAACTGTTTTTATTACAAAAGAACAAGAAGTACAGGATTTCGAATTCATCTTTAAAACTAGCTTAATTAGTGTGATGTGGTGACAATACATTTTGTTTTCTGAAAGTATGCTTGAACAGTGCATATGTCTTTTGAATTTGTTGTTCATGAATGTTAAAATTGTTGGCTCTTGAAAGAATGATGAAAAAGGAGACATGTTACTGAGGATCTGAAAAATCATAAAAATGATTCTTGAAGTAAGAAAAAGCAGTGAATACAAAAAAAATCGAAAAAAGAGAGAGAGAAAGAGAAAGAAAGAAAAGAAAAAAAGAGGGAGAAAGAAAATAAAT
>NC_029774.3:87911548-87913151 GCF_000817695.3 Arachis duranensis | reverse complement strand
ATTGCTGGAAAGCCCAGGATGTCTACTTTCCAACGCCGTTGAGAGCGCGCCAATTGGGCTTCTGTAGCTCCAGAAAATCTACTTCGAGTGCAGGGAGGTCAGAATCCAACAGCATCTGCAGTCCTTTTTAGTCTTTGAATCAGATTTTTGCTCAGGTCCCTCAATTTCAGCCAGAAAATACCTGAAATCACAGAAAAACACACAAACTCATAGTAAAGTCCAGAAAAGTGAATTTTAACTAAAAACTAATAAAAATATACTAAAAGCTAACTAGATCATACTAAAAACATACTAAAAACAATGCCAAAAAGCGTACAAATTATCCGCTCATCACAACACCAAACTTAAATTGTTGCTTGTCCTCAAGCAACTGAAAAAAAGAAGATAATATGCAATGAATTTCAAAAACATCTATGAAGATCAGTATTAATTAGATGAGCGGGGCTTTTAGCTTTTTGCCTCTGAATAGTTTTGGCATCTCAATCTATCCTTTGAAATTCAGAATGGTTGGCTTCTCTAGGAACTTAGAATCCAGATAGTGTTATTGATTCTCCTAGTTAAGTATGATGATTCTTGAACACAGCTACTTATTGAGTCTTGGCCGTGGCCCAAAGCACTCTGTCTTCCAGTATTACCACCGGATACATACATGCCACAGACACATAATTGGGTGAACCTTTTCAGATTGTGACTCAGCTTTGCTAGAGTCCCCAATTAGAGGTGTCCAGGGTTCTTAAGCACACTCTTTTTGCCTTGGATCACAACTTTATTTCTTTCTTTTTCTTTCATTTTCTTCTTTTTTTTTCGTTTTTTTTTTCATTGCTTTCTCTTGCTTCAAGAATCATTTTAATGATTTTTCAGATCCTCAGTAACATGTCTCCTTTTTCATCATTCTTTCAAGAGCCAATATTCATGAACCACAAATTCAAAAGACATATGCACTGTTTAAGCATACATTCAGAAAACAAAAGTATTGCCACCACATCAAAATAATCAAACTGTTATAAAATTCAAAATTCATGCAATTCTACTCTTTTTCAATTAAGAACATTTTTCATTTAAGAAAGGTGATGGATTCATAGGACATTCATAACTTTAAGGCATAGACACTAAGACACTAACGATCACAAGACACAAACATGGACAAACATAAGCACTAAAATTCGAAAAACAGGAAAATAAAGAACAAGGAAATTAAGGAACGGGTCCACCTTAGTGATGGCGGCTCTTCCTTCCTCTTGAAGATCCTATGGAGTGCTTGAGCTCCTCAATGTCTCTTCCTTGTCTTTGTTGCTCCTCCCTCATGATTCTTTGGTCTTCTCTAATTTCATGGAGGAGGATGGAGTGTTCTTAGTGCTCCACCCTTAATTTCATGGAGGATGATGGAGTGTTCTTGATGCTCCACCCTTAGTTGTCCCATGTTGGAACTCAATTCTCCTAGGGAGGGGTTTAATTGCTCCCAATAGTTTTGTGGAGGAAAGAGCATCCCTTGAGGCATCTCAGGGATCTCATGATGAGTGGGGTCTCTTGTGTGCTCCATCCTCTTCTTAGTGATGGGCTTGTCCCCATCAATAGGGATGTCTCCCTCTATGTCAACTCCAAC
>NC_029774.3:87910947-87911357 GCF_000817695.3 Arachis duranensis | reverse complement strand
CGGTCTATGGTAACTTCGGACCGGTTGCTAGTGGGAATGATTGAGCGTTGGATGAACTCCAACCATCCTCTAGCTACGGGTTTGAGGTCATGCCTTCTCAATTGAACCGGCTTCCCTCTTGAATCTCTCTTCCATTGGGCGCCCTCTTTACATATGACTGTGAGAACTTGGTCCAACCTTTGATCAAAGTTGACCCTTCTAGTGTAAGGATGTTCATCTCCTTGCATCATGGGCAAATTGAATGCCAACCTTACACTTTCCGGACTAAAATCCAAGTATTTCGCCCGAACCATAGTAAGATAATTCTTTGGATCCGGGTTCACACTTTGATCATGGTTCTTGGTGATCCATGCATTGGCATAGAACTCTTGAACCATCAAGATTCCGACTTGTTGAATGGGGTTGGTAAG
>NC_029774.3:87908238-87909567 GCF_000817695.3 Arachis duranensis | reverse complement strand
CCTCTATCAACATCAATCACAGCCTTTGCTGTGGCTAGGAAGGGTCTGCCAAGGATGATGGATTCATCCATGCACTTCCCAGTCTCTAGGACTATGAAATCAGTAGGGATGTAATGGTCTTCAACTTTTACCAAAACATCCTCTACAAGTCCATAGGCTTGTTTTCTTGAGTTGTCTGCCATCTCTAGTGAGATTTTTACAGCTTGCACCTCAAAGATTCATAGCTTCTCCATTACAGAGAGAGGCATGAGGTTTACACTTGACCTTAAGTCACACAAGGCCTTCTTGAAGGTCATGGTGCCTATGGCACAAGGTATTGAGAACTTCCCAGGATCTTGTCTCTTTTGAGATAGTTTCTGCCTAGACAAGTCATCCAATTCTTTGGTGAGCAAAGGGGGTTCATCCTCCCAAGTCTCATTTCCAAATAACTTGTCATTTCATCCTCCCAAGTCTCATTTCCAAATAACTTGTCATTCAACTTCATGATTGCTCCAAGGTATTTAGCAACTTGCTCTTCAGTGACATACTCATCCTCTTCAGAGGAGGAATACTTATCAGAGCTCATGAATGGCAGAAGTAAGTCCAATGGAATTTCTATGGTCTCAATTTGAGCCTCAGATTCCCATGGTTCCTCATTGGGGAACTCATTGGAGGCCAGCGGACGTCCATTGAGGTCTTCCTCAGTGGCGCCCACTGCCTCTCCTTCCTCCCAAAATTCGGCCATGTTGATGGCCTTGCACTCTCCTTTTGGATTTTCTTCTGTGTTGCTTGGAAGAGTACTAAGAGGGAGTTCAGTAACTTTCTTGCTCAGCTGACCCACTTGTCCCTCCAAATTTCTAATGGAGGACCTTGTTTCAGTCATGAAACTTTGAGTGGTTTTGATTAGATCAGAGACCATGGTTGCTAAGGCAGAGTTATTCTGCTTAGAACTCTCTGTCTGTTGCTGAGAAGATGATGGAAAAGGCTTGCTATTGCTAAACCTGTTTCTTCCACTATTATTATTGTTGAAACCTTGTTGAGGTCTCTGTTGATCCTTCCATGAGAAATTTGGGTGATTTCTCCATGAAGGATTATAGGTGTTTCCATAGGGTTCTCCCATGTAATTCACCTCTCCCATTGAAGGGTTCTCAGGATCATAAGCTTCTTCCTCAGATGAAGCTTCCTTAGTACTGCTTGGTGCATTTTGCATTCTAGACAGACTTTGAGAAATCATATTGACTTGTTGGATCAATATTTTGTTCTGAGCCAATATGGCATTCAGAGTGTCAATCTCAAGAACTCCTTTCATCTGACTAGTCCCATTATTCACAGGATTTCTTTCAGAAGTGT
>NC_029774.3:87907855-87908031 GCF_000817695.3 Arachis duranensis | reverse complement strand
GACACTTTCTGATTAATTGTTTGTATCTTTCCCAAGCTTCATAGAGGGATTCTCCTTCCTTCTGTCTGACGGTTTGGACTTTCACTCTAAGCTTACTCAATTTTTGAGGTGGAAAGAACTTTGCCAAGAAGGCATTGACTAGCTTTTCCCAAGAGTCCAGGCTTTCTTTAGGTTGA
>NC_029774.3:87906443-87907773 GCF_000817695.3 Arachis duranensis | reverse complement strand
AAAAAGCATAAGTCTGTAGACCTCAGGATCAACCCCATTGGTCTTAACAGTATCACAGATTTGCAAGAATTTAGCTAAGAATTGATGAGGATCTTCCAATGGAAGTCCATGGAACTTGCAATTCTGTTGCATTAGAGAAACTAATTGAGGCTTAAGCTCAAAGTTGTTTGCTCCAATGGTAGGAATAGAGATGCTTCTCCCATAAAAGTTGGGAGTACCCAGCACCTTCCTTGCATTGTTGGCATTGTTGTTGTTTTCGGCTGCCATAGGTTCTTCTTCCTTGAAGATTTCTGTTAGGTCCTCTACAGAGAGTTGTGCCTTGGTTTCTCTTAGCCTTCTCTTCAAGGTCCTTTCAGGTTCAGGATCAGCCTCAACAAGAATGCTTTTGTCCTTGCTCCTGCTCATAAGAAAGAGAAGAGAACAAGAAAGTGTGGAATCCTCTATGTCACAGTATAGAGATTCCTTTAGGTGTCAGAGGAAAAGAAAAGTAGAAGACAGAAGTAGAAAATTCGAACTTATCAAAGGAGATGGAGTTCAAATTTTGCATTAAAGAATAGTGTTAGTCCATAAATAGAAGGATGTGAGAAGAAGGGAAGCAATTTTTCGAAGATTAAGTAAAAGATTTTTAAAACATTTTGGAAAACACTACTTGATTTTTGAAAATAAAAGTGGGGAAGAAGTAAAATGATTTTTGAAAAAGATTTTGAAATTAGAAATCAAAAAGATTTGATTGAAAGTTATTTTGAAAAAGATGTGGTTAAGAAGATATGATTAGTTTTAAAAAGATGTGATTGAGAAGATATGATTTGAAAAACATTTTTAAAAGATTTGATTTTGAGAATTAAAAACTTGGCTAACAAGAAAAGATATGATTCAAACATTAAACCTTTCTCAACAGAAAAGGTAACATGCTTGAAATGTTGAATCAAATCATTAATTGATAGCAAGTATTTTTGAAAATGGAAAGAAATTGAATTTGAAAAAAAATTTGATTGAAAAGATATGATTTGAAAAAGATTTGATTTTGAAAAACTTTGAAAACTTGAAAAAAATTTGCATTGAAAACAAAATCTTCCCTCTTGTGCCATCCTGGCGTTAAACCCCCAGAATGGTGCACATTTTGGCGTTTAACGCCCAAAATACTACCCTTTTGGGCGTTAAACGCCCAGCCAGGCACCCTGGCTGGCGTTTAAACGCCAGTCTGTCCTTCTTCACTGGGCGTTTTGAACGCCCAGCTTTTTCTGTGCAATTCCTCTGCAGTATGTTCTGAATCTTCAATTCTCTGTATTATTGACTTGAAAAGACACAAATTAAAAATATTTTTGGATTT
>NC_029774.3:87903296-87903949 GCF_000817695.3 Arachis duranensis | reverse complement strand
GTTTCCTTGATATTTTGGAGTCTATAGTATATTCTCTTCTTTTTATCCTATTTTGATTTTCAGTTGCTTGGGGACAAGCAACAATTTAAGTTTGGTGTTGTGATGAGCGGATAATTTATACGCTTTTTGGCATTGTTTTTAGTATATTTTTAGTATGATCTAGTTAGTTTTTAGTATATTTTTATTAGTTTTTAGTTAAAATTCACTTTTCTGGACTTTACTATGAGTTTGTGTGTTTTTCTGTGATTTCAGGTATTTTCTGGCTGAAATTGAGGGTCCTGAGCAAAAATCTGATTCAGAAACTGAAAAGGACTGCAGATGCTGTTGGATTCTGACCTCCCTGCATACGAAGTGGATTTTCTGGAGCTACAGAAGCCCAATTGGCGCGCTCTTAACGGCATTGGAAATTAGACATCTTGGGCTTTCCAGCAATGTATAATAGTCCATACTTTGTTCGAGATTTGATGGCCCAAACCGGCGTGGCAAAACAGCCTCAGAAAATGAAAGCTTGATGGAGCTACAAATGAAAGCTTCAATGCTCAGCCCAAGCACACACTAAGTGGACCCAGAAGTGGATTTTTACGTAATTTTACTCATTTCTGTATACCCTAGGTTACTAGTTTACTATTAATAGGATCTTTTGACATTGTATC
>NC_029774.3:87901940-87903278 GCF_000817695.3 Arachis duranensis | reverse complement strand
CAAGGATTGAATGACTGTGACGAGCTTCAAACTCCTGAAGGCGGGGCGTTAGTGACAGACGCAAAAGAATCACTGGATTCTTTTCCGACCTGATTGAGAACCGACAGATGGATAGCTGTGCCGTGACAGGGTGCATTGAATATTTCCACTGAGAGGATGGGAGGTAGCCACTGACAACAGTGAAACCCTTGCATAAGCTTGCCATGGAAAGGAGTAAGAAGGATTGGATGAAGACAGTAGGAAAGCAGAGAGACGGAAGGGACCAAGCATAGACAGTAGGAAAGTAGAGGTTCAGAAGACAGAGCATCTCCAAAACCTCAACCTATTCTCCATCACTGCAATTCAAGTATCTGTTTTATGTTCTTTTGCTTTTTACAATCAATCCTGATAATTTCTGATATCCTGACTAAGATTTACAAGATAACCATAGCTTGCTTCAAGCCGACAATCTCCGTGGGATCGACCCTTACTCACGTAAGGTATTACTTGGACGACCCAGTGCACTTGCTGGTTAGTTGTGCGGGATTGCAAAAGTGTGATTGCAATTTCGTGCACCACTTATAATCACTGGAAAAATGTCACCCTCTCCCAGAAATGCATACTTCAGGGATGGTGGTAGTGGTTTGAGTTCAGGTTTGGGAGGCTTATCCTCCTCCTGAGGAATTTTTGAAAATTCCTTTGTTTCCACTAATTCTTCTTGAGGAATTTTCGAAAATTCCTTTGTTTCCTCTGGTTCTTCTTGATCAGGTTGAGCATCCTTGAAGATGTCCTCAAGCTCTGATTCTAGGCTTTCAGTCATATTGATCTCTTCTACCAGAGAGTCAATAATGTCAGCGCCCATGTAGTCATTTGGTGTGTCTGGATGCTGCATAGCTTTTACAGCATTCAACTTGAACTCATCCTCATTGACTCTCAGGGTTACTTCCCTTTTTTGTACATCAATAAGAGTTTGTCCAGTTGCTAGGAAAGGTGTTCCTAGAATGAGAGTTGCACTCTTGTGCTCCTCCCATTGATGATCACAATTTCGTGCACCAGAGTTGCACTCTTGTGTTCCTCCATTTCCAACACTACAAAGTCAGTGGGAAAGGCAAATGGCCCAACCTTGACAATCATGTCCTCAATTACGCCTGATGGATATTTAATGGAGCCATCAGCAAGTTGGAGACATATCCGGGTTGGTTTGACTTCTTCAGTCAACCCAAGCTTTCTGATAGTGGATGCATGTATTAGATTGATACTTGCTCCAAGATCACATAAGGCTGTCTTAGTGCAAGCGCCTTCTAATATGCATGGTATCATAAAGCTCCCTGGATCTTGAAGCTTTTCTGGTAAGCTTTT
>NC_029774.3:87901255-87901739 GCF_000817695.3 Arachis duranensis | reverse complement strand
CGAGCAAATTGCTTATCCTGTTCCGCTTGGCGGAGTTTTTGAGGATAAGGCATCTTGGCTTTATATTCTTCAACCTTAGATTCTGCAGGTTGATTCCTTACAGAAGTGGTTGAAGAAGCCTTTTTAGAAGGATTACTGTCAGCACTCTCAGGTGTCTGATCCTCTCTTGGCGTCTGAACGCCAGAATTGGGTGAAGATTGGGCGTTTAACACCAACTTCTCTCCCTTCTCTGGCGTTTGAACGCCAGAACTGGGCAGGGAATGGGCGTTTAACGCCAGCTTTCCCCCCTTTTCTGGCGTTTGAACGCCAAAAGTGTTCCTCTCTGGGCTCTTACTGTACTCAGAGGGATTTTGAACAGTGGTTTGGTTATCCTCTGTCAATTGTTCCTTATTTGGCTTTTTGCTCTTTTGAGCAGTGTTATTCAATGTCTTCCCACTCCTCAGTTGAACTGCTTGACATTCTTCTGTTATCTGTTTAGTTATCT
>NC_029774.3:87899991-87900152 GCF_000817695.3 Arachis duranensis | reverse complement strand
AAGAAAAACAAAAGCATGCAATTGACACCAAACTTAAAATATGAAACTAGACTCAACTAAAAGACTCTAAACCGACGAAAAAAAAACAGTCCTAATCTAAGCAACAAGATAAGCCGTCAGTTGTCCAAACTCGAACATTCCCCGGCAACGGCGCCAAAAAC
>NC_029774.3:87897558-87899484 GCF_000817695.3 Arachis duranensis | reverse complement strand
ATTAATCCATCAAGACACAGCAGAGCTCCTCACCCCCAACCATGGGGTTTAGAGACTCATGCCGTAGAAGGTACACAAAGAAATGTGTAAAGTGTCATGAGGTACAGATACAATGTCAAAAGATCCTATTAATAGTGAACTAGTAACCTAGGGTATACAGAAATGAGTAAATGACATACAAATCCACTTCTGGGTCCACTTAGTGTGTGCTTGGGCTGAGCATTGAAGCTTTCATTTGTAGAGACTTTTTCTGGATTTAAACGCCAGCTTTCATGCCAGTTTGGGCGTTTAACTCCAAGTTTTATGCCAGTTCCAGCGTTAAACGCTGGAAATTCTGAGGCTGATTTGCCATGCCGGTTTGGGCCATCAAATCTCGGGCAAATATGGACTATTATACATTGCTGGAAAGCCCAGGATGTCTACTTTCCAACGCCGTTGAGAGCGCGCCAATTGGGCTTCTGTAGCTCTAGAAAATCCACTTCGAGTGCAGGGAGGTCAGAATCCAACAGCATCTGCAGTCCTTTTCAGTCTCTGAATCAGATTTTTGCTCAGGACCCTCAATTTCAGCCAGAAAATACCTGAAATCACAGAAAAACACACAAACTCATAGTAAAGTCCAGAAAAGTGAATTTTAACTAAAAACTAATAAAAATATACTAAAAACTAACTAAAATATACTAAAAACATACTGAAAACAATGCCAAAAAGCGTACAAATTATCTGCTCATCATTGGTGAACCAACTTAGCTAACTAATCACCCTACCACAAACATTCAGAACTCACTTCACAAAATAACTCAACTCTTGTTCTTATCATAACATTTTCTTTTTTAATTAACTTAAAGGACAGGCATACAAGTAAGAAAGATGAAGATGAACACTAGGGACATTAAGCTCAATAACATGGACCAAAACAATGAAAACTTTAAATGCAGAATTCAAAATCCTAAGCTACTCATGGAAGCATGTTCTATTTCATACATGATTTTCCTTATTTAAAGTTTGAAAGAGATAGAACTAAGAAGGAACTCCACCACCTTTCACTTATTGGGATGCTCATGTTCCTTTGTCTTGGGATCCTCCTTGATTGCTTGAGTCCTCATTCCCTTTGCGCTTCCCTATCAGCTTTTTCCAGAAACCAGCATCCTCCACCTTCTTCTTTAATGTTTCCTTTTGCTGTTTCACCTTATCCTCTTCTTGTTATGTTAAGTCCTTGTGCACTGCCTCATAACTTGGGATGTTAGGGTGAAAGTTATGCATATACCCAGTCATATAAGTTAACTTGGCCTGAGTGTTTATGCTAAATTTTTCTCAATGCAGTTGCCTTCCTTTATTGAGCACACTGAATTTGTTGAAGGCTTTCATCTGAGCTATCTGGCGTTGGTTGAGTTCTTGCAGGCGTTTGTCCTGGCTTTCTTGCCTTTCGGACACTTGATTGATGGCTTGGGTGAGCTGGGAGTAATGCTCCTGTTGCCACTCCATTTGTTGTTTCTGCTACTCTCTTTGTTGATCCATCCAACTAGAGAGTAGTTTTTCTTGATGATCCATCCTTTGAGATTGGACATGTAGTTGTTGTTCTTGTCACTCCATATAGCTACTTGCCATATACTCAATGGCTTCCTTGATGTGAAACATATTTATGTTGGTTGGATCATATTGTCCTTCTTGCTGGTGCCCTATTTGTTGGGGTTCTTCTTAGTGAGGTTCCTCTTGTGCAGTTCTTTTCCCTATCCGAGGTCTTCTTTGTTGTTGAGCAGGTGTCACATAGTTTATGTGTTGGAACGTGACTAGCCTCCCAGGATTCACCCATTGTGGATTGTTGTCTTCAAACACCACCTTGGCTTTCATGCATAGTCTCAGGATGGTGCTGGGGTACTGTTCCGGGGGTTACCTGAAACGTGTAGCTCGGTCGTCTGGAGAGGCCCA
>NC_029774.3:87895340-87897403 GCF_000817695.3 Arachis duranensis | reverse complement strand
TGGGTCCAAGCAGATATGTGTAGAATGTGGAATGAATGCCATACCTGGGTGCTCCAGTGTATTTATAGTAGTTGGCCGTGATCTTCCCTGGATAAGATATTCTTATCTTATCTTATCTTTGGGAGTTTTATCTCTATCTTTGTGGAACCACCTTTTCTAGGCCTTTTCGGCCTTTAGGTTTTGGGCTGCGTTCCTTTTGATGGGCCTTCCTTGCTTTATTGTCCGAGGTCCGACCTGTAGGCGTGAGCCTTAGGACGAGGTCGGACGTTTTATGAACTTGCCGAGTTTGGAGGAGCCCGGTCAGGGTATGAACAGTGCCCCTGCCCGAGTTCGTCCTTTTTGGGAGGTTGAGCTCGGGCATAGTAGTTTTTCAAAATTCAAAAGTGGCCGTTTTCTGCATTTATTGCATTTTACCGTTTTTCCTCGATTTCCGTTCGGGCTCTGTGAAGGCTTTATTTATTTGCCCCCTTTCCTCTTTTTTCTGCGTTTTTGTTTTTCTTTATCCTTTTTGAGCACTGCTTCTTCTTTCTCTTTGCTCTGCTTCCCCGAATCTCTCCGTGTGCCGTCGCTTCGTTCTCCTTGCTTCGGAGCTCGTCTTCTTCGTTTCTTTCTTCCAGGTTTGTTTCCGTGTTTCTCTTTTCTTGTGCACATATGCTTCTGTTCTTTGTGTGGCTCTTGTTTGTTTCTTTTTCTTTATCCCTGGGTTGCCCCAGAAAGAGGCGCCGCCATTTGCTTGTTTGTTTGTATATGGGGGGGCTCTTTTTGTTCTCTTGGTATTTTTTGTTCCGGGTTGCCGCATTTTCTTCGTGGGTTTTTGTTTCTTGCTTTGCTGAATGGGTTTTCGCTGTCTTCTTTATGTGATTTTTGCTTGCTGTTGTATTCTTCTTTGTAGGTAAGAATTTTATGTCTCGAAAGGTTCTTCAAGCGATGTCGACTAAGATTCCATGTGGTCTTGGTTGGGTAGACCCTCTTCCTCTAAGAGTCCCTTCTGTGGTAGATTCTGAGTATTTAGCTAGGTTCCGTAGGCACTGTAGCATATGTGAAAATAGAGAGTCTGAGAGGGATTATGAACTAGTAGCCCCGGATTCCGAGGAGAGAGTGTGCTTCCCGCCCTTAGATAGTTCCGAGAAGCTCTTCTTTTATGCTTATGATTGTTTTTTCTCTAAGCTGAGTGTCCGACTTCCCTTTACCGATCTGGAGTCCGAGGTGTTATGGTCTTGTAACCTTGCCCCTACGCAGCTCCATCCAAATTCTTGGGCGTTTTTAAAGCTGTTTCAACTTTTGTGTCAGTTTTTGGGCATCGCTCCCTCTATTTCTCTTTTTTCCTATTTGTTTGTGTTGACGAAGCCGGGGTCAGGTGGAGGGAAGGTATCTTGGGTCTCTTTTAGGGCTAACCAGGGAAGGAAGTTTTGTACCCTGTATGATGAGTCCTTTCATGATTTTAAGAACTTTTATTTCAAGGTCCGGGCTACTGGAGACGTCCGACCTTTCTTTCTAGACGAGAGTGGGGAGCCTTCTTTTCCTCTTTATTGGCAGGAGAATGTAGTGTCTGTTAAGTATACCTTTGAGAGTCTAGATGAGGTGGAGCAGGCTTTTGTGGGTGTGGTGAGCAGTTTATGGGGTCGGGCACCTCACTTGGACACGAAGAAAATGTTGGGAGATCCAAGCCTTCTCCGTTCCGAGTTAGGTAGTTCCCGACCTCTCCGAGATTCATCTTTTTGAGTATTTTGGTTTTGCTTGTTTTGGTGGAATTTCTGTTGTGGTAATCCTTTTTCTTTTATTTCTGCAGAGATGTCTTCTCAGGCGGATTCCATGAAGTTCCTTCATCGGACAAAGAAGTCTGTGGCTGCTCGAAATATCGAGGCTGGGGAGGCTTCTGCCCGATCTTCTCCGAAGAAGACTACTGTGGGTGTCACTACTCGGTCAAAGGCTATTCCGACTCCCCAGTTCCGACCTATAAGTCAGGATCCTCCGACCTTTGGACCCGGTAACTCTTCCCCGCCTTCGTCCTCGGGTCCTCCTCCCAAGAAACAGAAGACCTCTCAAGAGCTTGCGGGTTTTAA
>NC_029774.3:87890816-87892699 GCF_000817695.3 Arachis duranensis | reverse complement strand
GATATGTTTAGCGTTTCTTCCTCTCTTAGCACGGAGGGGGATTGTAAGGTTTCCTGGAGGAGGCTTCTGTTGTTGCCTCCGGGCTTGGTGCTGGCAAGCTTCGAGAGAGCGGGCGTTTTGTTCCCGAGGTATGTGCTGAATCTGTATCTCTGAGAAGTGGCGTAGTTGCGCCTGTGTTTGGTCCAGGTATTTTTTCATGGTGGGGTCTTTGGCCTGGTAGCTTCCATTTACTTGTGACGTGACGACCTGGGAGTCGCTGAAGATCGTGATTTTCTGGGCTCCGACCTCTTCGGCTAGCTTTAGGCCTGCTAGTAGGGCCTCGTATTCGGCTTGGTTGTTCGAAGCCTGGAACTCGAATTTTAGGGATAGTTCTATCCGCGTTCCTTAGTCGTTTTCGAGTATAACCCCGGCTCCGCTTCCAGTTTTGTTTGAGGACCCGTCGACATACAGGTTCCATGAGAGTGGGGTTCCAGGGGTCTCAGTGTATTCTGCGATGAAGTCGACTAGATACTGGGATTTTATGGCAGTCCGAGCTTCATAGTGAAGGTCGAACTCGGACAGCTCCACCGCCCATTGCAGTATTCGTCCTGCCAGGTCTGTTTTTTGCAGGATGTGTCTCATGGGTTGGTTTGTCCGGACCTTGATGGTGTGGGCTTGAAAGTAGGGACGGAGCCTCCGGGCTGTGAACACTAGGGCGTAGGCGAATTTTTCTATCTTCTGATAGTTTAATTCGGCCCCTTGTAGTGCCTTGCTTACAAAGTATATGGGGCGTTGTCCTTGGTCATTTTCTCGTATTAATGCTGAAGTGACTGCTCGATGTCCAATCGAGAGGTATAGTACGAGCTCTTCTCCTTTTAAAGGTCGGGTAAGGATTGGTGGCTACCCGAGGAATTCCTTGAATTCTTGAAAGGCTTTTTCGCACTCCGGGGTCCATGAGAAGGGCTTCCCTTTCTTTAGGAGTGAGTAGAGAGGTAGTGACTTTATTGCTGATCCTGCCAAGAATCTTGATAGGGCGGCTAGCCTTCCATTTAGTTGTTGTACTTCTTTGACACACGTCGGGCTCTTCATATTGAGTATCACTTGGCATTTGTCCGGGTTTTCTTCGATGCCCCTTTGAGTCAGCATGAAGCCCAAGAACTTTCCGGCCTCTGCGGCGAAGGTGCACTTTGTCGGGTTAAGTCTCATGTTGTGTTTTCTGAGGGTACCGAAGATACTGGTGAGGTCGGTCAGCAAGTTTTTGTCTTCTTGTGTCTTTACCAGCATGTCGTCGACATATACCTCCAGCTGTAATCCGATGTGCTCTGAGAACACTTTGTTCATTAGCCTCTGGTAGGTTGCCCCTGCGTTCTTCAGCCCGAAGGGCATTACTACGTAGCAGTAGTTTGCCCTTGGGGTTATGAACGAGGTCTTTTCTTGGTCGAGTCCGTACATCGGGATTTGATTGTATCCCGAGTATGCGTCCATGAAGGAGAGATATCTATAGCCTGAGGCTGCGTCTACTAAGGCGTCGATGTTTGGTAGTGGATATGGGTCCTTGGGGCAGGCTTTGTTGAGATCCGTGTAATCGACGCACATTCTCCATTTTCCATTGGGCTTTTTCACCAGGACCACGTTTGCGAGCCATAGGGGGTATTTTACTTCCCTAATGAACCCTGCATCTAGCAGTGCTTGTACTTGTTCTTCTATTGCTTGCATGCGCTCGGGTCCGAGCTTCCGGCGTCTTTGTTGGACAGGCCGGGATCCCGGGTAAACCGATAGCTTATGGCACATCAGGTCGGGGCTTATGCCCGGCATGTCGGAGGCTTTCCAGGCGAAGAGGTCGGAATTCTCCCTTAAGAGGGTTATGAGTTCCTCTTTTAGGCCTGCTTCGAGGTTTGCTCCTA
>NC_029774.3:87842475-87890033 GCF_000817695.3 Arachis duranensis | reverse complement strand
ATTTTTTCGGTGTGGCATACTTCTCTGTAGATGTCTACCAGGGAGACTCGGAGGGGGGTGTAGTTGTGGTACTTCCGTGGCTTGTCCGAGTTGGGTTCTTCTTTCTTCTTCTGTTCCCGATCTCGATCTCGGAGTGGGTAGGTTGATTCCTTCCTAGAAGAGTCTCTTAGCTGGGAGGGTTCCTCCATGTTGATATATTTTTCTGCCCGCTCCTGCACCTCGTATAGGGAGGTCGGGTATCGTTTGGATAGGGATTGGCTACACGGTCCCTCTTTTAGGCCATTTGCTAATCCCATGATGGCTGCTTCTCTTTTAGGCCGTTTGCTAGTCCCATGATGGCTGCTTCAGTGGGCAAGTGTTGTATGTCCAGGCAGGCTTTGTTGAATCGCTCCATGTATTCTCGGAGAGTTTCTTGGTTACCTTGTTTGATCCCGAGTAGACTGGGTGCATGTTTTGTCTTGTCCTTTTGAATAGAGAACCTTGTTAGGAATTTTTTGGTTAGGTCTTCGAAGCTGGTGATTGATCTTGGTGGCAGGTTGTCGAACCACTTCATGGCTGACTTGGTGAGAGTGGTGGGGAAGGCTTTGCACCGAATCACGTCGGAGGCGTCGACTAGGTACATTCTGCTTCTGAAGTTGCTGAGGTGGTGATCTGGATCGGTGGTGCCGTCGTAGAGATCCATATCGGGTGGTTTGAAGTTCCGCGGTACCTTCTCCTTCATGATCTCTTGCGTGAAGGGATCATGGTTACCTTCGGGGGTGGTGCCGCGTTCTGTCCGGTCTTTTAGGTTGGCCTCTATTTTCCGCAGTTTTTCTTCTAATTCTCTGCGCTTTCGAGTCTCCCTTCTTAGATCTTGTTCAGTTTTTTTCTGCTTCTTTATGTCCTCTTCGAGTTGTTTCAGTCGGTTTTGTTGTGCCCGGACTGCTTCTAGAATTTCCGAGCTCTTCTCTTTTTCGGAATTTTGTGGATCTTTGTTTGGGAGTGATGTCTTTGGGCGATTCTATTTGTTTCCTCCTGGAGTGCGTGGTGATAGAGGGCTGTCCGGTCGTTCTCCGGTGTCAATTTCGTCCTCTTGTTCAGATGCAGCGCGGTCATTGTTGTGAGGGTTGTCCGCCATGGTGGAGGGATGACTTCCAGGTCCCCGGCAACGGCGCCAATGTTCCGGGGGTTACCTGAAACGTGTAGCTCGGTCGTCTGGAGAGGCCCGAGGTGGGGGTTCAGGGACCCGAGCTTGATATGCAGAGCGGTTGGTGGTTGTACCTGCAATGACACTCCGATGCTTAAGTTAGCATGGGTCCAAGCAGGTATGTGTAGAATGTGGAATGAATGCCATACCTGGGTGCTCCAGTGTATTTATAGTAGTTGGCCGTGATCTTCCCTGGATAAGATATTCTTATCTTATCTTATCTTTGGGAGTTTTATCTCTATCTTTGTGGAACCGCCTTTTCTAGGCCTTTTCGGCCTTTAGGTTTTGGGCTGCGTTCCTTTTGATGGGCCTTCCTTGCTTTATTGTCCGAGGTCCGACCTGTAGGCGTGAGCCTTAGGACGAGGTCGGACCTTTTATGAACTTGCCGAGTTTGGAGGAGCCCGGTCAGGGTATGAACAGGTACCAAAGTCTAGCACCCGGATCATTCTTCTCGGCTGAATCCTGGATTCCTTCAGCTATAATTTCATGCACATTGATGCTTCCACCCTTCACTAGGTAATGTACCATGGTGGCTCGAGCAATATTGACCTCAGAATTGTTTGCGGCTGGAAGGATAGACTTCCTTACTAGCTCAAACCATCCCTTGGCTTCTGGGATAAGGTTTCCTCTCCTAATGAACCTCGGTCTCTTGTCCGAGTATCTTTCCCAATCAGACCCAATAACACATATATCACTCATAATTTTTTCAAGTTCATCTTTCTGGGAGCATTACTTATTCTTACTTGATAGCTAAGCTCATCAAAATATGGCGATTTCAGCTGAAGAGTCCTTGTTATAGCATTGGGGCTGAAGTCCACCTCTGTTCCTCTTACATAACTTTTGAATGTGGGGGCCATAGTATTGTCTTCTCTGACTGCATTTGCATAGAACTCTTTGATGAGGTTTGCATTTATCTTTGTCTCTAGGTTGGTGAGCTTTTGCGAACCCCTCTGTGCAATCTTCTCCCTGATCTTAGGGCACTCATCCTCGTTAAACTGGAATGTCAATTCTGGCAAGATTTTCTTGTTTTTGATCCATTCATATTAAAGCTCATGGAAGGCAGTCTTGAATCTCCCGGCATCAAAAGGAGGTTGCTCCATGGGATCCTTCCCTCTTCTCCTTTTAGAACTGGATGAAGCCATGAGTAATGGTTGGTGTGTTTGTTACTCAAAAATTGGCTAGGAGGGTGTGTATGAAAATTTTGGTGGATGATGAACTGTGTGTTCGAAAGAGGGAAGGGAGATGAATGAAAACCAGAAGTGTACGGAGAGGGTGCAGGATGAGGACCCTTTATATAGAAGAGTGATGGGTGTTTGAAAGGTGTGGATTGCTAGTGTTGTTTTGTTGATGGACGGTTGGGACTTGACCTTGGATGAGCACAAAGATCGCCTCTTTTATGAGGTTCTTGGTTCGGTCTCCAAGGCTATCCACTTTCCAATGTTGCATGGCATCACTTTCCAAGATACCCCCTTGGAGACAAGTGTATAAGTTCCTTGGCATAGTGGCCGAATATCCCTTGGTTGATTGTCCTATCAAGTACCATCAATACTCTTTTTGATTTCCTATACAAGACAAAAGGAATGCAAACGGTTAATTGAAGTTGTTGGTGGAAAAGATTAAGGTGTGCACTAGCTAAAAAAATCTTTTTCTTTTGTTTTTTAAATATCTAAACAACTAAATGCTTTTCATGGATGCAAATCAATTGACCATTGAAATTCCCATGCATGCTACGTAGGTAACACCAAACTTGTTTGTGATCATATGGTGCAACAAGATTCGGAAGTAATCTCTCATCATGAAGTATGTTCAAGCCCTCTTAGTGTGCCTTGAACACCAAACTTAGCATGTACTATATGCTGCATGTAAGGGGTCTTATATTGGTTGTCAAAATTGATTTAAAAATCCATGAGATTTGCTTTATTACTACTATTAGAGATTAAAGAGAGAGGGTATAGAACATGGGTTGCCTCCCATGAAGCGTTTCTTTAGCGTCATTAGCTTGACGTTTGGTCCTTGTCAAGGTGGTTGGAAGTGCTTAAAATCTTCCCCCCTTGCAGTGAATCTGTTTCCATTGGCCTTGTTGACAAGTTCCACATGCTCTAAGGACAAGATTTTGTTGATGGTGTACACTGGAGGTAGCTGAGATGGAATAGTGGGGAGGTGAGGTGGTATAGATGGAAAGTATGTAGAGACCACTTCATCTCCTAGCGAGAAATATTCTGTAGGGATCTTCTTGTTTTTCCATCCCCTTGGGACCTTTTTTTTATGTCAATTTGTTCTTTGTGGTTTCCTCTTTAAGAATGGTTTTGTTGCCTATCTCACATGACCCTGGTGGGTCTGGTTCCTTTTGGATTACACTTGGCTATTGCTCCTTCTGATCACATTGGTTGTTAGCCACATGAGTTCTTAGGGATAGTGCTTGAACTCCCTTGTTTGACTCTTCCTTCAGCTCTTTGTTATCATGATCTGCTTCTTGTGAGATTTTGAAAACATTGAAGGTGAGCTGCTCATCATGTATTCTCAATACTAGCTCTCCTCGCTCCACATCTATAAGTGCTCTAACTGTGGTTAAGAATGGCCTTCCCAGAATGATGGGGTGAATAGGATTCTCATCCATTTCCAAGATGACAAAGTCTGTGGGGAGGAAGTAGTTCCCAACCTTCACTAACACATTCTCAACCACTCCTATTACCTGTTTTTGAGTTTTGTCAGCTAATTTGATGATTACATCTGTGGGTGTTAGCTCATTGATTTGAAGCTTTTTCATGAGAGATAGAGGCATTAGGTTGATACTTGCTCCCAAGTCACAGAGTCCCTTATCAATCATTGTTTCTCCTATAGCACAGGGAATGTAGAAACTCCCTGGATCCTTCTTCTTTGTGGGTGGCTCTGTTTGAATGAGAGCACTGCAATCCCTGTTCATCTTTATTGTTTGTCCACCCTTCAATGAACTCTTTCTGGTTAGTAGCTCCTTTATATACTTGATGTAGGAAGGCATTTGCTGGAGGGCCTTAATGAATGGTATATTTACATCAAGAGATGCAAACATGTCGAGGAACCTTGAATACATTCTCCTTGCTACACCACCCTTAAGCCTTTGGGGGAAGGGTGCATATGGGTTCAGTATCTCCCTCTCCTTCAGCTCTTCCTTGAGTGTGAGTTGAGGTGTAGAGTTTTTTTCTTCATGATTTTCCTTTGGACTGTCTTGGAGGTGGTCTACTTCTTCCATACTCCTCTCAACACTTGTGGTGATCATCTTACATTCTTCCCATCTTACTTTCTTTGTTTCTCCTCTTGGGTTCTTCTCTATGTCACTTGGAAAACCATTTGAGCTAGATACCCTACTTGAGACTCCAATCTCTTGATATTTTTCCCTTAGTTTTTGATATTGGCTCGCACTTCCTCCTTAAACACCTTATTGTCTTGGATTTCTCTACATATGTCTTCAAATAGAGTCTCAATCTTTGAAAGTCTATCCTCGGGTAGTGATGGTGGGTTGGGATTAAGTGGTTGTTGATAGGACCTCTATGAGGGATGTTGGTGAGTTGCATTATTGTTGGGGTTGTGGTTGTGGTGTCTCTTGTCTTGGCCTTGGTCTTGTTGATTTCCCCACCCAAAGTTGGGGTGATTTCTCTATCCAGAGTTATAAGTTTTGGAGTATGGATCATGGATTTGCCTAGGTGAGTTTGCAACATAGTTGATTTGTTCCTAGTCACCTTCTTCTCCTATATTCACTCCTTCTTGAGCTGGTGATGAAGTGATGACTGCTGCAACTTGGTTTTCCTCCACCTTCTTGGTAAGATCTGCTAGTTGCTTGGTGATCATCTTAGTTTGAGCTAGCAATGCATCCATGTGGTTCAGCTCCATTACTCTTCGAGTATTGTTTCTTTCAGAGGCATAGAAATATTCATTCTCAGCTACTGTTTTAATGACATCTATGGCTTCTTCAATGGTTTTTTTCTTGTTTAGAGAGCCCCCTGATGAATGGTCTACAACGTTCTTTGACTCATAAGAAAGACCATCACAGAAAATGTGAAGTTAAACCCATTCATTGAACATATCTGGTGGGCATCTTCTTGTTAAGTCCTTGAACCTCTCCCATGCCTCACAGAGAGTCTCACCATCTTGTTGCCTGAAGCTTTGCACCTCAACTCTCAACCTGTTAATTCTTTGTGGAGGGTAGAACTTTGCCAAAAACTTGTTCACCACATCTTCCCAATTTGTCAAGCTCTCTTTTGGGAAGGATTCAAGCCACTTGGATGCTTTGTCCCTAAGTGAAAAAGGGAACAAAATCAGCCTATAGACATCCGAGTGGACTCTATTAGACTTCACAGTGTCACAAATTCTCAGGAAGGTGGTTAGATGTTGATTGGGGTCTTCTTGAGCACTTCTTCCAAATGAGCAATTGTTCTGAACAAGGGTGATTAGCTGGGGTTTTAATTCAAAGTTGTTGGCATGTATGGTGGGCTTTTGGATGCTACTTCCACAGTTTCCTGGATTTGGATTGATGTAGGAGCCTAGAACTCTCCTTTCTTGCCCAGCATGGTTTGCAGGGCCTTATCTAGCATGGTTGTGGGCTTCTCCTTCATGATTATTTTCTAGGTTCTCCTCCATGTTGGTTTCAAAATACTCTTCCTCTTCCTCAGCACCAACAACTCCTTTCCCTCTTGCTTCCCTCCTTAGTCTCCAAAGGGTTCTTTCAGGTTCTGAATCGAAGGAAGTTGAAGCTCCCCCTCTTCTCCCTGTCATACAACTAACAAAACACACAGCAAGAGATGAAATGAAGAAGTTATTCTTGTTAGAGTGATTGTTAGTGTGAGTGGTGCAAATTATCAAACAGTTAGTGGGTTAGTGAGCAGAATTGTAAATAATAATAAAGAAAAAAAGAAAACAGAGGGGGTATAGAGGGTGAGGAAGAAATGAAACAAACTGAAAGTAAACAACTGAATAAAGTAAACAAACAAAAGAAAAAATGCTCAATCTAATGAACTTCCAACTTAATCATTGTTGATACAAAATCAATCCCCGACAACGGCGCCATAAACTTGATGCACGAAAACTTGTCTCTCAACAAATTTCCCTTCGGCAAGTATACCGAATTGTCATAAAGTAAAAACTCACAATAGAGTGAGGTCGAATCCCACAGGGATTGATTGGTCAAGCAACTTTAGTTGGAAGAATATGCTAGTTGAGCTAAATAGAATGTAGTTTGAGAATTGCAGAAAATTAAATGGCAGGAAAGTAAATAGCAGAAAATAAAGTGCAGAATCTTAGATGGGAATTTGGGGAAATGAGCATGTAAATAAATGGCAGAAAGTAAAGATAATGGGTAAGATCAGAAATGGAGAATTCATTGGGCTCATGAGATGTTGTATTCTCCATACAAATTTCATTTTCATCTCTTCCTCAATCAAAGCATCTATTGATCTCCTTGGCAATCTTGAGTGATTGGGTTCCAATTCCTTGGCAACCCAATCTCTCTAAGCTTGAACAATTGCCCAATTCCTTGATTTAATTGCTCATGGGAAGAGATGAAGTGTGGTCACTGATTATACCACATGTATTTCCAAATCAAAGTGTTGGGAGGATTACATATCACTATATCCGCCCAGACCCCAATTTAGTCCAACATGAGAAAGTAATTCTAGCATGATCTCCTCATCCCTTTTCCAAGGCTCAAAGGAGATCCAATTGTGGAGAGTTTCTTTTCCAAGACAACTAACCAATTGAATTAAGATCGAAAGCTTTCTAGTAAATCAAAAGAGAAGAAAGAAGAAGAGAATGAAAACTATAATTGATCCATCAAATTACAACAGAGTTCCCTAACCCAATGAAAGGGATTTAGTTGTTCATAGATCTAGAAATGGAAAATGGTAGAAAAGAATCCATCCTTAGCTAAAAGTGCAGAAAAGTAAATATACAGAGGGTAGTTCTCCAAAGTGCCAATCTTCTCTATAGTTCAAAACTACTCCTATATATACTACTTCTCTTGATCTTCTAGTGAGTTCTTCAAGTCTTGGATGTGGACCTTAGATCTTGAGTTGAAGCAGTTACAATCTTTAGTGGGCTCAGCTTGCAGAAAAGTATGAATTAGGCATGGGCGTTACTGAAGTTAACGTTAAGTGACATTGTGGATTCGTGAATGTTAGTGGCAATCACATTTTTCACTAACGTTCCAACCCCATATAACCCACATTAACTCCAACGTTAGCGACACTAACGTTGCCTTATAAACCTTCGTAAGCATTATTGGGACTCACCTTTCCCAATAACGTTGCCTTGTACCCCTTGTCCCTACGTTAGAGTTCACGTTAGTGTAACTAACGTGGCTCTTAACGTGGGTATGCCTCATCTTCGAGAGCGTTAGTGGCACTCACCTTTGTTACTAACGCTCCAAGTGCCCCTACTCTCCATGTTAGAGCTCACGTTAACTAAGTTAATATGGCCACTAACGTGGTAGTGAATGCCATCTCCAACGTTAGTGACAAAGGTGAGTGTCACTAACGTAGGCATTGTTCCTTTCTTCCACGTTAGAGTTCACGTTAACTAAGCTAACGTGACTCTTAACGTGGTTCATTGCCACATTTTGGAGCATTAGTGGTGTTCACGTTTACCGCTAATGTTAGAGCTTTCTTTGTCTCCACGTTAATCTAGTTAACGTGGCAATTAACGTGGGCTTATGATGGCTTCGCAGGCGCTATTGGTGATCACTTTTCTCATTAACGTTGCAAGCTCTTTCCCATTCCACGTTAGTGGTCACATTAACTAGGTTAACGTGGCTACTAACATGGCTCTTCCTTGCTTCCTTTCTCCTGAAATCAAGCAAATAAAGTGCATCAAAGCTCTAGCCAAAGTCATGAGATTATGCATCATCAATTTGTCACTCAATTCTTGCAAAATCCTCATGAAATCATGTAAAATTCACAATAGTTGCTTGAATCAAGGTGTGAGTGTATTTTCATCCAAAACTTGCCTTATTCTCTAAGAAAATGCATGAAACTACCCTAAAACAGTAAAGAAAAGGTCAGTAAAACTGGCCTAGATGCCCTGGCATCAAGGTAGACATTAAACTTACTTTAAGCATAGGATTAGACATAGTGGGTTGGTCCCTCATAATTGTCAATATATGGTTTGTAGACAACGATGGTGATCTCAATTACCTATGTCTAGCCATGAGTTCTTTTCCTTTATTTATTAGTTCTTGTCATTTACTTTCTTGTTTTTATATTTTCTTGCCAATTATAAAATCAAACCCTCTTGTTCTTCATAGCCAATAATTGATCACTTCATTGAAATTTCATGTGAGACGACCCAAGCTTTAAATACTTTGGTTAATTTTTATTAGGGTTTGTACTTGTGACAACTAAAACTTTTAAAATTTGATTTGAGTATTGTTAGTTGGTTAGGAACTATACTATCAATGAAATTATTTTGTGTGAAATTCCTAACCATATGAAAATACTTTCTTTCAGCGTGCCACGCCTAGAACTCAAGTGGCACGCCCAGAATATGAACAAGTTTGGCGTGCCATGCCCCGAACATCAAGTGGCATGCCCATTGTGTTGAACCTTCCACTCCCCTCTGCT
The DNA here is from genome assembly GCF_000817695.3 of Arachis duranensis. Taxonomy (NCBI): domain Eukaryota; kingdom Viridiplantae; phylum Streptophyta; class Magnoliopsida; order Fabales; family Fabaceae; genus Arachis; species Arachis duranensis. Next base: position 87,881,261 of record NC_029774.3, on the reverse strand, counting down.
TAATTGAATGGGCGTGCCACCCCCCTTGTAAATGATGGGGTTGGCGTGCCACGCCCATCCTGGCGTGCCATGCCCCTTGTGGGTTTTTAAGGTTGCTCTCTAGAATGTATAGTTGGCTTGCCACGCCTGGCCCTCGCATGCCACGCCCATAGTAAAGCTTGTTGTCCCTTCTTTGGAGTTTATAGTTGGTGTGCCACGCCTGGCCCTGGCGTGCCACACCCATTATGCTTCATCTCCTTGCCGTGCCACGCTTGGCCTTGGCGTGCCGTGCCCATTGAAAGCTTCATGGACTCACCTCTGGAATTGTTAACTAGCATGCCATGCTTTGTAGCTGACGTGCCATGCCCATATAAAATCTTTCACTTTGCTCTCTGGACTTGTTAATTGGCATGCCACGCCCATTGGCTGGCGTGCCATGCTAATCCCTGCAATCACTTAACACACATATCAAGGCATCGAATGGTAATAAAGGATAATTAAATTAATATTTCTAAAGCATAGAAAACATGTTTTTACATATATCATATCATGAGAAAGGAATTGTAAAACCATGCAAATAGTATGAATAAGTGTGCAAAGACTTGATAAAAACCACTCAATTGAGCACAAGATAAACCATAAAATAGTGGTTTATCACATTCCCATTCAGTTTGTTGGCATTTGCTCTAATAAGTGGAACGCCCAGCACAAAGGCACAGCTTCTCTTTCTTGCTTCCTTCTTCTTTTGTTGCTCTTTTCACTTGAAACTCAAACAAAACTCATTTCAAAGAAATGTACAATAAATTCATTATTTAGTTCATGAAATTGTATTAATTGAATGAGATTTCACTATTTTAATGGTCCTTTTAAATAAGAGAAAGAGGTAGATGATGCAAGTCATCACAACACCAAACTTAAGTTTTGCTTCTCCCCAAGCAAATCAATGTGAATTGTTCTTAATTGATTGAGACTTGACCCTAAAGAGATGCACTCTCAATTAGAGATAGAGGCCAAACATTAATTCATGCATGAACTTTCTTATCATCATATCACAATGAACTTCTAGACTTTTGAGGATCTCTTTTAAGTGCTTGCCTTAAGAGCCCTTTCTATTGATTGTCACCATGAAGTAGTAAGATTTGTTATTATTTTTCTTTTCTTTTCATTCCTCTTTTGTTTCCTTGATTGACCACGACTTTAAGTATTTTGTCTCAAGATGACCCTTTAGGTTAAGCTTTTAATTAGCACTCCCAAACCAGTTGGTTTTAGGGTACTAGGTGTTGAAACACCCTTAAGAATTTACTTGCTCAGGTCTCTCTTCTTGACACATCTTCACCACAAGCATCTACTAGGATCTTGGCTTTTTAAGCTATTTGTTTCTTTTCTTTTTATCCAAGTAGTTGATGCTCAGAGCCTTGGGTCTTTTGCTTACTACTTTTTGGTTCTATGGATATTCAAGGGTCATCCTTGGCATCTACTTGTTATATCCTCTATGTCTAATTGTTCATTATGGTCTATTCACTTCCAGATTCTTTTTTTTTTCATGATTACCTACTTTGTTCCTCATCTCTTAATCTTGAATTATTTGACTTGGGTCTTAATCTCTTGCTCTTGTTTTTGCAACAACTCATCATTGATTTTTTTTAAAACACTTGCTTTTATTGATGTAATGTAAACTTAACACAAAGACATTTACTTTCTCAAATAAAAAAAATAGAAATTCAAAGGACTCATAGAAAGCCTATAAAACATAGAAAACTAACAACACTACTATATCAAAGTATACTGCCAAGCAAAAATTCAAAAGAGTAAATTCAACCATGGGACTCAACAACCATGTATTCTTGAGCAACTTCAATGCATAGGCTCTTTTCCATTTTTCCTTCTTTTTGGAGAACTCATCACCATCCTTCTTTATGGAGGCTCCCTCTTGTGCAGGGGTGTCTCTTGGCTTCCAAAAGCCTAGCCTTCTCATATAAGTTCTTTCATCCTCTTTGTGCTTGGCTAGTATCTCTTCTTACCTAGCACTCAGCTCTTCCATACCTTGCATGAATGTTGGATAACCGGGGTAAAAGCTGGCCACCGTATTACACAAGTGATTCAGCTTCGCTTCTGTGTTAATATCATATTGCCTCCTTGATGTGGTCCTTACCTCATATAGGGACCTAAATTCAGCAAGGCTCTTCTGTTGCACATGGTTTTGCTCCATGATTTTGTTGAGGCTACCTTACATTTCTCCCTAGTGAAATTGTCCCCGCTGCTCCTAAATGTACTCCACACTCCCTTGGAGTTGCTAGATACTTTCTTGCATTTGGTCCCATTATTTTTGTTGCTCCCTAAGTTGAGTTACATCTTCTCTCAAATGGTTGATGTCCCCTTGCATTTGGTGAATGTTTCCTTGTATCTCCTCCCAATTAAAGCCTTCCAGGAATTGTTCTTGGAATTATGGAAATGGTGCTGGTAGTTGTGGAAATGGTGCTTGAACATAAGCTTCTTCTTATTGTGGTGGCCCTTGTGGTCTTGGCACATGAGCCCTATGTTCTCTGGCTTTTTGTAGTGGGTTGATGGCCATCACGTTCTCCATCTTTTTGGGAGTGATTGGTTGTCTTGCTCAACCAAATTCTCATCAATGACCTTCTCCACTCCAGCCTCATCACAAAGCCTCTGGATAATGCTTGGGAAGGCCAATCTTGTGCTATCTTTGGTGCTCTTCAGTACCCTATGAATATTGTTGGCTATCATCTCCCCTACATTGATGTTTTCCCCCTTCATAATGCTGTAGATTAATACAGCCCTTTCCAAAGTAACCTCCGAAGTGTTGGAGGTGGGGTTGAGGGATCTTCTCATAAAGTCTAGCCACCCTTTGGCTTGATAGCTCAAGTATCCTCTTCTAAACTGGTTTGGCCTTCCATCATTCTCATTGATCTAGTGGACATTGATGACACAAATTTCATTCAAGATGTCTTCAAACCTAGGATCAATTTGGTTCACCCTTTCTTCATAGCATCGGGTGGAACTTGTGCGCTTTTCCCCTCACATAGCTTTGGTAGTCATATGGTTGCCCAGGTTGAGAAACGGCATTGGCATAGAACTCCCTCACCAAGCTTTCTACCACCTTCTTAAGTGGGTTGCATAAGAGTGCCCATCCTCTATTATTGATTTTTATGTTGATCTCCCTATGCTCATCTCTCGCTAGTTGGAAGCCAACCTCAAGGATTATCTGCTTCTCACTCACCCACTAATAAATCGCTATTTTGTGATTCATATTGTGTTTAATTGTGTGGTTTTATCAAGTCTTCGCCCACTTATTCATATGATTTGCATGTATTTACAATTCCTTCCAAAAAATATTCTATGATTGAAAACTTGCTTCCTAAAGACCTTTTAGTTGTATATTTTTACTTTCCTTCGTACCATTTGATGTCGTGATCTGTGTGCTAAGTGTTTCAGGCTTCATAGGGCAGGAATGGTGTAAGGAATGAAGAGGAAGCATGCAAAAGTGGAAGGAACAAGGAATTGAGGAGATGATCACTGGTGCACGAAATTGCAATCACACTTTTGCAATCCGCACAACTAACCAGCAAGTGCACTGGGTCGTCCAAGTAATACCTTACGTGAGTAAGGGTCGAATCCCACGGAGATTGTTGATTTGAAGCAAGCTATGTTTATTTTATTATTCTTAGTCAGGAGATCAATTATTATTATCAGTTTAAATTACTAAAAAAAATAGAAGAGCGTGAAATAATTACTTGTTGTGCAATAATGGAGAATATGTTGGAGTTTTGGAGATGCTTTGTCTTTTGAATTCCTGTAATGTAATATTCTTCTCATGCAAAAGTGTAAAGTTCCTTCCATGGAAAGCTCTATGTATGGTGTCACCGTTGTCAATGGCTACTTTCCATCCTCTCAGTGAAAATGGTCCAAATGCTCTGTCACAGCACGACTAATCAGCTGTTGGTTCTCGATCATGTCGGAATAGAATCCATTGATTCTTTTGTGTTTGTCATCACGACCAACACTCGCGAGTTTGAAGCTCGTCACAGTCATTCAATCCCAGAATCCTACTCGGAATACCACAGACAAGGTTTAGACTTTCTGGATTCTCATGAATGCCGCCATCAATTCTAGCTTATACCACGAAGATTCTGATTAAGGGATCTAAGAGATACTCATTCAATCTGATGTAGAACAGAGGTGGTTGTCAAACACACGTTCATGGATTGAGGAAGGTGATGAGTGTCACGGATCACCACCTTCTCCATAGTTAAGCGTGAATGAACATCTTAGATAGGAACACGCATGTTTGAATGGAAAAACATAAATAATTGCATTAATTCATCGAGACGCTGCAGAGCTCCTCACCCCCAACAATGGAGTTTAGAGACTCATACCGTCAAAGAGTATAAAGTTCAGATCTAAAAATGTCATGAGTTACAAAATAAGTCTCTAAAATTTGTTTAAATACTAAACTAGTAACCTAGGTTTACAGAAAATGAGTAAACTAAGATAATTGGTGCAGAAATCCACTTCTAGGGCCCACTTGGTGTGTGCTGGGGCTGAGACTTAAGCTTCTCACGTGCCTGGGCTGTTTCTGGAGTTGAACGCCAGGTTGTAACGTGTTTTTGGCATTGAACTCCAACTTGTAACCTGTTTCTGGCGCTGGACGCCAGACTGCAACATGGAACTGGCGTTGAACGCCAGTTTACGTCATCTATCTTCGCACAAAGTATGAACTATTATATATTTCTGGAAAGCCCTGGATGTCTACTTTCCAACCCAATTGAGAACGCGCCAATTGGACTCCTGTAGCTCCAAAATATCCATTCTGAGTGCAGGGAGGTCAGAATCCAACAGCATCAGCAGTCCTTTTTCAGCCTAAATCAGATTTTTGCTCATCTCCCTCAATTTCAGCCAGAAAATACCTGAAATCACAGAAAAACACAAACTCATAGTAAAGTCCAGAAATATGATTTTTGCTTAAAAACTAATAAAATTCTATTACAAACTAATTAAAACATGCTAAAATCTATATGAAATTACCCCAAAAAAGCGTATAAAATATCCGCTCATCACAACACCAAACTTAAATTGTTGCTTGTCCTCAAGCAACTAGATAAATAAAAGAGGATAAAAAAAATCAAGAAGCAATAATATCTCAGAGTTATAAGTGAAGCTCAGATTCTAATTAGATGAGCGGGGCTAGTAGCTTTTTGCTTCCAAACAGTTTTGGCATCTCACTTTATCCTTTGAAATTCAAAATTCAGATAGTATTATTGATTCTCCTAGTTTAGTATGTTGATTCTCTAACACAGCTACTTTATGAGTCTTGGCCGTCGCCCTAAGCACTTTGTTTTCTAGTATTACCACCGGATACATAAATGCCACAGACACATAACCGGATGAACCTTTTCAGATTGTGACTTAGCTTTGCTCAAGTCCCCAATTAGAGGTGTCCAGAGTTCTTAAGCACACTCTGTTGCTTTGGATCACGACTTTAACCACTTAGTCTCAATCCTTTCACTTGGACCTGCATGCCACAAGCACATGGTTAGGGACAGCTTGATTTAGCCGCTTAGGCCTGGATTTATTTCTTTGGGCCCTCCTATCCATTGATGCTCAAAGCCTTGGATCCTTTTCACCCTTGCCTTTTGGTTTAAAGGGCTATTGACTTTTTCTACTTCTTTTGCTTTTTTTTTTGCAAGCTTGTTTTTCACTGCTTTTTCTTCTTCAAGAATCAATTTCATGATTTTTCAGATCATCAATAACATTTCTCTTGTTCATCATTCTTTCAGGAGCCAACAATTTTAACATTCATAAAATTCAATATAAAAAATATGCACTGTGCAAGCATTCACTCAGAAGACAAAAAGTATTGCCACCACATATAAATAATTAGAATTTTCCTTATTAAGAACTCGAAAAAATTATATTGCCTCTTTATTTTAAAAATCTACTATTTTATTCATGTTTGATGATGATGAGAAAAATAAATTATAACTTAATTGGATATAAAATCAAAATAGAGATACTAATTACTACTACTAATATATAACTTCTAAGGTAAATTCATATTTAGAACAATTATCACAGAGTTAAGGCAAAGATTAGGACTCAACAACCATTATTTTCGGAAGTGGATGTTCCTCTAGTCTGTGGGGTGCTTGGTCCTTCAAGAGATAATTTCTGACGCTTTAGTTCCTTCAAGTTACATCCTTGCTCTTCCTGTTCCCTTAGGTGCCATGATCTTGATGAGTTTTAGCTCAGTGATCATGGCAAATCACACCAAACTTAGAGGTTTGCTTGTCCTCAAGCAAAAGAAAGGAAAGGATAGGAATATAAGGAGAGGCAATTTCGAAATTCAAAAGATATGATGAGTTGAAAAAGATTTGAAAAAGAGTTGGATTGGACTGGAAAAAGATTTGTGTTTATGGATTAAGATACATTTGATATATTTTTTTTAAAAAAGGATTTTAGAAATAAGGATTAAAATTTTTGGAATTGAAGGATGAGAGTTTGTAACATGTTTATGCAAGAAATCATGAATTGAAAATTAAAAAAATTGAAGTAAAAAAGAATTTACCTCCTCCCCACCATCCTGGCATTAAACGCCCAAATGCTGCATGTTTTGGGCGTTTAACGCCCATATGCAGTTTCTCCTGGGCGTTCAACGCCCAACTGTTGCTTCTTTCTGGCGTTGAACACCAGTAAGTCCTTTGTCACTGGGCATTTTTCTGAACTCCCAGGACGCTGTAAATCTGGCGTTGAACGCTCAGAAGGTGCTTCTTTCTAGCGTTCAATGCCCAGAAGATGCTCCTTTCTGGCGTTTAACGCCCAGATGGCTATCCTTACTGGCGTTGAACACCCAGTAGGTGCTTCTTTTGGGTGTTCAATGCCCAAAACAGCTTTTATTGGCTTTTTTGCACCAGTGAGCTTCCCTTTTTGCTATTTTATCCTCTAAATCCTTCTGTAACTCTGTGAACTTAAGTAGTTGCTATTTTACCTTGAAGATAATTGACATATACCTATAAAAATCAATTAAATAACAAATAAACTTTGTAAATGGCTGGGTTGCCTCCCAGCAAACTATTCTTTATTGTCTTTAGATGGACTATTACTGAGCTTTAATCAAGTCTCAGTTTTGAGCATTTTTGCTCAAAATTGCTTCCAAGATAATGTTTGACTCTCTGTCCATTAACAATGAACTTTTTGTTGGAATTATTATCCTGAAGCTCTATGTATCCATATGGTGACACACTTGTAATCACATATGGTCCTCTCCACCGGGATTTCAATTTCCCGGGGAATAACCTGAGCCTAAAATTAAATAGCAGAACTTTCTGCCCTGGCTCAAAGACTCTGGATGACAATTTCTTATCATGCCACCTTTTTGCTTTCTCTTTGTAAATTTTTGCATTCTCGAAAGCATTGAGTCTAAATTCCTCTAGCTCAGTTGACTGGAGCAATCATTTTTCTCCAGCTAACTCGGCATCAAGGTTCAGGAATCTGATTGCCTAATAGGCCTTATGTTCCAGTTCTACTGGCAAGTAACATGCCTTTCCATACACAAGCTGGTATGGAGAGGTCCCTATAGGGGTCTTGAATGCTGTTCTGTATGCCCACAGATCATCATCCAAGTTTCTTGCCCAATCTCTTCTACGGTTAATCACAGTCTGTTCCAGGATTCTTTTAAGTTCTCTATTTAAGACTTCAGCTTGCCCATTTGTCTGTGGATGATATGGAGTGGCCACCCTGTAGCTAACTCCATAACGAACCAAAGCATAGTAAAGCTGTTTATTGCAGAAATGAGTGCCCCCATCACTGATTAATACTATAGGGTTACCAAATCTGCTGAAGATGTGTTTCTGGAGGAATTTTAGCACTGTCTTAGTGTCATTAGTGGGTGTTGCAATAGCTTCCACCCATTTGGATACATAATCCACTGCCACCAGAATATAAGTGTTTGAGTATGATGGTGGGAAAGGCCCATGAAGTCAATACCCCATACATCAAACAACTCAATCTCTAAGATCCCATGTTGAGGCATGGCATAACTGTGAGGCAGATTACCAGATCTTTGGCAACTGTCACAATTAAGTACAAACACTTGGGAATCTTTATAGAGAGTAGGCCAGTAGAAGCCACATTGGAGGACTCTTGTGGCTGTTCGCTCATTTCCAAAATGTCCTCCATAGGATCTTCTGTGCTTCTTCTTTTGGCACACATCAATGGATTACTCCGTCTGCACATCTCTTGAAGAGATATGGTTCATCCCAAAGATAGTACTTTGTATCTGTGATCAATTTCTTTGATTGCTGCCTACTGTACTCTTTGGGTATGAATCTCACTGCCTTGAAGTTTGCAATGTTTGCAAATCATGGCACTTCTTGGATGGCAAAGAGTTGCTCATCTGGAAAATTTTTAGAGATCTCAGTAAGAGGGAAGGACGCCCCTTCTACTGGTTTTATTTAGGACAGGTGATCTGCTACTTGGTTCTCTGTCCCTTTTCTGTCTCTTATTTCTATATCAAACTCTTGCAGAAGCAACACCCATCTGATGAGTCTGGGTTTTGAATCCTGCTTTGTGAGTAGATATTTAAGAGCAGCATGGTCAGTGTACACAATCACTTTTGATCCTACTAAATAAGATCTGAACTTATTAATGGCGTAAACCACTGCAAGTAATTCTTTTTCTATGGTTGTGTAGTTCTTCTGTGCGTCATTTAAAACACGATTGGCATAGTAAATAACATGCAGATGCTTGTCATGCCTTTGTCCCAGCACTGCACCAATGGCATGGTCACTGGCATCACACATTAATTCAAATGGTAATGTTCAGTCTGGAGCAGAGATAACTGGTGCTGTGACCAGTTTAGCTTTCACGATTTCAAACACCTGCAGACACTCATTATCAAAGATAAATGGCGTGTCAGCAGCTAGCAGATTACTTAGAGGTTTGGCAATTTTTGAAAAATCTTTTATAAACCTCCTATAGAATCCTGCATGCCCCAGAGAGCTTCTGATTGCCTTAACATTGGCAGGTGGTGGTAATTTTTTAATTACCTCTACCTTAGCTTGATCTACCTCTATTCCCTTGTTCGAAATTTTGTGCCCAAGGACAATTCCTTCATTCACCATAAAGTGACAATTTTCACAGTTTAAAACCAGGTTACTCTCTTGGCACCTTTTTAGAACAAGTGCTAGATGGTCAAAACAGGAGCTGAATGAGTCTCCAAATACTGAGAAGTCATCCATGAAGACTTCCAGAAATTTTTCCACCATATCAGAGAAAATAGAAAGCATGCACCTTTGAAAGGTTACAGGTGCATTGCACAGGGCAAATGACATTCTTCTGTATGCAAATACTCCAGATGGACATGTGAATGTTGTTTTCTCTTGATCTTGGGGATCTACTGCAATTTGATTATAACCTGAATATCCATCCAGGAAGCAGTAGTATTCATGACCTGCTAGTCTTTCTAGCATCTGGTCTATGAATGGTAAAGGAAAATGATCCTTTCTGGTAGCTGTATTGAGCTTTCTATAATCAATACACATACGCCACCCTGTAACTATTCTTGTAGGAACCAGTTCATTTTTTTCATTATGAACCACTGTCATGCCACCTTTCTTAGGGACGACTTGGACAGGGCTTACCCAGGGGCTATTAGAAATGGGATAAATAATCCCAGCCTCTAGTAATATAGTGACCTCTTTCTGCACCACCTCCTTCATGGCTGGATTCAGCCGCCTCTGTGGTTGAACCACTGGCTTAGCGTCACCCTCCAATAGGATCTTGTGCAAGCATTTGGCTGGGCTAATACCCTTAAGATCACTGATGGACCACCCAAGAGCTGTCTTGTGTGTCCTTAGCACTTGAATTAGTGCTTCCTCTTCCTGTGGCTCTAAGGTAGAGCTTATGATTACAGGAAAGGTATCACCTTCTCCCAGAAATGCATCTTTCAGGGATGGTGGTAATGGTTTGAGCTCGGGTTTGGGAGGTTTCTCCTCTTCCTGAGGGATTTTCAGAGGTTCTATTATTCTCTCTGATTCATCCAAATCAGGCTGAACATCTTTAAAGATATCCTCTAGCTCTATTTCAAGACTCTCAGCCATATTGACTTCTTTTACCAAAGAGTCAATAATATCAACGCTCATGCAGTCATTTTGGGTGTCTGGATGTTGCATGGCTTTGACAACATTCAACTTGAACTCATCCTCATTGACTCTCAGGGTTACTTCCCCTTTTTGAACATCAATAAGGGTTCGGCCAGTTGCTAGGAAAGGTCTTCCAAGAATGAGAGTTGCACTCTTATGCTCCTCCATTTCTAGCACCACAAAGTCAGTAGGAAAGACAAATGGCCTAACCTTGACAATCATGTCTTCAATCATGCCTGATGGGTATTTAATGGAGCAATCAGCAAGTTGGAGACATATCCGGGTTGGTTTAACTTCATCAGTCAACCCAAGCTTTTTGATAGTGGCTGTAGGTATTAGGTTAATACTTGCCCTAAGATCGCATAGAGCTTGCTTGGTACAAGTACCTTCTAATGTGCATGGTATCATAAAGCTTCCCGGATCTTTAAGCTTCTCATGTAAGCTTTTCAGAATGACTGCACTGCATTCTTTAGTGAGGTAAACTTTTTTGGTTTCCCTCCAATCCTTCTTATGACTTAAGATCTCTTTCATAAACTTAGCATAAGAGGGTATTTGCTCAAGTGCCTCTGCAAACGGAATCTTTATTTCAAGAGTCCTGAGATAGTCTGCAAAGTGGGCAAATCGCTTATCCTGTTTTGCTTGGCAGAGTTTCTGAGAATAAGGCATTTTGGCTTTGTATTCCTCAACCTTAGTTGCTGCAGGTTTATTATCAGCACTAGTTTGGCAGAGTTTCTGCAGGTTGGGAAGCCTTTTTAGAAGGGTTATTATCAGCACTAGTATGTGTCTGATCCCCCACTGGGATTTGAATGCCAGGGGTGGAAGCTGGAGTGGCGTTAGACGCCAGCTCCTTACCTGCTTCTGGCGTCTGAACGCCAGAACTGTGCTCCCTTTGGGCATTCAACGCCAATTCCTTGCTTGTTTCCGGCGTTGAACGCCAGGACTGAGCATGGTTTGGGCGTTCAACGCCAGTTTTCCACCCATTTTCTGACGTTTGAGCGCCAGAATTATTCTTCTCTGGGCTCTTACTGTCCTCAGATGGATTTTGGGTAGTTTGCTCATTACTTGGCTTCCTGCTACCTTGAAGTGAGGTATTTAATATTTTTCCACTTCTTAATTGAACTGTTTGGCATTCTTCTGTTATTTGTTTTGATAACTGCTGTTCTGTTTGCTTCAATTGCACTTCCATATTCATATTAGCCATTCTTGTTTCTTGTAATATCTCTTTGAATTTGGCTAACTGTTTTGTTATAAAATCCAATTGCTGATTGAATTCTGTAACTTGTTCTACATGACTCATTTCAGCAGTTACTATTTTAGCCTCTTCTTTCATGGAAGGTTCACTGCTTAGGTACAAATGCTAATTTCTGGCAACTGTATTAATGAGCTATTGAGCTTCTTCTATTATCTTTCTCATGTGTATAGATCCACCAGCTGAGTGGTCTAGAGAAATTTGAGCTCTTTCTGTAAGCCCATAGTAGAAGATGTCTAACTGCACCCATTCTGAAAACATTTTAGAGGGGCATTTTCTTAGCATCTCTCTGTATCTCTCCCAAACATCATAAAGAGATTCATTATCTCCTTGTTTGAAGCCTTGGATGCTCAGCTTTAGCTATGTTATCTGTTTTGGAGGAAAATAGTGATTCAGGAATTTTTCTGACAGTTGTTTCCATGTCTTTATGCTGTCCTTAGGTTGGTTATTTAAACACCTCTTAGCTTGGTCTTTTACAGCAAATGGGAACAGTAATAGCCTGTAGACATCCTGATCTACTTCCTTATCATGTACTGTGTCAGCAATTTATAAAAACTGTGCCAGAAACTCTGTAGGTTCTTCTTGTGGAAGACCGAAATACTGACAACTTTGCTGCATCATGATAATGAGCTGAGGATTCAACTCAAAACTACTAACTCCGATGGAGGGTATATAGATACTACTCCCATATGAAGCAGTAGTGGGGTTAGCATATGACCCAAGAGTCCTTCTGGACTGTTCATTTTCACTTAAGTCCATGATAAAAAAAGGGAGATGATGTGGATTTATTTTATTATATAAAAAAAGTTTCAAAATAATAACAATAAAATAAAATAAAAACGACAATAAAATTAAAATAAAAAATAAAAATAAAATAAAAAGAATTTAAAAATATTTTATGAAGATTTTCGAAAAAGTGAGGAGAGAGAAAGTGGTTAGGATATTTTTGAAAAAGATATAATTAAATTTAATTTTTTTAAAAGGGATAAGATTAAAAAAAATTTGAAATTGAAATCTGAATTTAAAAAAAATTTCGAAAATATGCCTTAAAAATAGTTAGAAAAGATTTTTTTTGAATTTTGAATTTTATGATGAAAGAGAAAAACACACAAAAGACACAAGACTTAAAATTTTTAGATCTAATGCTCCTTGTTTTCGAAAATTTTGGAGGGAAAACACCAAGGAACACCAAACTTAAAAATTTTAAGATCAAAACACAAGAAAGACTTAAGAATACCTTGAAGATTCACAAGAATAATAAAAACAAAAGAAAGAACACCAAACTTAAAATTTTTAGAAAACTTCAATAAAATTTTCGAAAATTATAAAAAAGATTAACAATAAAACAACGAACTTAAAGTTTGGCACAAGATTCAATCAAAGAAAAATTATTTTTGAAAAAGATTTAAAAAAAAAAAGATACCCAATTACCAAGAACATAGACCAACGCTCTAGCCAATTGGGCAGTAAAGGTAACACTTGTTTTAAAGAAGTATTTTCACTAACCAAAAATAAATTCCTTTGTGAAGACTAATGCTTTGGAAAAGCACAAGAAAAACAAGAAAAGACACAGAACAAGAAAAACTAAAAATCAAACAAGAAAAATAAACAAGAACAACTTAAAGATCAAAGAACACAAATTCAGAAATTTAAAAGGAAAATATAAAATATGCAATTAACACCAAACTTAGAACAAGACACTAATTCACGAAAAATAAAAAATTAATAAGGACACGTAATATTTTTGAAAAACTTTTGAAGAGAAATTAAACGACTCAAATTTAATGACTCTATAGCATCAATACTATATTCCTAATCTAAGCAACAAAATAAACCTTTAGTTGTTCAAACGCAAACAATCCCCGGCAACGGCACCAAAAACTTGGTGCACGAAATTGCAATCACACTTTCGCAATCCACCCAACTAACCAGCACGTGCACTGGGTCGTCCAAGTAATACCTTACGTGAGTAAGGGTCGAATCCCACGGAGATTGTTGATTTGAAGCAAGCTATGTTTATTTTATTATTCTTAGTCAGGAGATCAATTATGATTATCAGTTTGAATTACTAAAAAAATAGAAGAGCGTGAAATAATTACTTGTTGTGCAATAATGGATAATATGTTGGAGTTTTGGAGATGCTTTGTCTTCTGAATTCCTGTAATGTAATATTCTTCTCATGCAAAAGTGCAAAGTTCCTTCCATGGCAACCTCTATGTAGGGTGTCACCGTTGTCAATGGCTACTTCCCATCCTCTCAGTGAAAATGGTCCAAATGCTCTGTCACAGCACGGCTAATCAGCTGTTGGTTCTCGATCATATCGGAATAGAATCCATTGATTCTTTTGTGTTTGTCATCACGCCCACCACTCGCGAGTTTAAAGCTCGTCACAGCCATTCAATCCCAAAATCCTACTCGGAATACCACAGACAAGGTTTAGACTTTCCATATTCTCATGAATGCCGCCATCAATTCTAGCTTATACCACGAAGATTCTGATTAAGGGATCTAAGAGATACTCATTCAATCTGATGTAGAACGGAGGAGGTTGTCAGACACACGTTCATGGATTGAGGAAGGTGATGAGTGTCACGGATCACCACCTTCTCCATAGTTAAGCGTGAATGAACATCTTAGATAGGAACACGCATGTTTGAATGGAAAAACATAAATAATTGCATTAATTCATCAAGATGCTGCAGAGCTCCTCACCCCCAACAATGGAGTTTAGAGACTCATGCCGTCAAAGAGTATAAAGTTCAGATCTAAAAATGTCATGAGTTAGAAAATAAGTCTCTAAAAGTTATTTAAATACTAAACTAGTAACCTAGGTTTACAGAAAATGAGTAAACTAAAATAATTGGTGCAGAAATTCACTTCTGGGGCCCATTTGGTGTGTGCTGGGGCTGAGACTTAAGCTTCTCACGTGCCTGGGCTGTTTCTGGAGTTGCACGCCAGGTTGTAACGTGTTTTTGGCGTTGAACTCCAACTTGTAACCTGTTTCTGGCGCTGGACGCCAGACTGCAACATGGAGTTACTTATGTAATTCATTAGTGAGAATTTCAGATAAGTGTATGGAGATGCTTTGTCCCTTCCGTCTCTCTGCTTTCCTACTGTCTTCATCCAATCCTTCTTACTCCTTTCCATGGCAAGCTGTATGTTGGGCATCACCGTTGTCAATGGCTACAGTCCCATGCTCTCAGTGAAAATGTACAACGCGCTCTGTCACAGCACGGCTAATCATCTGTCGGTTCTCAATCAGGTTGGAATAGAATCCAGTGATTCTTTTGCGTCTGTCACTAACGCCCAGCCTTCAGGAGTTTGAAGCTCGTCACAGTCATTCAATCTTTGAATCCTACTCAGAATACCACAGACAAGGTTTAGACCTTCCGGATTTTCTTGAATGCCGCCATCAATTCTAGCTTATACCACGAAGATTCTGATTAAGAAATCCAAGAGATAGACATTCAAACCTTGTTTGCTTGTAGAACGGAAGTGGTTGTCAGACACGTGTTCATAGGTGAGAATGATGATGAGCATCACATAATCATCACATTCATCATGTTCTTGGGTGCAAATGAATATCTTAGAACAAGAATAAGCCTAATTGAATAGAAGAACAATAGTAATTGCATTAATACTCGAGGTACAGTAGAGGTCCACACCTTAATCTATGGTGTGTAGAAACTCCACCGTTGAAAATACATAAGAACAAGGTCTAGGCATGGCCGAGAGGCCAGCCTCCCAAAGAGGGTTCAATCATAAAAACATGATCAAAAGATGATCCTAAGATCTAAAGTGATTAAAAGATAAAAATACAATAGTAAAAGGTCCTATTTGTAGAGAACTAGTAGCTTAGGGTTTACAAAGATGAGTAAATTACATAAAAATCCACTTCCGGGCCCACTTGGTGTGTGTTTGGGCTGAGCATTGAAACTTCTATGTGTAGAGACTTTTCTTGGAGTTAAACGCCAGCTTTTGTGCCAGTTTGGGCGTTTAACTCCCATTCTTGTGCCAGTTCCGGCGTTTTACGCTAGAATTATTGAGCTGACTTGGAACGTCTGTTTGGGCCATCAAATCTCAGGCAAAGTATGGACTATTATATATTGCTGCATAGCCCAGAATGTCTACTTTCCAACGCAATTGAGAGCGCGCCAATTGGGCTTCTGTAGCTCTAGAAAGTGCCAAAAAGCGTAGAAATTATCCGCTCATCACTTTCCCATTCTCTCTTGAGGGGAAGGCAAAAGAGTGGTACTACACTCAACCCAGAGCAACTGTTTCTAACTGGGATATGCTTAGAAGAGAATTTTTGGAGAAATTCTTTCCAGCTGAGGTTGCCGATAAACTGAGGAAAGACATTTCCATGATTGTTCGGGACGAATCTGAGACTCTCTACGAATATTGGGAGCGCTTCAATAATCTTCTGGAAGCATGTCTCCACCATATGATTGACAAGATAGTGTTGCTCGGTTACTTTACACAGGGCATGAAATCTCAGGATAAGACCACATTGGAAGGTGCTAGCAATGGGTCTATGAAAAAGTACAAAACTACGGAAGAGGCATGGCAATTGATTAGCAACTTAGCTAAATCTTCTACGAATCACAGGCAGAAACAAAGTTGGTCAAGAGCTATTGCAAAGGTATCCTCTAGCAAAGAGACTGCTGCTATAACTCAGAGCTTATGTGAAATGACCAACTTACTGAAGCAGATGCAACTAAGTCAACAACAAGCTCAGCAAGTTCAGCCTTCTCCACCACAGCACAGCCAACAGTTGGTTCCACAAAGAGTATACGGGATCTGTGCCGATTACAGTCATTATACTGATGAGTGTCCGCAACTCCAATAGGAAGACCACACTGTGGCAGCCACCCACAACTTCTATGACCGCCCCAATCAAGGGTACAATCAAGGTGGCGGCTACAACCATGGATGCCAGGATAACCCTAACCAAGGCTGGAGAGATAATTCTAACAAGGGTTAGAGGGATAATCATAACAAAGGAGGCAGAGAATACAATGGAAACCAGAGGTGGAATAACAATAACAACTTCAGGCAGTAGAATCAGAATCAGGCCTACAGAGCAACTCATCTAAGGCAACCTCAAGCATCTCAGCAGACCCCTCAGATCACTTATCCCTCTTTATCTCCTAATGACGAGTTACTATAATCTATTGATCCGAGACAGCAGGCCATGGAAAACAACCTTACTTCTACTCTAAATGGTCTAAACTCTACCTTGCAAGCCCTTGTCTCACTGATTGGATCACTGAATAACTCTAACAATCAGTCCTCAAGCTCTGGTGGACTCCCCTCTCAACCATTACCCAATCCCAAGGGTGGCATCAATGCCATTACCCTGAGATCTGGAACCACACTGCAAGAGAGGAATCCAGAGGAATCAAGCCCATCAGAACACGCCCCAGCTGCGGACACGGTTGAGGTAGAGGATGTTGAAGAAGAAGATGAAGCACAAGGCATGGCTGAAGCAGAAGCAGCCCAACCAAGGAATGCAGAACCCCAGCAAGCTGAAGCTATAAAAGACGCCATTCCTATTCCATTTCCACACCTTGCTAAGAAGCCCAGAAAGCAGATGGAACTTGATCCCAAAATGGTAGAGATCTTCAAAAAGGTTGAGGTAACTGTTCCCCTTTTTGATGTTATCCAGCAAGTGCCTAAATATGCAAAGTTTCTAAAAGAGTTGTGTATACATAAAGATAAAATTAATGAATTAGAAACTATACCTGAAAAATGTAGGGACCCAGGGCCATGCATGGTTAACTGTACCATTGGAGGTATGATATTTTCTGACTGTATGTGTGATTTAGGAGCATGTGTGAGTATTATGCCCTTATCTATATATAATGCTTTAAGGCTCCCTCCCTTAAAAAGGTCGGCAGCTCATTTTGCGTTAGCAGATAAAAGTATTATCACAGTGGTTGGAATTGTTGAAGATGTATTGGTGAGCATTAAGGGGCTCACGTTTCCCATTGATTTTTATATCCTGGAGATGTCCCAAAATGACTCAGGGAGACTTTTGTCAATCCTGCTTGGTAGACCGTTTTTGAAGACCTCAAAATTCAAGCTGGATGCCTTTTCGAGTACCTATTCCTTTGAGGTAGATGGCAGAATAGTGAGCTTTAATCTAGATGAAGCTATAAAGCATCCCCCAAAAGATCACTCCATATTCCAATGTGACATCATTGATGAAATTTTAGCTGCAACTCACCAGGAAGAAATGGAAGAGAGTCATATGGAGCAAGACCCAAGTGTGGGGACATCCTTTGAACATACTAAAGATTCATCACCATTTTCACCAGCCCTAGAGAATTCAAAACCAAACCATGAGCAGAAAATGGAATTAAAGCCCCTTCCTCCACACCTCAAGTATGCGTACCTTGAGGACAAGCAGAAGTTTCCAGTTATCATTGCAAGGGAGTTCACTTCCCAACAAGAAGAACAACTGCTTAGTGTATTGAGGATGCATAAGAAAATAATTGGATGGAGCTTGGCAGATATAGTAGGCATCAGCCCTCAAGTTTGTGAACATAGAATATTCTTAGAAGAAGGAGCAAAGCCTATCCGTCAACCTCAGAGAAGAGTGAATCCCACCATCTTAGATGTTATCAAGAAGGAAGTAACCAGACTACTTGAAGCAGATATCATTTACCCCATTTTAGATAGCGAATGGGTCAGCCCAGTACAAGTGGTGCCCAAGAAGTCTGGAGTCACAACAATAAGGAATGAGTAAGGAGAACTTCTGACAACCAGAGTGCAGAACGCATGGAGAGTTTGCATTGACTACAGGCGTCTCAACCAAGTCACGCGCAAGGATCACTATCCCTTGCCATTCATTGATCAGATGCTTGATCGCCTGTCAGGTAAATCTCACTACTGTTTTATAGACGGTTATACATGTTATTTTCAAATTCATATAGCTCCTGAAGATTAGGAAAAGACTACTTTTACATGTCCTTGTGGGACTTATGCTTATAAAAGAATGCCCTTTGGCATGTGCAATGCACCAGCTACTTTCCAAAGGTGTATGATGAGTCTTTTCTCTGATATCATTGAGACTTGTATGGAAGTTTTTATGGATGACTTTAGCGTTTATGGTGATTCATTTAACCTTTGCTTGGATAGTTTGTCTAAAGTATTGGACAGGTGTGTTAGTTCAAACCTTGTTTTAAATTTTGAAAAGTGTCATTTTATGGTAAAACAAGGTATTGTTCTATGACATGTTGTTTCTGATACTGGTATCTCTGTAGACCTAGTAAAGGTGGATGTTATTTCTAGTTTACCTTCCCCTCCTCTGTGAGGGAAGTCCGTTCATTCCTTGGCCATGCAGGTTTTTACAGGAGATTTATTAAGGACATTAGTAAGGTAGCACTACCCTTATCCAGACTACTACAGAAAGTTATTGAGTTCGAGTTCAGTGAGGATTACAAACAAGCATTTGATAAGCTAAAGACCGCCTTGACACAAGCTCTGATTGTGAGGGGACCAGATTGGAGTCAACCATTTAAAATCATGTGTGACGCCTCCAATCATGCAGTCGGAGCAGCACTGGCTCAACATGAAGGTAACGACCCTTTTGTAATTGCTTATGCATCTAAGACTTTAGATTCTGCTCAATCTAGTTACACTATTACTGAAAAAGAGCTTCTAGCTATCGTTTTTGCTCTGGATGAATTCCGAGCCTACTTACTTGGTACTAAGGTAGTAATGTACTCAGACCATGCAGCTCTAAAATTTGATCTGGAAATTAAAGATAGGAGTGGTAACCAAAATTTAGCGGCTAACCACTTAAGTCGCCTTGAGCACATTAAAGATTACTCCATTCCTATCAATGATAATTTCCTATTTGGTAGCTTACAGGTAGTATCTGGTGTAGCCCCTTGGTATGCACCTGTAGCTAATTATATAGTTAGCCATAATTTTCCTCCAAATTTTACCAAGCTGAAAAGCGAGTCCAAATACTACGTATGAGATGACCCATATCTGTGGAGGTGTTGTGCTGACCAGGTAATTAGACGGTGTGTACCCTAATCAGAATTCCAGTCCATTTTAGAGGCCTGCCACTCATCTGAGAGTGGAGGACATTTTGGGCCTCAACGAACTGCTAGAAAAGTTTTAGACTGTGGATTCTGGTGGCCTACTCTTTTTAAAGATGCTGCTGACCTTTTAAATCTTGTCCTCTATGTCAAAGGTTTGGTAATGTATCCCAAATGGATGAAATGCCTCAACAAATTATGCTTTTCTGTGAAATTTTTTATGTTTGGGGCATTGACTTTAGGTGTCCATTTCCAAATTCTAATGGCCACCTTTATATACTGTTAGTTGTAGATTATATTTCTAAATGGGTGGAAGCAATTCCTACCCGTACTGATGATGCTAACACTGCTGTTTCCTTTGTTAGAAACTATATTATTTGTCGCTTTGGATCACCACGAGCAATCGTGAGCGATCGAGGCACTCACTTTTGCAACAGGAGACTAACAGGTTTACTAAAGAGGCATGGGATAATTCATAAAGTATCAACAGCCTATCACCCCCAGACTAATGGGCAAGCAGAGGTGTCTAACAGAGAGATAAAGTGCATACTGCAAAAGGTAGTCAAGCCTCATAGAAAGGACTGGAGCACTAGGCTCCAAGACGCGCTTTGGGCATATCGAATAGCATACAAGACACCGATTGGGATGACTCCTTTCCGCTTGGTTTATAGAAAGGCCTGTCATCTCCCAGTTGAGTTAGAGCACAAAGCCTTTTGGGCGGTAAAGGAGTGCAACATGGACTATGAGAGAGCTGGAGCTAAACAGAAGTTGGAACTGCAAGAATTAAAGAGCCTTCGCCTAGAAGCTTATGAAAACTCCAGGCTATATAAAGAGAAGGTAAAGGTTGTGCCTGACAAGAGCATTAAGCGAAGAGAATTCCAACCTTGGGACTTAGTCCTACTTTACAACTCCAGAATGCGACTCATGTCAAGCAAGTTGAGATCCAAATGGGATGGTCCCTATCGAGTAGAGAAGGTGGAACCATATGAAGTCTTTCACTTAAGCCATCCTTCAAGCTCTGAACTTATCAAGGTCAATGGACATCGCTTGAAGTTATTCCATGGTGAAAAGATGGCAAAAAACCAGGAACTAGAGATCTTCCTCTTGGAAGATTTGCCCACAGCAGAAGACTGAGCTAGTGGAGCGTCCAACTTAAGGATGTTAAAGCAAAGTGCTAGGTGGGAGACAACCCACCATGGTATGATCGTTCCTCCCCTCTCCTTATCTTCCCTTGTCAATAACTCTTCTCAGTACAAATGCCTATCTTTTACATCTCATCCACATACTGCATATTGCATTTTTATATAAAAAAATGGGTTACGGCATGCGACGCGCCAGCGTCGCTGATGCGCTCGCGTCACTGTGCCTTCGAAGCATTAATGAAAAGGAACAGAGAGTTGCGCAGGTATGTGGCTGGAGGCGTGCCCCTGGCACCATTTGATCCACGCGTTCGTGTGGATGACGCAATCGCGTCATTCGTAATAAGGCCTCCCCACGCGTCTGCGTCAACCACGCAAACACGTGGATCTGCAATTCGACATAAAAGGGTGTATGGCAGTGAGTTGCGCTGGAGCTGGGCTGCACTTGTGCTAGTCGCACAAGCCCTGCCACGCGAACGCTTGCCACACGCGTCCGTGCCATTTTCTCAATATGGCCATCCACGCGATCGCGTCAACCACTCGACCGCGTCACTCTGAAATTTGGCAAAAACATGTTTCACACAGAGAGTTGTGCGAGAGCGAAGCTGCCCTCGCGCCCTTAGCACAAATCATGTCACGCGTCTGTGTGACCGACGCGTCTGCGTCATTTCCTTCTAGGGCCCTCTGCGCGACCGCGTGCACCATGCGTCTGCGTCGCTTGCGCCGCCCAACTCATTCAAATCTGCCAGATTGTCTTATCTTTTCCCACCCCAATATTCTTTCTTCCTTCTTCCTCCCTTCTCTCTCCCTTCTTTCTCCCTTCTACTCCTTCTTTCCCACCACCATTGTCAAGGTTTTTCTTTTCTTCTCCTCTCCCTACTTTTTCATTCTTCTTCTTATTTTCATGTTTTCTTTTTTCTTTCTCTTCTACTTTCCCTATCCATGTTTTCTTTTTCTTCCCTCTTCCTCCTATTGGTGTTGGAGATTTATTTGGGTCATTATTTTTATATGTTGCTTGTGAATTGTTTAGGACTTGTTTAATAGTTATATATTATTTTTATAGGGTTACTTGCATGTTAAAGTTAATATTTTCCATACCTTATTTAACATGCATGCTATGTGTTTGTGAAAACGCCCATATAACATTTTGCACTATTTTTAGATTTCTTTCAATCTACTACTCTAAATGCCTTCATTTCGCAAAACCCTTCTTATATTTTTTTAATTAAATATAATTGTTATTACAAGCATATTGTTTATTTGAAAGACTTGGTAATCTAACTTGGACATTGAATGCTTGACCTATGCTACTCATGCCCTTGTTGGCATGCCAATAAACACGTTGCATTTAACTGTCACCACATGCACTTGCTATATTTTCGTTGTTGATTTGTCACATGTAGTCATGACCATGTGTTCACATCATTATCCCTTCCTGTGCATTGATTACCACCTTTCCCATTCTTTTCCTTGCTATAACCCTTGAAATATTCATGTCTTTACTCGTTTCCTTTCAGGATGGCCACCAAGAAAGGCAAAGAGAAAGCTACCCCCAAATCCACAGCAAGGAAAGGAACAAAGAGAGCATTAGTGGCAGAGCCATCTTCAACTGCAGTTAAAGATGTTTCCCATTCTGGCTGCTAGGAGAAAGCCTTCCTAGCAAAGGAAACTGCACGATTTCCCAATCGTTACTGTGAGCAGATGTTTCCCATTCTGGCTGTTAGGAATTACAACAATAAACACCTTCTTATCCTTCCACCTCGTATTCCCGAATTCGTTGAGCCGCAGATTGCACAAAGACATTGGGGATTCCTACAGAGACAGCCACGACAGGTTAATCTTTCTTGGGTAGTTGAGTTCTACTCCAATCTCCACCTGCCAACCCTACAGTCTGTTTATGTCCGTCAGAAGCAAGTACCCAATACAGAAGAGGCCATTCAACGAGCCTTAGATCTCCCCCTGCTTCAAAAGGATTGGACGCATTTCAAGAAGCCGCACTCAAGCGCCAGGCATACAAATTTGATTGGGAAACTGTTCTCAGAGTTATCGCACAACCTAGCAGCAAATGGATTTTTGGATATCATCATTCCCATCATAAGGGAATATCGGCTTCCGCACTTACCTTAGAGGCTCATGTATGGGCATAGATTATGTCCCATTACGTCTTTCTGAGCACTCATGAGTCCTCCTTCACTGCAGACATGGCCGTTCTACTATGGTGTATCCTCACAGACCAGTCTCTAAATCTACTGATACACATCCGGAATGCTATGGGACATGTGCAAATTGCGGGCAACCTACCTTTCCCCGCCTTGGTCTTTGATCTTGTCTCAGCAGCTGGAGTCTCATACAGAGCTGGGGACACCAAAGCCATACTTCCACAGGATGATCAATACATCCCTAACGGGAGATATCGCAGGCCACCGCTAGCCACTACTAGCCAGTCAGCAGAACATGATGCAGACATTCCACCTTTTACTAGTCAGCTACTGCATCAAATATTGGAGAGGTTGGACCGGCAAGACCAGAAAGTGAAGCTACGAGAGCGCCGCAACCACCGCCGATTCAAATACCTCAAGGAGATACTCACAGGCAACCACAGACCTGATGAGGACCCAAGCACTCCGGACTCCACTTTCTTTACCAGTACAGGGAGCCATGACGGTCCCGACTGTGGAGATATAGCCACCAGCCCACCCTTGTTCCTGACAGATGACACCGAGGACGGTGCAAAGCCTTAAGTGTGGGGAGGTCGGTCAGTACCTGACTTCCGGAGGTAATTCTTTCCCCTAACACCAATTTCTTTTTCTTTAGAATAGGATAGATTCCATAGTAGTAGGTTAATTGCATGCATGTTCTACCTGATTGAAAAGATAATAAGTTTCTTTTAAGACCATATATTTTTTGAAAATTTCACTAATTTAAATCAAAACACTTATGTTAAATTTGTTTGAAGTTGAAATTGGAACAGGATTTTTGAGCTAAAAGAACACACAACCCGTGAGTCTTTGAGCCTAAATACATGGATACACTATTTAACCATAAACATTTTTATTTCTCGTGTGTTTTCTTCTCTATGATTGTAATCTGAATTTTGTTTTATCCTATATGTCTAATGTTAATGTGTTATGTGCATGCATGATTGAGGCCATTGTTTGTTTAGCTCACCGATAAACCACTATTTTATGGTTTATCTTGTGCTCAATTGAGTGGTTTTTATCAAGCCTTTGCCCACTTATTCATATGATTTGCATGGTTTTACATTTTCTTTCCTTATTTTGTGCTATGATTGAAAACATGCTTCTTTTCCTTTTATTTTCTTTTATTTAAATCCTCTATTGTTATCATTTGATGCCTTGATATGTGTGTTTAGTGATTTCAGGGATTACAGGGCATGAATGGTTCAGGGGATGGAAAGGAAGCATGCAAAAGTGGAGGGAATACAAGAAGTTGAAGAAATTTCTAAGCTGTCAGCCTGACCTTTTCGCACTCAAACGGTCATAACTTGAGCTACAAAAATTCAAACGATGTGGTTCCAGTTGCGTTGGAAAGCTAACATCTGGGACTTCACAACGATATATAATTTGCCATAACTGCCCTGAAGTTAAGTGACACGAACGCGTGGATGACGCATCTGCGTTGCATCTGGGAACTTCAATCCACGCAAACGCGTGGACAGCGCCTTCGCGTCACTTTGCCGCGACCTGTACAGTCCAAAAAGCGCTGAGAGTGACTTCTGGACTATTTTTGACCCAGTTCTCGGCCTAGAAAACACAGATTAGAAGCTATGAAGTGGGGGAATGCATCAATTCATTCATAATTCCTTCATAACTCACAATTTTAGGTTTTAGATGTAGTTTTTAGAGAAAGAGGTTCTCTCCTCTCTCTTAGGTTTTAGGATTAGGATTTCTATTAGGATTAGGATTGTTTCTTCATACCAGGTTCAATAAATTATGTTTCTCTTCTATTTTTGTTTACTCCGAAGCTTTTATTTGTATTTGATTTATGTTGCCCAATTGGCTTATGAACTTTTCCATGTTAGAATTGGCATCTCCATGCAATTTGAGGTATTCCAGATATTTATGATTTTAATTTAGTTTTCTATATTCTTGGCTCTGGTTGATTGATTGGTGACTCTTGAGTTATCAAACTCATCGTGATTGATAATTGCTACTTTTGCTAATTGAATTGAATTCCAATAACTCTAGTCCTTTCTTAGGAATTGACTAGGACCTGAGGATCAAACTAATTAGTCCACTTGACTTTCCTTTGCTTTAGTAAAGGTTAACTAAGTGAGATTAAAAGTCAATTCTCATCACCATCGATAAGGATAACTAGGATAGGACTTCCAATTTCTCATATCTTGCCAAGAGTTTATTTTATAGTTATTTATTTATTTTACCTGTCAATTAACATACTTCTTCCTTACTTTCAAAACCCCCAATTTACAAGACTCATAACCAATAATAAGAACATACCTCCCTGCAATTCCTTGAGAAGACGACCCGAGGTTTGAATACTTCGGTTATCAATTTATTTAGGTGTTTGTTACTTGTGACAACCAAACATTTGCACGAAGGGATTTCTGCTGGTTTAGGAACTATATCTACAACGCAATTATTTTTATAAAATTCTTTACTAGCAAAAATCCTAACGTCAAAATGGCGCCATTGCCGGGGAATTGCAAACGTGTGCCTTATTATTGGTTATTGTAAATATTTTTCAAAAAAAAATTTCAGATTTTAAAATTTTTTATCTTATCTTATCTTATTTTTCAAAGTTCAAATTTTTTTCAAAAATTATATCTTTTTCAAAATATTTTCTTTTTGTTAGTTTTTGTTTTTATTTTCTTCTACTACTACGAACTCTCACCCCTTTGGCTATGAGTCTGGTTACAACTATGTTGCAGGAAGAGGAAGCTATAACAGGAATATGCATCGAGGTCAAAGCAATCAAAGATGGACGGAGCCAAGAGGATCTGATCAACCCTTTAGGCAACAACACCTTCCAGGATATCATGGACAAAGACCATTCTACAATGCATACCAAAATGATAGATATGGTAGACCCCCTTGTAGTTACCAACAAGACCCACCATATGCCCATGATCCCCCTCCACCTCAATATAATTTTGAACCACCATACTCACAAGCACCTTTCCACCATTCACCTCCATATGACCCTAACCCGTATCCACCATACCAACCACCTTATGAGCCAGATGAACCATACACAGAACTACCACCTCAATATACACCATCTCCTTATCATTATCAAGATGAACCACCTTCCTACCATGAACCCTTTCTCCCAACAAATGAATTCTCCTATCCACCCCAAACCTCCATAGAGAAAGCATTTGCCGATATAAACTCTACTATACAAGCTCTTACCGCCCAAATCGGACCACCAAATACCTTCAACAATCAACCCTCAAGCTCTAGTGCACTTCCTTTTCAACCACAGAATGATCTTTCCATCCCATCACCACCATCCATGGAAGAGCACCCACATCTATCAATCCAAGAGCAACATGATCCCAATGATGCTATTGACATGGAACAAGAGAGAATGGATCATCTTCGTGAATCCATACTTCATAAGGAGCTAGATGAGGCCTTAAAGGTGAAGGTAGTTAAGACCCTTGAAGTCGAAGGAGTGTTTGAAGAATCAGTGAAGGAAGACATCAAGGAGGAGTCTGATTTTGTCTTAGAGCAAGAGGAGACCCAAAATGTTGAGATAGGAGAGACCCTCGAAGATAAAAGAATAGATGAAGGGAGTTATCATAGAAAAGAAGCCATCAATGAGGAATACAATTTCATACTTAAACACTTGGATCAAGCGATAAGCCGATTACCTTCCCGACACTCAGACACTCAAGGAACCCCCATGGCTTCATGTAGAGAATCTAATGAAGAATGTAGCATGAAAGAGACACTAGAGACTCCAGTGGATAATAAGGAGCATGAGTTTGCCCTGGAACAAATGGAGGAAGCCATAATAGTTGCAGAGGAAGAAGTGGTTGAAGATTTAGGAGATGTAGAACCTCCACGGGAACCTCAAGTCACAGAACCCTGTTCTAAGGAGTTTGAATTTGTTGTTGAGGAGGGTGTACAACCTCCAAGGCATATCATGGTTGAAGACTTGAAAAAGGTTGATCAAGAGATGGAGATTTCAGAAGAAGAAGCACAACCTCCCATATCCTTGGAAAGCAGTGAAGAGGAGATTGAATTAGAAGAAAGCTACCAAGAGAAAGAGGTTGAAATTGAAGAAGCTTACAAGGAGGTGGAAGCTGTTAGAGAAGAGCATAAGGGAGTGGAGCTTGCAAGTTCATTAGAAATACCTCTCCCAAATCCATTACCGTCCAACACAACATTCAAGTGGGTAAAATTCATATCCCTTAGCTTTCTAATTCCACTTGAATATGGGCTACTGGAGACGGATGGTCAACTTAGAGCTCTTTGTGGCATTAAGCATAAGAGGGAGATGGTCCGTGGAAGAAGTTGTCAATCAAGGTTCAACATGGTTGTGTGCTCAATATTTAAACGCAAAGGTTGGTGTCAAGCTCAACTGAATAGGTCTAGGAAGTTGTTTGGCCGCTTTAGTGAGAATTCAGACTACTTGCTACCCGGATGGAACAATATTGCTCAACAAAAAGACGGGTGCAAAAGCAAGGTTTGGGACCCCAGAATTCAATCTAGAAATCAATACTCTTGGGGCCTTGTCACTTGCTTTAGCTTGCTTGAAGGCTTTCAGTGCCTAGTTTGGGATCTTGGGGGATACTGGAATTCCAAATATTGGTGGAGATGTTTGGATGAATACAAGCACAAGCCACCATAACAAGGAGCTCACCAGAATGTCCAACTTAAGGACTTTAACTAAAAGTGCTAGGTGGGAAACAACCCACCATGGTATGATCGTTCCTTCTCCATTCTACTCTATCTTTGAATTTTGCTTGAACCTAAAAATTTTGCATGACATTCATTGCATTTTGCATTCTGCATACTGCATAAAAAAAATCCCGCATGCGACGCGCCAGCGTCGCCGACGCGTCCGCGTCATAGGTGCGTTGGGAAGAAAACAAAATTGAAAAGAGAGTCACGCGAGAGCGTGGCTGGAGGCGGTCCTTTGGCACAAATTTATCCATGCAACCGTGTCGCTGACGTGTCCACGTCATGTGGGAAAAACGCCTCCCACGCGTCCGCGTCACCCACGCGAACGCATGCCCTGAAATCGACGTAAAAAGGGTGTATGGCCGAAAGTTGAGCTAGAATTGGGCTGGACTCGTGCTAGAACCACAAGCCCTGCCATGCGTACGCGTGCCCCACGCGTCCACGCCGTTTTCAAATTTAGGCCATCCATGCGATCGCGTCAACCACGCGACCGCGTCACCCCATGTTATTGGCAAAAATGCATTTAAACAGAGAGTTGTGCGTACGCGAGGCTACTCTCGCGCCACTAGCACAAATTGAGTCACGCGTCCGCGTGCCCCACTTATCTGCGTCACTTGAATTTAACACACCCCACGCGATCGCATGCACCATGCGTCTGCGTCATATGCGACGCACAGCTTATCCAGACCAGCGCCAATTATCTTATCTTTTCTTTTCTAATCCTAATTTCTTCTATCTTTTCTTCTTTCTTCCTCCTTTCTTACTTTCTTTTTCTTTTCCATTGGTGTTAAATTTTTTTATTCAACTGTTGTATCTTTTCTGGTATTATCTTGGTGCTTAGTGACTTGTTTTATTCTTGTTAGGTAATATTAATTAAATCAATGCCTATCTTTTATACCTGTATTACTTTTGCATTGACATGAATTTATATTATCTCTCTTTACCCACTCTATTCCCCATTGTTGCAATTTTTGCACTCTTGATTTGCCATGTGCCCCTACTGTTTTCTCACTTGCATGTTGTAGCTACCATGTAATTGAGACCCTTATTATCTGGCATTCACACCCATATTTTATTTATTTTTTCATCTTTATTTTTGGGTTACTTTCTTTTTTTTTTCTTCTTTCAGGATGGCCACCAAGGAAGGGAAAGGGAAAGCTTCTAACTGGGGAGATAGGCAAATCAATCTGCACAATCTATAGAGAAAAAACATCAGTTGGAGCAGCCCGTCCATTTGTACATCATAGCATGCACAAAGGACGGTGCAATCTTTAAGTGTGGGGAGGTCGATACCGATCTCCATGGGTTAGTTATTCTCTTCTCAACACCAATATTCTATTTTCTTTATTAGTTCATCGTTGCATTGCATAATAGATTGCATGTGTAGTTGATTGTTTGCATTTAAGTACTACTTGGTTGAAAAATAATAAGTTTCTTTTTAAGACCCTATTTTTGAAAAATTTCACTAATTTAAATTAAAAATTAAAATTTTTCATTTGTTAAATTTGTTTGAAGTTGTATTTGGAACATAGTTAAAAGCTAAAACACATAACCTATGAGATTTGAGCTTATTTACATGGTTACATTATTTAACCATAAATATTTTATTCTTGTGTGTTTTCTTCTCTATAACTGCAATCTTTGCTTTGTTCCATTCTATATGTCCATTATTTAGTGTATTTACATGCTTGCATATGATTGAGGCCATATTTGATTATTAACTCACTTATCCCAAATAAAGCCTACCCTTTTATGTCATCCTTGTTAGCCACCTTGAGCTTTTTACTCCCCTCTTGTTTTATAACCACATTACTAGTCTTAAGCAGAAAAACAAAATAAAAATCCCAAGTTTAATTCTTGGTTAGCTTAAGATAGATATTGTGTATAATTTAAGTGTGGGAAATTTTATGGGAACATGGGATGATAGAAAAAAGTAGGAAATTGAATTGAATAAGTTATTTGAAAATTTGGGAAGCATGCTCATGTGAAATCAAAATAATTAAATTACCATGTGCATTGATAAGAAAATAAAAAAACTAAAAAATAATTTTTTTAAGTAATTAAATAAGGGGATACAAAAAAATATATTACCCCAAATGCAAAATAAAAAGAATCAATGCACATGGGTCAAAACTCAAAAACAAGTTTGATACATGAGCGTGTAATACAAAAGTGGGAAAATTTTGGGTAGCTAGATAAAGCATTTTAAATTATATAAAGTGTGTATGTTAGGTGAGATCTTAGACTAATCAAGGATTCACTTTGTTAGCTCACTTAGCCTTATACATATATCCTCACCTTTACCTTAGCCCCATTACAACCTTGAAAAGACCTCATGATGTTTGCATTGGTACAATGAATATTTGTTGATTGGTTAGATGAAGAACAAAGTTTAGAAAGCATGATTAGAGAAGAATAAAGTGAGTACCCTATACACTAGAGAGACTAGAGTGAGACATACACTACCAGTGAGGGTTCAATGCTTGATTCTATGTTCCCTGCTTTCGTGAGCTATCTTCTTACAAGTTTACTTGTTTTCACTGTATGATTTAAATTAGTGGAATTTGAATTATTTTGGTCTTGGAGAACTTATTTACTTTTAACCAAGTAGGTAGAAACATTTTGCATTTAGTTGCATTCATATAGATAGGTTACATTTCATACATCCTACTATTCTGTCTTCACTCCTTTATAGCTTCTCTTGAGCTTAGCATGAGGACATGCTAATGTTTAAGTGTGGGGAGGTTGATAAACCACTATTTTATGGTTTATCTTGTGCTCAATTGAGTGGTTTTTATCAAGCCTTTGCACACTTATTCATATGATTTGCATGGTTTTACATTCTCTTTCCTGATTTTGTGCTATGATTGAAAACATGCTTCTTTGCCTTTTATTTTTTTATTTAAATCCTCTATTGTTATCATTCGATGCCTTGATGTGCGTGTTAAGTGATTTCAGGGATTACAGGGAATGAATGGCTCAGAGGATGGAAAGGAAGCATGCAAAAGTGGAATGAATACAAGAAGTTGAAGAAATTGCTAAGCTGTCAGCCTGACCTCTTCGCACTCAAATAGCCATAACTTGAGCTACAAAGATCCAAACGATGCAGTTCCAGTTGCGTTGGAAAGCTAACATCCAGGGCTTCGCAACGATATATAATTTGCCATAGCTGCCCTAAAGTTAAGTGACGTGAACGCGTGGATGACGCGTCCGCGTTGCATCTGCGAACTTCAATCCACGCAAACGCGTGGACGACGCCTCCGCGTCACTTTGCCGCGACCTGTACGGACCAAAAAGTGCTGGGAGTGACTTCTGGGCTGTTTTTGACCCATTTCTCGACCCAAAAAACACAGATAAGAAGCTATGAAGTGGGGGAATGCATCAATTCATTCATAATTCATTCATAACTCACAATTTTAGGTTTTAGATGTAGTTTTTAGAGAGAGAGGTTCTCTCCTCTCTCTTAGGTTTTAGGATCAGGATTTCTATTAGGATTAGGATTGTTTCTTCATACAAGGTTCAATAAATTATATTTCTCTTCTATTTTTGTTTACTCTGAAGCTTTTATTTGTATTTGATTTATGTTGCCCAATTGGCTTATGAACTTTTCCATGTTAAAATTGACATCTCCATGCAATTTGAGGTATTCCAGATATTTATGATTTTAATTTAGTTTTCTATATTCTTGGCTCTGGTTGATTGATTGGTGACTCTTGAGTTATCAAACTCATCGTGATTGATAATTGCTATTTTTGCTAATTGAATTAAATTCCAATAACTCTATTCCTTTCTTAGGAATTAACTAGGACCTGAGGATCAAACTAATTAGTGCACTTGACTTTTCTTTGCTTTAGTAAAGGTTAACTAAGTGGGATTAAAATTCAATTCTCATCACCATCGATAAGGATAACTAGGGTAGGACTTCCAATTTCTCATATCTTGCCAAGAGTTTATTTTACAGTTATTTATTTATTTTACCTGTCAATTAACATACTTCTTCCTTACTTTCAAAACCCCTAATTTACAATACTCATAACCAATAATAAGAACATACCTCCCTGCAATTTCTTGAGAAGACGACCCGAGGTTTGAATACTTTGGTTATCAATTTATTTAGGAGTTTGTTACTTGTGACAACCAATCGTTTGCACGAAGGGATTTCTGCTGGTTTAGGAACTATATCTACAACGCGATTATTTTTATAAAATTCTTTACTAGCAAAAATCCTAACATCACTCACGTATCCCAAATAAGCTAACCCTTTTAATTACTTTTGTTAACCACTTTGTGCCATTTTTAATCCCATTTGTTCTATATTTTACCACATTACTAGCCTTAAGCAGAAAAACAATTGAAAATCCCAATTGAATCTTTGGTTAGCTTAAGATAGAATTTGTGTGTTAACTGAGTATGGGAAAATTGTGGGAATAAAGGGTAATAGGAAAATATGTCATGATAAAATAAAGGAAATTTGAGTACCTATTCATGTGAAACCATAAAAGAAAAATTACAAATCTATGTGCATTGATAAGCTAAAAAAAATTTCCATTACTTTAGTGAATAAGGGGACAAAATCACCCCAATGATAAGTCAGAGTATAATAATCAATGCACATGTGATAAAATTAAAATAAAGGTTGATGCATGAGTATGGAATGTGAAAAGTGGATTTTGGGTAGCTATGATTGTTGAAATTATATAGAATATATGTATGTTAGGTGAGAGCTTAGGTTAATTAAAGATTCAATATATAAGCTCACTTAGCCATATATGTTCCCTCACCTTACTTTAGCCCCATTACAACCGTGAAAAGACCTCATGATGTTTGCATTGGCATTTTAAAATTGTTGATTGGTTAGGTGAAAAACAAAATTGTTAAAAGCATGATTAGAGAAGGATAGAGTGATTACCCCATATACTAGAGATGATTAGAGTGCACACGCACCAACAATAAAGGTTCAATGCTCGGTCCTGTATTCCCTGTTTTCACGAGCTATCTTCTTACAAATTTACCTGCCTTTACAATATGATTTGAATTAGTGAAATCTGCCCATGTTTTATCTTAGAGAACTTATCTATTTTTAATCATATAGACAAAATCATATAGCTGCATGCATATGTATATAGGTTGCATTGCATTGCATGAGTCTTACATGTCCCTATTCATTCATATTTATCTCCTTCAACTTAGCATGAGGACATGCTAATGTTTAAATGTGGGGAGCTTGATAAACCGCTATTTTGTGATTCATATTGTGTTTAATTATGTGGTTTTATCAAGTCTTTGCCAACTTATTCATATGATTTGCATGTATTTACAATTCCTTCCTAAAAATATTCTATGATTGAAAACTTTCTTCCTAAAGACCTTTTAGTTGTATATTTTTACTTTCTTTTGCACTATTCAATGCCGTGATCTGTGTACTAAGTGTTTCAGGTTTCATAGGGTAGGAATGGCATAAGGAATGAAGAGAAAGCGTGCAAAAGTGGAAGGAACACAAGGAATTGAGGAGATGACCAGCGAGAAGTCACGCGGTCGCATGGCTCACGCGACCGCGCAAAATGGAAGAAATCACAGTGACACGCTCGCGTGCCTGACGCAACCGCGCGGATTGGAACATGCACGAACGACGTGAATGCATGGACGATGCGCACGCGGGGTACGAAAAACGCTGAGTGACGCAAACGCGTGGACGACGCGGCCGCGTGACGTGCGCGATTTGCAGAATTACAGAAGTCGCTGGCACAGATTATGGGGCGCATTTCAACCCAGTTTTCGGCCCAGAAATACAGATTAGAGCCAGGGAACATGCAAAGACAAAAACAACAATTCATTCCGCACAATTTGAAGTTTTTTAGATCTGATTTTACTCCTCTTCCAGGTTTCTCTTTTTGACATTCATAAGATAGGGTTTGAAGATTTTTTGCTTTAGCTTTTGAGAAGAGTCTACCTCCGGTACTGCTCATTATAGTTTGTTATTTACTTTTCATTTACTTTTCCATATTCTCAATCTGTCCAGAGTTGATATTGGATTATTTTCATAGTTTATTAATACAAAACTATTTTTACTTTTAATTAATCTCTTTCATCATTATTCATTATGTCTCTTCTTATTTCCGCTATTGATTTGGTGAAGTCTACATTTATGATGATGGAGTAGTTCTCCAACTTGATTGGGAGTTGATTAAAAGGAGAACCTTGAGTTAGAATATTCAAGAGTTCAATTGTAATTGGTTCATTGTTGGTTGGCTTGTTAGTCACTAACTCTAATCCTTCCCAAGGGAGAGGATTAGGACTTGTGAATAGAAGTTAACTTTTAATTTGACTTTCCTTCATTCATTGAGGGTTAACTAAATGTAAACAATGACTAATTATTAATTGCTCTTGATAAAATTCTAACAAGGAGGGAACTTCCAATTAATCTTCTCCCGATCAAGATTTTATTTAAATCATATAAATTCTCTAATTTAATTTTCTGTTCATCAAATTCAAAACCCCTTTTGAAAACCTCTGATTGATAAAATAGAACATCTTCCTACAACTCGTTAGGAGACGACTTCGGACTCATACTCCTAGTATGTTATTTCTAAAATTTGTGACAACCCTTTTTCTAAATTGACAAGTTGATTTTTTCCGGTAAAGAGCTGTGCTCGCAACGCCATTTCCCTAATTAATTCTTAATTTGCCAATTTCCGCTTACGTCACCCACCCATAAAACTGATTTTGGTGGAAAAATGAGAGGAACTTGAACTCATTATAGCTTAATGAACCTGAGCCAGCTTTCTTTGTCTTTCTTTTCTTTGATCCGGTGGCCTTTGTTGGTGCCATTTGAATGTGAATAGAAGAGATGAAAGGGTGATAAAGAGGGTTGAAAGAAGGGAAGGAAAGAAAGCAAATCAAGGGTTTGCTTCAACACCAAACTTAGGACTTGATTGTCCCAATCAAGAAAGTAAGAAAGAATGATAGAAAGAAGACGAGAAAGAAAGGAAGACAAGGAAGAGAGATGGGAGAGTAAGGGTGTTGGATGAGAGGAGTTTGAAGTGTGAAGAAGAAGAGGGTTGAGTGAGTGCATTATATAGAGGAGGGGGGAATCTGGAAGGTGGGAATCGATAGCAAAAATTGAATGTTTTCCTACTTGGGAATGGCACCTAGCGTAGAGGGAGACATCAACCCCTATCTCTTCAGCTTTCCTCAGATTTTTGAGTTCCAAAGTGTGAAGTACAATTTGACTCTTTGACTTGATGAGTGATCAATGTCATGTGAGCCCCACCTCTTTCTTGAAAATTTAGTCATAAACCCTCATTAGTGATAAAAAAATTGCTTCAAATTTCTCTTGTTAAATGGCATTTAATGGGTGTCTCTTGGACACCAAACTTAGATTCATTGCATATAGTAATTGGTCTCATGATTAGAATTTATTGTGTACATTATGAATGAAATAAATTTAATTCCTTCACACTCTTCCATCTCATATGTACACAATTAATTATCCCTTTCATTCAACCCAGCAATATACCATATGCATTAGGATATTAACTAATTAGGCTGAATGTTGATTACACGTATGGATCTCTCCTGGTGATCGCCACACCAAACTTAGTTTTGGGTTTACTCTTGAAATCAATTCAGTTTTGTCATGTAAGCTCAAAATAAGTGGGTTGGTGGCCACACTAAACTTAGCTCTTTAGCTAGTTTCTCAACCCAATTAACAACATCCTATATTGTGTAACCAAGGTTGCCCTTCCAGCATGCTAAAACTTTTGGAGCTTAAATCAAGGAAACTATCAACCAATTAACTAACAATTGAAACTAAAAATTTAAATAATCTAAGTGACTAAACATAAACTACTCTAGAAAGCATGAAATTGAAAGTATATGAGTGTTGGGATGCCTCCCAACTAGTGCTTCTTTAACGTCACTACCTTGACGATCCTTCCTCTTCAGTTGAGGTCGAATACCACAGGGAGTGATTGGTTGATCAACTTTAATTAGAGGGGTGTTCTAGTTGAATTAAGCAGATTTGAATATGGAATTGCAGAAAATTAAATGGCGGGAAAAGTAAATAGCAAAGAAAGTAAATGGCGGAATGTAAATGGCAAAATGTAAAGAGTAGAAATTAAGTTACAAAAAAATAAATGGGAATGGGGTGATTAAGCATGAAAGTAAACAACAAAAATTAAAGAGAATGGGTAGATCAGAGATGGGGAGTTCATTGGGCTTAGGAGATATTGCATTCTCCGGATCAAGTTCATTCTCATCTCTTCCTCAATCAATGTATTCGTTGATCTCCTTAGCAATCTTAACTGATTGGATTCCAATTCCTTGGCAACCCAATCTCTCTAAGCTTGAACAATTGCCCAATTCCTTAATTTAATTGCTCATGAGTAGACATAAAGTATGGTCACTGATTATACCACATGTATTTACAAATCAAAGTGTTTGTAGGATTTTATGTCACTATATCCATCCAAACCCCAATTCGGTCCAACATGAGAAAGCATTTATAGCATGATCTCCTCATTCCTCTTCCAAGGCTCAGAGGAGATCTAATTTTGAATAGCTTTTTTTCCAAGACAACTATCCAATTAGATGAAGATCGAAAGCTTTCTAGTGAAATCAAGAGAAAAGAAAGAAGAAGAAGAAGAATGAAAACTAGTATTGATCCGTTGAATTACAACAGAGCTCCCTAACCCAATGGAAGGGGTTTAGTTGTTCAGAGCTCTGGGAATGGAAAGTGAAATGAAAAAGTAAATTGCAACAAAACTAAAATTTTAGAGAAAGTAAATTGGGCAGAGTTACAGTACTCAATATGTAAGCCCCCTCAAAAGGAAAAGAAAAACAAACTAAATAAAGCTAAAAGAAAAGTGCAGGGAAAATTAACAAAGTTCTGAACTCCCAGAGCCCCCCTTAGGGCTTCCTGAGAGCTCCTTTCAATCTTCAACACTCTTCTATTTATACTCTTTTTCTCATCTTCAATTGGATCAAGTACTTATATGTGGGCCTTGGCCATTGGTGAAGCAAGTTGGGAGTGGCCTTTTGTGACGTTGATGAGGACGTTTGAAGGTTAACGTTCATACCCTATATGGGTGCCTTTTTGTATTGAGGTTGGATTGACATTGGAGTTCATGTTGGAGTTCAAACGTAGGGTTAAACCTTGCCAAACAAGGCTGGGACGTTGGCCCTGATGTTTAACCCAGTGTTGGACTCAACGTTGGACCCAACGTTGGAATGGAAACGATTTCTCATCCATGCGTGCACGTTGCCTAAGCGTGTGCATCAATTGGCAAAATTTCTCATCCACGATTACGCTTGGCCCACGTGTATGCGTCATTGCGCGATTCTCTAATCCCAAAACTTCAAAATTGTCGCGTACGTTGGAGGTAATGTTGGATTCGCAACGTTTCCTCCAACATTGGCACCTCTTCACCTTGACGTTGCCAGCAATGTTGGAGCACCAACTTTGGCTCCAATGTTGCACACCATAGTTGTAGTTGGAGGCATAGTTGGAGGTCTGATGCCAAGGAATCTTAGGCTAGTTTCACTAGCATTTTTCTATTAGTTTTAGTTGTTTTATGCATTTTCTTGAGCTTAAAGTAACCAAGAATGGTTAAATGAATAACAAAGCAATGAACCATCCAAACAGTATGATTTTGATGCAAATTCCATGAGTTTTTAGTTATATTACTTGAATGCTATGAATGGAAGATTTCTCATGAAATTTTGCAAGACTTTGATGCAGTTGTTTGGATGATTTCAGGGAAGAAGAGGTTAGGCAAGGAAGCAACAAAATCAATAAAGGAAGCTTGAATATCACATGTGGAGTTTAAGTTCCAGTTTAAGCTTAAACTGGAACTTAAACTCCACATGTGATATTCAAGCTTCCTTTATTGATTTTGTTGCTTCCTTGCCTAACCTCTTCTTCCCTGAAATCATCCAAACAACTGCTTTCTTCATTTCCACGTTTAAGCTTCAGTTTAACCTTAAACTGAAGCTTAAACGTGTTCGACCAAAATTCTCCTCCAGGGTTGCTTTCTTCATTTCCACGTTTAAGCTTCAGTTTAACCTTAAACTGAAGCTTAAACGTGCTTGAGTTATACCACCTCCAGGAATGTCCAACGTTTAAGTTCCAGTTTAAGCTTAAACTGGAACTTAAATGTGCTTCCACAAAAGGCATCACTGGAAGTGTCTAGCGTTTAAGTTGTAGTTTAAGCTTAAACTGCAACTTAAACGCCACTATTTGAAAAGGTTTCTGGGCCAAAGATATTGCAGTTTTAAGTTAGCATTTGAAGTTTTAAGTTAGCATTTGAGCACAAACATTAACTTAAACGTACTCTGGTATGAAACCCAATTGAATATCATGGTTTATGGGATTGGGCTTGAAGAATTGATGAGTCTGGAATTTCAATTTGTTGAGTCATGTGTCATTACTTGATTATCACTAAGTTGGCTCAATGAATGTTACAGAATTGGATCAGCAGACTCATCAGGATTATGGATCATAAACCCAAAGCGAAAGGAAATTAGGGAAAGGCCTCAAAGCCCAAGAAACACAACAGAAGCTCAATTTAGAAAGTGTATAAATAGGATAGAATTTAAGTTAGTTGGGGGGACTTTTGATCATTTTTTGAGTTTTCATACTTTTTGTAATTGAATTCAGAGCTATGACTCACTAAACCCCTTTCATTGGGTTAGGGAGCTCTATTGTAATTCAATGAATCAATAATAGTTTTTATC
Source organism: Arachis duranensis (assembly GCF_000817695.3). Classification (NCBI taxonomy): domain Eukaryota; kingdom Viridiplantae; phylum Streptophyta; class Magnoliopsida; order Fabales; family Fabaceae; genus Arachis; species Arachis duranensis. Next base: position 87,843,059 of record NC_029774.3, on the reverse strand, counting down.
TTCTTCTTCAATCTTTTCTCTTGAATTTTGTTATAAAGCTTCTCGATCTAATTCCATTGGTTAGTTGTCTTGGGAAAGAAACTATCCATAATTGGAATCCTTCGGAACCTTGGGAAAGGAATGGAGGATTCATGCTAGAGAAGCTTTCTCACAGTGAATTGGATTGGGGTTTGGATGGATATTGTGACATGTAATCCTACCAAATTGTGGTTCATGAAACTGTGTGGTATAATCAGTGATCGAGCATCATCTCTTCTTATGAACATTTAAACCAAGGGATTGGGAATTTGTTTATTTTTAGAGAGAATTGGTGAGCCAAGGGATTGGGATCCAATCATATAAGATTGCCAAGCAAAATTCAATGAATGCATTGGTTGAGGAAGAGATGAAAATGTTTTGATTCGGAGATTTCAATATCTCCTAACCCCAATGAACCCCTCTCTCTGATCTATCCCTTTCTATTTACATTCTACAATTTCAATTCATGCAATCACCCCCATCCCTTTTTAATTTCAGCAATTTAGCTTCTAGCTCTTTAATTCATGCAATTTAATATTCCGCAATTCTCATCTAAATCTTGATCC
>NC_029774.3:87839443-87840852 GCF_000817695.3 Arachis duranensis | reverse complement strand
ACCTTAAGGAACCATGGTGAAAAACTCAAGAGGATGGATTCTCGAGTAGGAGAGCTATCTCAACAGGCCCCCAAGTCAACTGCAGTGTTCCCTAGTGACACTGAAAAGAATCCTAAGGGGGAACAAAAGGGAGTGAGATGGGAGGAATGCAAGTCCATCACCATATTGAAGGAAGTCTCAGAAGAAGAAGGAATCAGACCCTCAGAACAGGAGCCAGAAATCTTGAAGGAAGGTGTGGAAGAAGCTAAGCAGGAAAGTGAAACTGAGCAAGCCAAGGAACTGCAAAATGAAGGCATGCTGGAAACTTACCAACCAAAAGCACCATTTTCTCAGAGGTTAGGAGGAGGTGAAAAAGGAAAAACCTATTCAAGGTTCTTAGAGACATTTAAGTCTCTCCATATCAATATTCCCTTTCTTGAGATTCTCCAGCAGATGCCTACACATATCAAGTATTTGAAGGAATTGCTAAGCAAGAAAAGAGTTTTGAAGGGAGGACAAACTGTAATAATGAACAAAGAATGCAGTGCCCTCATCAAGAAGGACATAGTCTCTTAAGAAAACAGACCCAGGAAGTTTTCATATCCCCTGCATCATAGGGGAAACAAAAATTGACAAAGGATTCTGTGATCTAGGAGCTAGCATAAATGTGATGCCTCTGACTCTTATGAAGAGGCTACAACTGAATGAGGTGAGATCCACTGATGTAATCATACAACTGGTTGACAAAACTCAGAAGCAAGCTGAAGGGGTAGTTGAGAATGTGCTGGTGAAAGTGGGAAATTATTTCTTCCCCACAGACTTTGTCATTTTGGACATGGAGGAAAGCTACCTACACCCTATCATATTGGGAAGGCCATTTCTAGCCACTGCTAGAGCGCTCATAGATGTAGAACAAGGAGAGCTAATTTTGAGAATACATGATGAACAGCTCATTTTCCATGTTTTCAAACCTACATCTGAGCCTGAACCAGAACCTGAAAAGCCTAAGGATGATAGTAGCCATCTGTGTTTGGAGGAAAGCAATCCAGCAGCTGAAACTCTGAAACAGTCCTTGGAAGGCAAACAAGAATTGCAAGAGTTAAAGCCACAAGAATCAATAGAAACAGCTCAGAAGGATCCTCCTGGCATAAGGGTCAATGAAGAAATCCTCAAGAGAGAGGGAAGAATTGTAAAGAAATTGCCAAGAGGGTGGAGAAACAAGAAAATTCCCACTGAAGGTTTCTCTCCAGGAGATAAAGTGATATCAAGTCATTATCTGCCAATCCCACCTGACCTCAAAACCATTCCTTCCCAGCTCCCTCAAGTGTTCACAATCAGGAAAGTTCTTTCTATGGAACATTTGGAAATCATGAAGGAAGCAAATGGGGACGTTTTCATGGTGAGAGGAGAGGACATCAAGCACTACAATC
>NC_029774.3:87834013-87838761 GCF_000817695.3 Arachis duranensis | reverse complement strand
CTTCCATCTCTATGAATGTCATACTTGACTTTGTTTTTAACTAATCTTTTACATCTTGTGAACGTTACCATTGATCTTGGTTTTTCCAATCTTGTGAATCTCATTCTTATGTGAGTTAGTTTGATTTGTTTCAAAATAGTGCATCGTTTATCCTCTCGTTGTCTTTACAAGAGTTTTTTTTTAGTCAAAGATTTATCCTTGAGAAATTACTAATGATTGAGTTGTCTTTTCCTTATGACTTTTGTATTCTTTTGGATCAATTGAAAGCTTGTTTGATGACTCGTGTCTAGTGAATCTTGTTTGAACTACTTTGGTTTAAGATCCTTTCTTGCAAGGCTTGACTCCTTTTAAGTGCAGTCTAATCTCCTTGAATATCCCCCTGAGATGGTGATTTCAAGAACACTTTTGGAAGTTTTGAATTTCCTTTGAAGGGATACTAAACGGAACTTATTTTCTGTCGTTTGATTGAGATTAAAACCATTGTTCGATTTTGACAAAGTTGATTTAAATTTGGCATGCGCTATTTTAAATAAAATTTTCAATAGCTTCGTTGTTTAATGGAAAACTGCCCGTTTGTAACGTAACACATGTTTCATTTACCAATTTATAAGCAAACTTTTACCTCGGATTTTCTCTTCCAAGTAGAGTTTAACTTTTCTTTTCGTCCTTGTTAAGACTTTATACACGCTTGTTTGAATATGGACTTTGGGAATTCTTGAACAAGCATTTGATTTCTTGATGCCAAGGCATCTTAGGCTAGTTTCACTAGCATTTTTCTGTTAGTTTTAGTTGTTTTATGCATTTTCTTGAGCTTAAAGTAACCAAGAATGGTTAAATGAATAACAAAGCAATGAACCATCCAAACAGTATGATTTTGATGCAAATTTCATGAGTTTTTAGTTATATTACTTGAATGCTATGAATGGAAGATTTCTCATGAAATTTTGTAAGACTTTGATGCAGTTGTTTGGATGATTTCAGGGAAGAAGAGGTTAGGCAAGGAAGCAACAAAATCAATAAAGGAAGCTTGAATATCACATGTGGAGTTTAAGTTCCAGTTTAAGCTTAAACTGGAACTTAAACTGCCAAGCCATATAATGCTGGGAGCTTAAACGCCAAAATCATGAAAGCTGAGGAAAAGCTGAAAGTGGCGTTTAACCTCCAGTTTAACCTTAAACTGGAAGTTAAACGCCAGAAATGACAAATGCACCAGGGAGCCATTTCCACGTTTAAGCTCCAGTTTAACCTTAAACTGGAGCTTAAACGTGTTCGACCAAAATTCTCCTCCAGGGTTGCTTTCTTCATTTCCACGTTTAAGCTTCAGTTTAACCTTAAACTGAAGCTTAAACGTGCTTGAGTTATACCACCTCCAGGAATGTCCAACGTTTAAGTTCCAGTTTAAGCTTAAACTAGAACTTAAACGTGCTTCCACAAAAGGCATCACTGGAAGTGTCTGGCGTTTAAGTTGTAGTTTAAGCTTAAACTGCAACTTAAATGCCACTATTTGAAAAGGTTTCTGGGCCAAAGATATTGCAGTTTTAAGTTAGCATTTGAGCACAAACATTAACTTAAACGTACTCTGGTATGAAACCCAATTAAATATCATGGTTTAAGGGATTGGGAATTTGTTTGTTTTTAGAGAGAATTGGTGAGCCAAAGGATTGGGATCCAATTATATAAGATTTCCAAGCAAAATTCAATGAATGCATTGGTTGAGGAAGGGATAAAAATGTTTTGATTCGGAGATCTCAATATCTCATGAAACCCAATGAATTCTCCATTTCTGATCTACCACTTTCTCTTTACATTCTGCAATTAAATTCATGCAATCACCCCGATCCCTTTTTAATTTCAGCAATTTATCTTCTCGCTCTTTAATTCATGCAATTTAAGATTTCGCAATTTCAATTTCTTGCCATTTACGTTTCCCGCCAATTTTACATTCCGCAATTCTCATCTAAATCTTGATTCCGCTCAACTAGAACACACTTCTAATCCGAATTGCTCACTCAACCAATCCTTGTGGGATTCGACCTCACTCTATTGTGAGTTTTTACTTGACGATAACCGGTGCATTTGCCGGAAGGAATTTTTGCCGATCGTGCAATTTCCTAAAATCGTAGCATCAAGGTCCAAATATGACTTTGATAAACCATTATTTTATGATTTATATTGTGTTTAATTGACTGGTTTTATCAAGTCTTTACCCACTTATTCATATGATTAGCAAGATATTACAATTCCTTCCCAAAGTTGTTCTATGGTTCAAAACTTGCTTCCTAGAGATCTTTTTATTGTGTATTTTAATTCTCCTTTATACCATTTGATGCCGTGATCTATGTGTTAAGTGTTTCAGGCTTCATAGGGCAGGAATGGCTTAGAGAATGGAGAGGAAGCTTGCAAAAATAGAAGGAACACAAGAAACCAAGGAGATGACCAACGAACACCAACACGGATGCATGGCTCATGCGGCCGCGCGAAATGGAGAAAATCGCAGTGACACGTTCGCGTGCCTGACGCAAACGCGTGGATTGGAATCTGCACGAATGACGCAAATGCGTGGACGACGCGTACGCGTGGCAAGGAAAACGCTGAATGACACGCACGCATGGATGACGCGTACGCGTGACATGCACGATCTGCAGAATTAATAGAAATCGCTGGGGGCGATTTTGGGCCGAGTTTTGACCTAGTTTTCGGCCCAGAAACACATACTAGAGCTAGGAAACATGCAGAGACTCAACGGAGATTCTCATGAGGATAGTTTTTAGTTTTTAGATCTGATTTTAATCATCCTGTAGGTTTTTTTCTTCACATTCATAGTTCTTAGAACTTTTTTTGCTGGTTGCTTTTGATTTGGATATTGAGAAGAGTTGTTACCTCCGCCAAGACTTCATTATTCTAGTTTATTTCTTTTGTCCCTTACTCTTTCATATCCTTAATCCTTGTTCAGGGTTACAATTGGATTATTTTTAGAATTTATTAATACAAGAAACATTTTTATTTTTAATTGATCTTTTTTATTATTGTCTATCATGTCTTCCTTTTATTCCCTTTTTAATTCTGTGAATTTTAAATTCATGATAATGGAGTAGTTCCCTAACTTTATTAGGAGTTGATTAAAAGGAGAACCTTGAGTTGGAATACTCAAGTGATAATCCTAATGGATAGTTAATGACTAACAATTCTAGTCTCTAACTTTAATCTTTCCTTAGGAGAGGATTAGGAACTGAGGGTATAGTTGGTTAGTTAGTTTCTTGACTTTCCCTTATTAATTAAAGGATGACAAAGTAGAACAACAGTCCTTAGAATTACACTTGGGAAGAATCCAACAAGGATAGAACTTCCAATTAATCTTCTCCCAGTCAAGATTTTTATTTGAATGATATAAATTCTCTTATTTATTTTTCTGTTTCTCAAACTCAAAAATTTCTTGGAAAACCTCTGACTAATAAGCTGCACTCTTTTGTCACCTCATTGGGAGACGACCTGGGATTTATACTCCCAGTATTTTTATTCTAATTTTGTGACAACCCTTCTAAATTGATAAGCGGATCTTTGCTGGTTAAGAACTGTACTTGCAAAATTCTTCTTACATTAATTTCTTAATGGGCCAATTTCCACCACGTCAGTTTTTGGCACCGTTGCCGGGGAGTTGCAATAGTGTGCTAATTTATTGGATGGAATTTATTTATTTGCATTTTATTTTATTTTGTTTTATTACTGATGCAATTGCATATTTGATATATTAGCTAGTTAGTTTAGTTGATTTTAGCTTGATTTTACTCATTTTCTCTAAATAAACAAGTCCTTTTATGAGTTTGTTTTCATGCATGAGAATACTAAGGAACATGTTGATTCTAGCCAAATTCATGCGAATGATTTAAAGAATATATACATGAATGAGTATGAATGAATCTCATGGAATTTGTGCATGAATTGGTAAGACTTTGAAGCTATTTCCTTTGTTGATGATAGGTGATGAGACAAGGAAGCATGGAAGCAAGAAGGATGCAAGCTGGGCAAGAAGGAGTTGGCGTTGCCAACTTGGAAGAGGGCTGCGTTATTGAAGGCAACGCCAGGCAACCAAGAAGCAAAGTTGGCGTTGCCAACTTGAAGAATAGGCTGAGTTGTTGAAGGCAACGCCCACACAATCAAGCTTGGCCCTGGAAGAAAAGGAGCTGGCGTTGCTAACTCAAGATGGGCGTTGCCAACGCCACACAACCAAGCAACTTTGGCACCAAGTTTTGGAGCTCAACCACGTTGCCAACGCCACTATCATTGGCGTGTTTTATGGGCAACGCCAAGCACAAGAATGAAGCCTTGAAGAGGAGCTCGAGGGCGTTGCCAACGCCAAGAACTATGGGCGTGGTTGAAGGCAACGCCACACACACAAGCAATTTTGGCCATGGATGAAGTGAAGCACGTTGCCAACGCCACACACACAAGCAATTTTGGCCATGGATGAAGTGAAGCACGTTGCCAACGCCACACACACAAGCAATTTTGGCCCTGGATGAAGTGAAGCACATTGCCAACTTGAGGAGGGCGTTGCCAACGCCACACACACAAGCAATTTTGGCCCTGGATGAAGTGAAGCACGTTGCCAACTTGAGGAGGGCGTTGCCAACGCCACACACACAAGCAATTTTGGCCCTGGATGAAGTGAAGCACGTTGCCAACTTGAGGAGGGCGTTGCCAACGCCACACACAAGCAATTTTGGCACCAAAGGGGAGCTCGAGCACGT
>NC_029774.3:87825673-87826430 GCF_000817695.3 Arachis duranensis | reverse complement strand
TGGGAAGCTGAGGTCTAGATGGACTGGTCCATACACCATCACCAAAGTATCACCTCATGGCTATGTTGAATTACTTGATGAAGCCTCAAAGCAAACCTTCACAGCCAATGGACATAGGGTGAAGCACTATTTTGGTGGCCCTTGGAGCAAGGAAGAGAGTGTGCAACTCTTAACATGAGCAAAGAAGTTGCAATGTCGAGCTAAGGACAATAAACAAAGCGCTTCATGGGAGGCAACCCATGCACAGGGAGTCTTTTATTTTCATATTTGAGTAACCAATAATGATTAAGTAGACTAGTACATGGTGTATGCAAGGCACTAAGTTTGGTGTGGCCAATCTTGAAGTAATAGCAAAAGTGTGTTTTACAACACTTAGCCACAAACTAAGTTTGGTGTCCATACATACACGAATGCTAGACTATGGAAGTATAGTCATTTATTTTAATTAAAAAAAAAAGAAAAAAAACGTGAAATAGCATGTAATGAAGGTAGAATACTAAGTTTGATGTGGCTATCTTTGGAATTAATTCCATGGAACACTTAGTCACAAACTAAGTTTGGTGTCTTTACTTGCATTATTAATGCTAAAAAAAGATTAGATTAGGGAATCCATTCATAAATTTTAATTTTAGTTTAGTCAATTTTACATAGGAATATCATCATAAGCTTTTAGCTGTTAATGTCACTTTAAGAATCTCAAGCTTTTGGAATTTTGTTGCAGGAAAGAAAGAAAGAAGTGATGGGGAATCTTGGAAGC
>NC_029774.3:87825101-87825573 GCF_000817695.3 Arachis duranensis | reverse complement strand
GCCAACTTGAAGAATAGGCTGAGTTGTTGAAGGCAACGTCCACACAAGCAAGGAGCTTGGCCCTGGAGGAAGAGCTGGCGTCGCCAACTCTAGAACCACGTTGCCAACGCCCACACACACAAGGAGCTTGGCCCTGGAGGAAGAGCTGGCGTTGCCAACTCTAGAACCACGTTGCCAACGCCACACACACAAGCAATTTTGGCCCTGGATGAAGTGAAGCACGTTGCCAACTTGAGGAGGGCGTTGCCAACGCCACACACACAAGCAATTTTGGCCCTGGATGAAGTGAAGCATGTTGCCAACTTGAGGAGGGCATTGCCAACGCCACACACAAGCAATTTTGGCACCAAAGGGGAGCTCGAGCACGTTGTTTGAGCTAGGAAGCATTGGCGTGTTTGGCAACAACGCCAGGAATGGTTGCTTGGCTAGGCACCAAGTCTTGGTGCCAACCAAGTTGCCAATGCCAAGTGGT
>NC_029774.3:87785651-87824072 GCF_000817695.3 Arachis duranensis | reverse complement strand
TTTTACTTTACTTTTTGACACTTAGACATTTTTACACTTTTTAGCACTTGTATTTGAAAACTCTTGTGGTACTTCCGAGAGAGGACCGAGAGAGCTAATTTTGGTTCATCTTGGAACTTCTCTTCTTTATTTTCTTTAAGCTTTAAGCATTCTTCTTCTTCTTCATCATCTTCCTCTACACTTAGTTTAATTTTTGTTAATGGCATTTGTTGTTGAGATTGGAGCTATGATTCACTAAACCCCTTTCATTAGGGGGAGGAGCTCTGTTGGTTGGAATGAATTGGTGAACCATCTTCTCTTTCTCAATTTTAGTGGTTGATCTAAAGAGGGAACTCTTGTTCTTCAAAGATTCAACCACCATCGAGAGAGGGGTTAATCTATGTGAATTGTGTGGTGAATTTGAGGAATGAGCCACATGATTCAGTTTAGAGTTCATCCTTTCATGATTCCCTTGATCAACACACTTTGGTTAGTATGTGAGATGTAACTCTCCTTGGTTGAGATTTTGGAAATTGTGTGGCTGGATTAAATTTGATCTTCATCTCTTCTCATGAACATTTAGATCACGAGAGTGGCAATTGGCTATGTTGAGAGAGATTGAATCACCAAGAGATTGGGATTCAATCACCCATTTGCCATGGATCTATACCCATGATTGAGAAGGATTTGACCAACATCAATTCATGAACACTAGCATCTCTGATCCCTAATGATCTTCTCCATCATCAATTCGTACTTCTTTTACTTCTAGTTGTTTGATTACCCATAACCCAATTCCCTTTTACATTCTGTCAATTTATTATTCTTGTCATCTACATTTTGTTCTTTCAATTCTTGCCATTTACTCTTATGTTCTTTAAATTTCTGCACCCTTTAATTCCTTGCCATTTATCTTTGATGTTATTTAAGTTTCTTGCAATTTAAGTTTCAGTTATTTACTTCCATTTTATTTCTATATTCTTGTTCTTAATTGCCATTTAAATTCCTGTAATTATGTTAAAAAGTCACATTGCTCATAAAATCAAAAATCATGTTCGCTTGACTAAACTTACCATTTAACTAAAGTTGCTTAATCTACCAATCCTCGTGGGATCGACCTCACTCTTAGTGAGTCTTACTACTTGATACGATCCGGTATACTTGCCGGTAATTACGTGAATTCTCATTTTTACGTATCAATTACCATGAGCTGTATGTTTCTTTCGTTGAATGTCGCGTTCACTGCCTGATCCGAGCTTAGCTTCTTTTGATCCTGAAATTGAGAGAACTCTTTCACGCATTAGGTGAGCTCGACGTCGATTAGCCTCTGATGGTGGTGAAGCGACTGTTATCAATTTACCAGTCTCATCTGAGGGCAAATCTGAACCGCCATTTGACGAAGAAATAAGCTCCTCTACTACTGATTCAGTTGATTCACGTGCAGGTAACATGGCAGCACTTAGGAGGATTACTCTCCAGAAAGCTGGAGCCCCAGATTTTACACTGCAGCCGTATCAAGTGCATCACCCAACGGTGGCTGCAGATTTTGAACTGAAAACTGCACTAATCAACTTGTTGCCCAAGTTTCATGGCTTTTTTGCTCAAGAGCCTACCAAGCACCTTAGGGATTTCCAGACAGCCTGTTCTACTGTTAGGCGTCATGGTGCAGGTGAAACTTCTATTCTGTTAACCGCCTTCCCGTTTTCTCTTGAGGGAAAGGCAAGGGAATGGTACTACACTCAACCTGAAGCGACTGTTACTAACTGGAATACGCTTAGAAGAGAATTTTTGGAAAAATACTTTCCAGCTGAAGATACTGATAGATTGAGGAAAGAAATTTCTATGATTATTCAAGGTGAATCTAAGACTCTCTACGAATATTGGGAGCGCTTCAACAATCTCCTAGACGTATGCCCCATCACATGATTGACAAGTTAGTGTTGATCAGCTACTTCACACAAGGCATGAAGCTTCAGGATAAGACCACATTGGAAGGTGCTAGTAATGGTTCTATAAAAAAGTACAAGACCACAGATAAAGCATGGCAATTGATCAGCGACTTAGCTGAATCCACTAGGAATCATAGGCATAGGCACAGCCATTCAAAAGCTGTTGCAGAGATTTTCTCTAGTAGTGAGACTACTGCTCTTACACAGAGTATATGTGAAATGACCAACCTACTGAAACAAATGCAGTTAAATAAACAATAAGCACAACGAGCTCAGCCTTCCCCACCACAACAAAGCCAACAGTTGGTTCCACAAAGAGTATGTTGGATCTATGCTGATTATAGTCATTATACTGATGAATGTCCGCAGCTCCAACTGGAAGACAACACTGTGGTCGCCACTCATAACTTCTATGACCGCCCGAATCAAGGATATAATCAACAAGGCGGCAACTATAACCAAGGATGGCAGGACAACTCCAACCGAGGATGGAGAGATAATTCTAACCATGGCTGGAGGGATAACTATAACAGAGGAGGCAGAGACAACAATGGAAACCAGAGGTGGAATAACAATAACAACAACAAACAGCAGAATCAGAACTAACCTTACAGAGCACCTCACCTAAAACAGTCCCAAGGACCCCAGCACAACCAACAACAGGTTCCTCAGATCACAAACTCCAATTCCTCATCAAATGACGAGATGCTCCGTTCTCTTGCACAAGGGCAACAAGACATGCAGGCACAACTAAACTCTACTTTAAATGGTCTGACTGCCACTTTACAAGCTCTTATCTCCCGGTAAGATTCATCACCTAATTCTACGAATCAACCTTCAAGCTCCAGTGGAATTCCTTCATAACCCCTACTTAATCCCAAGGGTGGCATCAATGCCATCACCTTGAGGTCCGAAACCACATTGCAGGAGAGGAACCAGGAGGAGCCAAGCCCAACAGTACATGTCCCAGCTGAGGATGCAATAGAAGTGGAAGATGCTGAAGAGGAAGAGGACGTACAAAACCTAGTTGAAGAAGAAGTAGGTCAACCACAAAATGAAACACCAAAAGATACAGAAGCTGCAAGCAACACCCTCCCTATTCCATTCCCACACCTTGCAAGGAAGCCCAAAAAGCATATGGAACTTGATCCCAAAATGGTAGAAATATTAAAAAAGGTCGAGGTAACTGTCCCCCTTTTTGATGTTATTCAACAGGTATCTAAATATGCAATGTTTCTAAAAGATTTGTACATTCATAAAGATAAAATTAATGAATTAGAAACTATTCCTTTAGGTAGCTCTATATCTGCTTTAATGAGAGGTATACCTGAAAAATTTAGTGATCTAGGTCCATGTATGGTTAATTGTACCATTAGGGGTGTAATATTTTCTGATTGCATGTGTGATTTAGGAGCGTGCGTGAGTATTATGCCCTTGTCTAATTATGATGCTTTGAGGCTCCCTCCCTTAAAAAGGTCAGCAGCTCATTTTGTGTTAGCAGATAAAAGCATTATTACAGTGGTTGGAATTGCTGAAGATGTATTAGTGAGCATTAAGGGGCTCACATTTCCCATTGACTTCTATATCTTGGAGATGCCTCAAAATGACTCGGGAAAGCCGTCATCCATCATACTTGGAAGACCATTCTTGAAGACTTCGAAGTTCAAGCTGGATGCCTTTTCAGGAACCTATTCCTTTGAGATAGACGGCTGAGCAGTGAGCTTCAATATGAATGAAGCTATGAAGCATCCTCCAGAAGATCATTCCATATTTTAATGCGACATTATTGAGGAAACTGTTGCTGCAGTTCACCATGAGGAAATAGAAGAGAAGCACATGGAGCAAGGTCCAAGTGTAGGGACATTCTCTGAACAAAATGAGGATGCCTTGCCATTATCACTAGCTCCAGAAGGTCCAGAGCCTAGCCATGAGTAGAAATTGGAATTAAAGCCCCTTCCTTCACACCTCAAGTATGCTTACCTTGAGGATAAGCAGAAGTTCCCAGTTATCATTGCAAAGGAACTCACTTCCCAGCAAGAAGAACAACTGCTTAATGTGCTGAGAAAACATAAGAAAGCAATTGGATGGAGCTTGGCAGATATAGTAGGCATCAGCCCTCAAGTTTGTGAACACAGAATATTCTTAGAAAAAGGAGCAAAGCCTGTCCGTCAGCCTCAAAAAAGATTGAATCCCACTATCTTAGAAGTTGTCAAGAAAGAAGTAACCAGGCTACTTGAAGCAGATATCATTTACCCCATCTTAGACAGTGAATGGGTCAGTCCAGTACAAGTGGTGTCCAAGAAGTCTGGAGTCACAACAGTGAGAAATGAGCATGCAGTGTGGATAAATTTCGAGCCTATCACTACAAGAAAATAAGCTTTCTGCCACGCTTTAAAAGCGTACCGAAAAGTGCAAAAAAACGTACCGCTAGCTTTTCGCCACGCTTTTTGAGCTATCGGCACGCTTTTGAAAGGGTCACATCTGCCAGCGTGCCGGTTGCTCTATCGCCACGCTTTTGTGAATCTATCGGCACGCTCTTTTTGTTGGCACGCTTTCATCTCTTGCCACGCTTAAAAAGCGTGGCCATAGGTCTTAACCTATAGGTACGCTTAAAAAGCGTACCAAAAAGTACACATATCGCCACACTTTTAAAACGTCCCAGAATATTAGTTTTGGGTACTCTTTAAAAGCGTACCAATAGAAAAAGATATAGCTACACTTTTTAAAGCGTGACAATAGCCAGTGATATGGCCACGCTTTAAAAACGTGGCAATAGCCTTGTAAAATTAAAAAAAAAAATATTTTTCTTATTTTTACCTTCACTGCAAAATATAAATTTTCAATCCTTTTTTATTACCAAACCAAGAAATATAGTATGCAATTTTTAGTCAAACAATAATTAGTGACATAATTTTTTCAATAATTATTTTATACATTAAAAAACTAATACTCAAATACAAAATAAATCTCAAGTTCAAATTCCAAAACTAGAAACTTAAAAAAAATAACTTAAATTCTATTTCCTTTGCTGTTCCTCCTTCCTTTAGCCCTCTTAAACCTCCTTCCCTTAGATCATACAAGAGACCCTCTGGCAAGAAGATCCTTCTGTCAGGACCTGTCACCAAATGGAAGCAATGATCAGAAACTAGTTTCCTACCTTGAATTGTAAACTAGAGTATATAAAAAAAACTGTTAGTTCATTACAAGAACTTAATTAGGACTAATTAGGAGATTATAGGCTATAGCAATAAGTTACCCTCCTCTTACTGCTAAGTCAAACTTTGTTAGCTACTTTGGTTCTCTCAGTTTATTTACAAGCAACAATAAGTTACTTTGCCTTCTGTTGGCTTTCCCATGCAACGATTTTGGCTTCCTCTTTCTGAATCCTGCAATGAAATAGAAGTTCATCGGAAAACACACAATCAGAACAACTAAATTATATGTCTCTAGTTCATTGAATGATACGAACATAACAATGATGACATACTTGGTTATGTCCATGGTGGACTTTGCAATATCTGAACATGAAGTTTGGATTTCACTATTACTTTCTTGAAAGGAGGTGAGCTTTGTTGCATGACCTTTAGGCCACCTAATAACAGTGGCCTCACTATCAACCTCAACATCTCTAATCTCTAATTTGCTATTTTTCTATTTTCTAAAAAAATGCAGATGCTTTAGCACATTAGTTAAAACAGCAGAAAACAGCAGAAATCATCCAATAAAAAGCAAGAGCTAACCACTAATCAATTCAATAAAACAGCATAAAACATTCAATAATCATCTAATTTTCTTGTTTACAAATTAAACAGAAGCACAGCAAGAGCTCATCACTAATCAATAGAACATTCACTTACCCTAATGCTAAAGCACCAGACCACTGAAGCAAGAATCCAAGAATTGCCGAGCCAAATAAAATTTCAGCAATCAATTTAACTCTCACCAAGTAAGGAGGATCTGCCACTACTATTTTGAAGGAATGCTTCAACTCCAGTGGCAACTCCTCAGGGTGATTGTGGTCATAAAATGTGTAATCACATCCGTACTACTCAAAACGTTTGTCATACTCAAAAAGTTGTGCAGGAACATTAGGATCCATGTTCTGAAGATTCAAGAAAGGAAAATTTTTTAAATATCTGACAAAGCAAAAACAAGAACTCAGAAATGACATCAAACAAATTAAAAAAACTCAACAAACCAACGATAATATATAGCTTTCAATGCAAGAATACTGTAGGAACCAGGGTCTAATAATGCCTTCTAATAATTAGTTAAGCTTAAGCTTAAACACTTTTGCTTTATACCATGCTCAAAACATTACCAGGTCCTGGTTGGTGTGAGTTGAAACACTACAAGTTTTACTATCTCTTTGTTGTATAGATCAATGTCTTGTCCTAATCATAATTTGAGGATAATTCTTTAAAAAACAAATGTCCCACATAGAAAACAAACAAAGAAACCATGTATGACTGTGTACAAAACTGTCTACAAGATCAAATAATGACTTGAATGCCAAAATTTTATTACACTTACAGTAACAAGACTATAGTTATCTCGAAGATGTTCACTGAATGCCAACATTAATGCTGTTGTCCTGCATTACCAAATCAGAACCAAAATTCAGAATAAGAAATCGGTTCGGAAACAACATTCAAAACAAGCAAAACCCAAAACAAAAAATTAGAACCGGCAACAAATAATCATAACAAAGAAATCAGAATAAAAAAATAATAACAACCAAGAACAAATAATTAGATCCAAAAAAATTAGAACAAATAATTAAAATTAAAAAAAGGTAGAAATTCAACAACTAACTGCAAATAAGAAAAATAGATGCAGAGTTTCAGAGAGCTGGGTGAAGGATGTAGAGGAATACGACTGTTTATTGCATTGTACCGCGGAGGAAGATAACGGCTGCAAGATCCACGGAGGACGACGGGCGACGGGTGAGTTTCGAGGAGGACAACGGGCGACGGCTTCGGAGTGCGACTTCGAGTGACGGGCGAGTTCCGCGGAGGACTACGGGCGACGGCCGGTGTGACTGCGAGGGAAGGAATGGGTGAGCCAGGGACTGCAACGGTGGAGGGGATGAGGCGAGCAGGGAGAGGCGAGCAGAACCACGACAGGAACGGCGAGAAGGACAGCAAGAGGAATGGCGAGCTGGCTAACACAACGACGAACCAGTGAGATAGATGGCGGCGTGATGGAGGTTAGGGTTTTCTGGGTGCGATGAAGGGTTGGGTTCCAGAAGGCTGGGTTCCAGAAGCTGAAGATGAGGCTGGGTTCCAGTGATGAAGATGACGATGGACGCCGAAGGAAGCTGCTGGGTTCGAGAGTGAAGATGAAGTGACGGCGCAATATGGTTTGAAAGGGAATTTTAAGGTTAAAAAGATTTTAGGGTTTGAAAGGGAATTATTTAACTCTATTCTAACTTTTATCAAAACCAAAGAAATCAAGAAATTCAAATGATAACATTTAAAGTTTTAATTCATACTTTGATATCAAATTTAGTTTAAATATGAATATTGAGTTTACATTAAATATTTTTTATTCTAAATTATAATTTGTTATATTTTTTAAGAATATTAAATAACTAATTATTAATACAATGTACCAACTGTAAAATTAATCAAATTATCTTAAACTAATTTTGTTAAGTATAATTTGGTAACATAAGAATTAGGTGTACTCTAACAAAGTTATGTGATTTAAAAATAAACAAATTATAAAAAAAATACACATTTTGTAATGAAAAAAAAAGATACTGGAAAAAAAAGAAAAAATATTAAATGGTGAAAAAAATAAAATCACAAGTCATCTTAAAATTTAGGATTAAAAATAAGTTAAGTGTGAAAATTTGAAAAGTTATCATTTAGGGTTAAAATTTGAAAACTTAGGAAAAAAAGTTAAGTGTGAAAAAAAATAAGTGGGAAACTAAATTTTAGGGGAGAGAACTCTATCGGCACGTTTTTTTACGGTGCCAAAATAAATACACTATAGCCACGCTTATAAAGCGTACCGATTTCTTTCTATGGCCACGCTTTTTAAGCGTGACAAAAAAACGGGTGGCCAAATTTTTAATCAGTGGCCACCCACTGTAAAAGCGTGCCAATTTCTCTCTATCGCCACGCTTTTCAAGCGTGACAGTAAAAAAGCGTAGCCAAATTTTAAGTAAGTGGACACCCTCGTAAAAGCGTGCCGATTTCCCTCTATGGCCACGCTTGAAAAGCGTGGCAAAAAAAAGCGTGGCCAAATCACAAATCAGTGGCCACCCTCGCAAAAGCGTGGCCATAGACCACTTTTCGGCACGCTTTAAAAGCGTGACAAGAAAAAAGTGTGCCGACAGACCTTTTTTCTTGTAGTGTATTTACTTGGTACTAAGGTAGTAGTGTACTCAGACCATGCAGCTCTAAAATATTTATTAGCTAAAAAAGAGTCTAAACCAAGGCTAATACGTTGGATACTGCTGCTACAAGAATTTTATTTAGAAATTAAAGATAGGAGTGGTAACCAGAATTTAGTTGCAGACCACTTGAGTCGCCTTGAGCATATTAAGGATGACTCCACTCCTATCAATGATACTTTCCCATTTGATAGCTTACAGGAAGTATCTGAGGTAGTTCCTTGGTATGCACCTGTAACTAATTATCTAGTTAGCCAGACTTTTCCTCCAAATTTTAACAAGCATCAAAGAGACAAGCTGAAAAGCGAGTCCAAATATTATATATGGGATGATCCATATTTATGGAGGTGTGGTGCTGACCAGGTAATTAGACAGTGTGTGCCTCAATCAAAATTCTAGTCCATTTTAGAGGCTTGCCACTCATCTGAGAGTGGATGACATTTTGGCCCTCAAAGAACAGCTAGAAAAATTTTAGACTGTGGATTCTGGTGGCCTACTCTTTTTAAAGATGCTGTTGAATTTTGTAAATCTTGTTCCCCTTGCCAAAGGTTTGGTAATATATCCAAGAGGGATGAGATGCCTCAACAGATTATGCTTTTTTGTGAAATCTTTGATGTCTGGGGCATTGACTTCATGGGTCCATTTCCAAACTCTAATGGGTAGCTTTATATACTGTTAGTTGTAGATTACATTTCTAAAGGCTGGAAGCAATTCCTACTTGTACTGATGATGCTAACACTGTTGTCTCTTTTGTTAGAAACCATATTATCTGTCGCTTTGGATCACCACGAGCAATCGTGAGCGATCAAGACACTCACTTTTATAACAGAAGACTAACATGATTACTGAAGAAGCATGGGATAGTTCATAAAGTAGAAACAGCCTACCATCCCCAGACTAATGGGCAAGCCGAGGTGTCTAACAGAGAGATAAAGAGCATATTGCAGAAGATAATCAAGCCTCATAGAAAGGACTGGAGCACTAGGCTCCAAGATGTGCTTTGGGCATATCGGACAGCATACAAGACACCAATCGGGATGAGCCCCTTCTGCTTAGTTTATGGAAAGGCCTGTCACCTCCCAGTTGAGGTAGAGCACAAAGCCTTCTGATGCACGAAAACTTGTCTCTCAACAAATTTCCCTTCGGCAAGTATACTGAATTGTCGTCAAGTAAAAACTCACAATAGAGTGAGGTTGAATCCACAGGGATTAACGGATTAAGCAATCAATAGTTAATTGATTATCCTAGTTAGACGAATCATTAAGGAGTGAGGAGCAACAGGAAAAGTAAATAGCACAAAAGTAAAGAAAGAGATAAAGTGCAGAAAAGTAAAATAGCAAGAAAAGTAAATGTAAGAACTAAAAATAAAAAGAACATTGGGATCAGGAGATATTGCAATCCTTCAGATCAAGTTCACTCTCATCTCTTCCTCAATCAATGCATTCATTAATCTCCTTGGCAATCTTAAGTGATTGGATCCCAATTCCTTGGCAATCCAATCTCTCTAAGCTTGAACAATTACCCAATTCCTTGATTTAATTTCTCATGGGAAGAGATGAAGTGTGGTCACTGATTATACCACATGTATTTCCAAATCAAAGTGTTGGGAGAATTACATGTCACTATATCCGCCCAGACCCCAATTTTGTCCAATATGAGAAAGCATTTCTAGCATGATCTCCTCATCCCTTTTCCAAGGCTCAGAGGAGATCCAATTATAGAGAGTTTCTTTTCCAAGACAACTAACCAATTGGATGAAGATCAAAAGCTTTCTAGTAAAATCAAGAAGAAAGAAAGAAGAAGAATAATAAGAACTACAATTGATCCATTGAATCACAATAGAGCTCTCTAACCCAATGAAAAGAGTTAGTTGATCATTGCTCTACCAAAATAGAAAAGAAAGAAAGTGCAGAAAAGTAAAGATGAAGATTAAAACTAACATTGAAACTTTCAAATTCATAATTGAAAAGTACAAAGAAAAGAAACTACTCATAGGGAAGAAAAGAAGAGAAAAGGAAGAAGAGTGGGTGAGGGGAGGGGTGAAAAGACCCATTCCCCTTGGAGTGTGCCAATTCATAGATGTTCAAATTGGTCTTC
Organism: Arachis duranensis; assembly: GCF_000817695.3. Lineage (NCBI taxonomy): Eukaryota > Viridiplantae > Streptophyta > Magnoliopsida > Fabales > Fabaceae > Arachis > Arachis duranensis. Next base: position 87,813,644 of record NC_029774.3, on the reverse strand, counting down.
ACTCTCTCCCCCTTCCTTTAATTCTCCATTCCAGAATGATAATTCCTTGAATGAAAAGACTAAGGCCTTTATATAGGCTCTCCTAAATTACAAAAATTAAATTAAAAGCAAATTACAATTAAATGAAAATTCCTATTCTAGATGCTTCTTGTGGCCTTGATTGGTTGACAATTGTGGGCTTGCTTGCTTGAGCTTTGAAGTCGACTTGAGAGAGAAGTGAATCAAGTTGAGGTCCAAGTGCTTAGCGTTAATGCTGCTGTTAGCCACACTAACGCTACAAGTGTGGCGTTAGTGCTAAAGTTATTGTGGCTAACGTTGCACTTGCTACCCAGTTGGTGTTTTTGGGGCTTAAAAGATGTCTCTTGTTTGTGCTCTAATTTCATGTCTACTATAGACTATTATATATCTTTGGAAAGCTATGAATGTCAGCTTTCTAACGCAACTAGAATCATCTCAATTGGACCTCTGTAACTCAAGTTATGCTCCTTTAAAGTGGACAAGGTCGTTGGCATAGTCGCTAGTGTTACTAGAAAATGTGAGTCACGATAACGCTAGCGATCAGGGGCTTAATATTGCCAGGTTCTGGAGCTCAAACTTAATGTCCACCTCATACTATTATATATTACTGGAAAGCTCTGGATGTCTACTTTCCAACGCCTTTGGAAGCGCATCATTTGGAGCTCTATAGCTCGAGTTACACTTCTTGGAAGGTGAAGAGGTCAGTTGGCCTTACTACAGGTTGATACCATGTTCATCTTTGTACCTTCGGGGCAGGTTTTCTCCCTCAAATTTAGTGTCCACTGATGAGCGGATAATTTATACGCTTTTTGGCATTGTTTTTAGGTAATTTTTAGTAGGATCTAGCTACTTTTAGGGATGTTTTCATGAGTTTTTATGCTAAATTCACATTTCTAAACTTTACTATAAGTTTGTGTGTTTTTCTATTATTTCAGGTATTTTCTGGCTGAAATTGAGGGACCTGAGCAAAACTCTGATAAAAGGCTAACAAAGGATTGCTGATGCTGTTGGATCTTGACCTCCCTGCACTCGAAATAACTTTTCTGGAGCTACCGAACTCCAAATGGTGCGCTCTCAATGGCGTTGGAAAGTAGACATCCAGAGCTTTCCCGCAATATATATAATAGTTCATACTTTATTCGAGATTAGACGATGCAAACTGGCGCTCAACGCCAGTTCCATGTTGCATTCTGGAGTTAAACGTCAGAAACACGTCACGAACCAGAGTTGAACGCCAGAAACACGTTACAACTTGGCGTTCAACTCCAAAAGAAGCCTCTGCACGTGGAAAGCTCAAGCTCAACCCAAGCACACACCAAGTGGGCCCTGGAAGTGGATTTCTGCGTTAATTACTTACTTCTGTAAACCCTAGTAGCTAGTCTAGTATAAATAGGACATTTTACTATTGTATTAGACGTCTTTTGACCATGTTACATCTTTGGTCTCGGTTTTATTCTATTATTCATCTTAGGAGACTATTGATAACGTTTTGGGGGCTGGCCATTCGGCCATGCCTGGACCTTCATCACTTATGTATTTTCAACGGTGTAGTTTCTGCACACCATAGATTAAGGGTGTGGAGCTCTGCTGTACCTCAAGTTTTAATGCAATTACAACTATTTTCTATTCAATTCAGTTTATTCTTGTTCTAAGATAATCGTTGCACTTAACCATGACCAATGTGATGATCCGTGACACTCATCATCATTCTCACCTATGAACGCGTGACTGACAAACACTTCTGTTCTACCTCAGACCGAACGCATATCTCTTAGATTTCTTAATCAGAATCTTCGTGGTATAAGCTAGAATTGATGGCGGCATTCATGAGAATCTGGAAAGTCTAAACCTTGTCTGTGGTATTCCGAGTAGGATTCAGGGATTGAATGACTGTGACGAGCTTCAAACTCGCGATTGTTGGGCGTGATGACAAACGCAAAAGAATCAAGGGATTCTATTCCGGCATGATCGAGAACCGACAGATGATTAGTTGTGCTGTGACAGAGCATTTGGACCATTTTCACTTAGAGGATGGGATGTAGCCATTGACAATGGTGAGGCCCTACATACAACTTTCCATGGAAAGGAGTAAGAAGGATTGGATGAAGGTAGTAGGAAACCAGAGATTCAGAAGGAGCACAGCATCTTCATATGCCTATCTGAAATTTCCATCAATGATTTACATAAGTATTTCTATCTATATTTTCTGTTTATTTATTATTATTATTATTCGAAAACTTCATAACCATATATTATTCGCCTAACTGAGAATTTAAAGATGACCATAGCTTGCTTCATACCAACAATCTCCGTGGGATCGACCCTTACTCTTTATTACTTGGACGACCCAGTGCACTTGCTGGTTAGTTGTGCGATGTTGTGAAGAAAGTGCCGAGTTATAAACGCGCCTACCAAGTTTTTGGCGCCGTTGCCGGAGATTGTTCGAGTTTGGACAACTGACGGTTCATCTTGTTGCACAGATTAGGTAATTTTCTTTTTGTTTTGTTTTCAATAATTTTTCAAAAAAAAAATTTTTATCCCTGTTTTCAAAAAAAATTTTAAAATTAGTTAGTTCCTATAAGTCAAGTCAATTTTTCAATTTTAAAAATATTATCTTTTCAAAATCTTTTTCAAAAATCATATCTCTTTTACTTTTATCTTATGATTTTCAAAAATTTTAATTTAACTTTTCAAAATCTTTTTCTTATTTTATTTCAAATTTTCGAAACATAACTAACAAGTAGTGTGATTGATTTAAAAATTTGAAGTTTGTTACTTTATTGTTAAGAAAGGTTCAATCTTTAAATTCTAGAATCATATCTTTTAGTTTCTTGTTAGTCAAGTAATTAATTTTAATTTTAAAAATTAAATCTTTTCCAACCATATCTTTTTAATCATATCTTTTTATCATATCTTTTTAAATTTTATCTTTTTCGAAAATTTGATTTCAAAATATCTTCTTATCTTCTTATCTTTTCAAAATTAATTTTCAAATCTTTTTCAACTAACTAATTGACTTTTTATTTGTTTCTTATCGTTTTCAAAACCACCTAACTAATTTTCCCTATCAATTTTTCGAAAATATCTCATCCTTTTTCAAAATTCTTTTTAATTAACTAATTATTTTAAATTTTAATTTTAATTTTGGTTCTTCTTTAATTTTCGAAAATCATTAACTCCTTTTCAAAAATTATTTTTGAAAACTTCTCTCTCTCATCTTTGTCTATTTATTTATTCATTTACTAACACTTCTCTTCATCTCATATCTCTGCTCCTATCCCCACCCTTGTGTTTGGATTATTCATTTTTCTTCACTCTTATTCCCTTTCTTCTTCTACTAACATAAAGGAATCTCTATATTGTGACATAGAGGATTCCCCTTCTTTTTCTATTCTCTTCTTTCTCATATGAGCAGGAACAAGGAGAAAGGAATTCTTGTTGAAGCTGATCCTGAACCTAAAAAATTCTTGTTGAAGCTGATCCTGAACCTGAAAGGACCTTGAAGAGGAAGCTAAGAGCAACTAAAGCACAGTACTCTGAGGAGGACCTAACTGAAATTTTCGAACAAGAAAAGGATATGGCAGCCGAACCCAACAACAATAATGCAAGGAGGATGCTTGGTGATTATACTACACCTACTTCCAAATTTGATGGAAGAAGCATCTCAATTCCTGCCATTGGAGCAAACAATTTTGAGCTGAAACCTCAACTAGTTGCTCTAATGCAACAGAACTACAAGTTTCATGGACTTCCATCAGAAGATCCCTACCAGTTTTTAACTGAGTTCTTGCAGATCCGTAAGACTGTTAAGACTAATGGAGTAGATCCGGAAGTCTACAGGCTCATGCTTTTCCCTTTTGCTGTAAGAGACAGAACTAGAACATGGTTCGACTCACAACCTAAGGATAGCCTGGACTCTTGGGATAAGCTGGTCACGTCATTCTTGGTTAAACTCTTTCCTCCTCAAAAGCTGAGCAAGCTTAGAGTGGACGTTCAAACCTTTAAGCAAAAAGATGGTGAGTCCCTCTATGAAACTTGGGAAAGATACAAGCAGATGACCAAAAAGTGTCCTTCTGACATGTTTTCAGAATGGACCATGATAGATATATTCTATTATGGTCTGTCTGAGTTCTCTAAGATGTCATTGGACCATGATAGATATATTCTATTATGGTCTGTCTGAGTTCTCTAAGATGTCACTGGACCATTCTACAGGTGGATCCATTCACCTAAAGAAAATGCCTGCAGAAGCTTAGGAACTTATTGAAATGGTTGCAAATAACCAATTCATGTACACTTCTGAGAGAAATTCCGTGAATAATGGGACGCCTCAGAGGAAGAGAGTTCTTGAAATTGATGCTCTGAATGCCATATTGGCTCAGAACAAAATGTTGACTCAACAAGTCAACATCATTTTTCAAAGTCTGAATGGATGGCAAAATGCATCCAACAGCACTAAAGAAGCATCTTCTGAAGAAGAAGCTTATGATCCTGAAAACCCTGCAATGGCAGAGGTAAATTACATGGGGGAAGCCTTTGGCAACACCTATAACCCCTCATGGAGAAACCATCCAAATTTCTCATGGAATGATCAACAAAAGCCTCAACAAGGCTTTAATAATGGTGGAAAAAATAGGTTTAGCAATAGCAAGCCTTTTCCATCATCTTCTCAGCAACAGACAGAGAATTCTGAGTGGAGCACCTCTAACTTAGCAAATATAGTCTCTGATCTGTCTAAGGCCACTTTAAGCTTCATTAGTGAAACAAGGTCCTCCATTAGAAATTTGGAGGCACAAGTGGGCCAGCTGAGTAAGAAAGTCACTGAAACTCCTCCTAGTACTCTCCCAAGCAACACAGAAGAGAATCCAAAGAGAGAGTGCAAGGCAATTGATATAGTCAATATGGCCGAATGCAAGGAGGAAGGGAAGGACGTGAATCCCAATGAGGAAGACCTCATGGGACGTTTCCCAACTAAGAAAGAGTTCCCTATTGAGGACCCAAAGGAATCTGAGGCTCATATAGAGACCATAGAGATTCCATTAAATCTCTTTCTGCCATTCATGAGCTCTGAAGACTATTCTTCCTCTGAAGAGGATGAAGATGTAACTGGAGAGCAAGTTGCACAATATTTAGGAGCCATCATAAAGCTGAATGCCAAATTGTTTGGTAATGAGACTTGGGAAGGTAAACCGCGTAATGAGACTTGGGAAGGTGAACCTCCCTTGCTCATTAGTGAACTAAATACATGGGTTCAGCAAACTTTACCTCAAAAGAAATAAGATCCTGGTAAATTCTTAATACCCTGTACCATAGGCACCATGACCTTTGAAAAGGCTTTGTGTGACCTATGGTCAGGCATAAATCTTGTGCCACTCTCTCTAATGAAGAAGCTGGGGATCATTGAGGTACAGCCTACCATATTTTCATTGCAAATGGCAGACAGATCACAAAGACAAGCTTATGGATTAGTAGAGGATGTCTTAGTAAAAGTTGAGGGCCTTTACATCCCTACTGATTTCATAATCTTAGAGTCTAGGAAGAATGAGGATGAATGCATCATCCTTGGAAGACCCTTCCTAGCCACAGCAAGAGCTGTGATTGATGTTTCCTAGCCACAGCAGGAGCTGTGATAGATGTTAACAGAGGAGAATTAGTCCTTCAATTGAATGGGGACTACCTTGTGTTTAAGACCCAAGGGTGTTCTTCTGTAAACATGGAGAGGAAGCATGAAAAGCATCTCTCAGTACATAGTCAAACAAAGCCCCCACCATCAAACTCTAAGTTTGGTGTTGGGAGGCCACAGCCAAACACTAAGTTTGGTGTTGAATCCCCGCATCCAAACTCTAAGTTTGGTGTTGGGAGTCTACAACATTGACCTGATCACCTGTGTGGCTCCATGAGAGCCCACTGTCAAGCTATTGACATTAAAGAAGCGCTTATTGGGAGGCAACCCAATTTTTATTTATCTAATTTTATTTTTCTTTTTATTGTTCTGATGCCAGGGCATTTTGGCCAGTTTCACTGACCTTTTCGTTGTTTTTAGGTAGTTTCATTGCATTTTCTTAGGAAATAAACTAGTTTTGGGTAGAAAATCATTTACATGAAAGTATAAGTTTGAGAACGTTAGTGACACTTAACATTGTCACTAACGTTGGCAATTGCTCACAAATGGCCACGTTAGGAGCCACGTTAACCTAGTTAACGTGGCCTCTAACGTTAAAGGGGGAAGAGAAGCCAACGTTAGTGACACTCAACATTGTCACTAACATTGGCCTAAGGTTCAAATACCACGTTAACTCCCACGTTAACTTGGTTAAGGTGGGAGCTAACGTAAGAGATGAAGAGTTGTCGACAACGTTAGTGACACTCAACATTGTCACTAACGTTGAAGCAACCACACAACCCCCAAGAGCCACGTTAACTTCCCCGTTAACTTGGTTAACGTGGAAGCTAACGATGAGGGGTGTTTAACATTTAGTGAAAGTATAAGTTCGAGAACGTTAGCGACAATTAATATTGTCACTAACGTTCCAATACACCCCTTAGCCTCACGTTAAAGTCCACGTTAACTAGGTTAACGTGGCTTCTAACGTGGCTTTTGCCAACCTTCGAGAACGTTAGTGACACTCAACATTGTCACTAACGTTCCAGCGTGCCCCTTCTTGCTTCACGTTAGAGCCTACGTTAACTAAGTTAACGTGGGAACATTAGTGACAATGTTGAGTGTCACTAACGTTCTCGAAGGTTGGCAAAAGCCATGTTAGAAGCCACGTTAACTTAGTTAACGTAGGCTCTAATGTGAAGCAAGAAGGGGCACATTGGAACATTAGTGACAATGTTGAGTGTCACTAACGTTCTCGAAGGTTGGCAAAAGCCACGTTAGAAGCCACGTTAACCTAGTTAACGTGGACTTTAACGTGAGGCTAAGGGGTGTATTGGAACGTTAGTGACAATATTAATTGTCGCTAACGTTCTCGAACTTATACTTTCACTAAATGTTAAACACCCCTGACGTCTTGAGCTAAAGTCTCTACCCACTTCACACTTTCTCTCTGCAAGTAAAGCCAAGCCCAAATGAAGGAAGGAACTGCTTCAAACTCAAGACCCAAAGGCCCAAAACTTGAAGAGCCAACTAGAAGCTGAGAAGAATAGTATATATAAGAGTAGCTTTGAATTTTTTAGGGGACGGACAGAGAGCTAGGAAAGAGAACTACTCTTTGTATTTTACTTTCTCTGCACTTCTAGCTTTATCATGTATTCTCCATCTTTGATTTTGATTTCTAGAGCTATGAACAACTATACCCCTTTCATTGGGTTAGGGAGCTCTATTGTAATTTGATGGATCAATACTAGTTTTCATTATTCTTCTTCTATCTTTCCTCTTGATTTTAATTGAAATCTTTCGATCTTTATCCAATTGGATATTTATCTTGGAAAAGAAGCTATTCAAACTTGGATCTCTTCGGAGCCTTGAAAGAGGAATGAAGAGATCAGCTAGAAATGCTTTCTCATGCTGGACCACATTGGGTGTGGATGGGTATGTGGCTATAACCCTCTCAACACTTGATTTGGGAAATGCATGTGGTATAATCAGTGACCATACTTCATCTCTTCTCATGAGCAATTGACCAAGGAATTGGCTATTGATCAAGATTTGAGAGATTGAACCACAAGAAATTTTTGTTCAATCACTTAAGATTGCCAAGGAGATTAATGAGTGCATTGATTGAAGAAGAGATGAGAATGAAATTGATCCGGAGAATGTAACATCTTCTGAGCCCAATGAACTCCCCATTTCTGATCTTACCCATTCTCTTTAATTTCTGCAATTTACTTTTATGAGCAATTCTCCAATTCCCAATTACAATTCTGCAATTTACTTTCAGTCATTTACTTTCCCGTCATTTTATTTCTTGCAAATATCAACTCTATTCATGGATTCGCTCAACTAGAACATTCCTCTAATTAAAGTTGCTTGATCAATCAATCCCTGTGGGATTCGACCTCACTCAATTGTGAGTTTTTACTTGACGACAAATTCGGTACACTTGCCGAATGGAGATTTGTTGAGAGACAAATTTTCCCCCGATCAAGTTTATGGCGCCGTTGCCGGGGATTGATTGTGCATCGACAATGATTACATTAGAGGATCTCTAGATTGAGCATTTTTTTGTTTTGTTTGATTTAATTTTCTGTTTGAGTAATTTGCTTTCTGTCTTAGCTAATTTCTCCCCTCCCCTGTTTCTTAGTTTTTCTTTGTTATTTACAATTCAGTTCACTAACCCCACTAACTGTTTGATATAATGCATCACTGACACTAATAGTAATCCTAACGAAATACTCTCTGCATTTTTTTTCTTTGCTTGTACTCTGTTGGTTGTATGACATGGAGAAGAGGCGGGGCTTCAACTTCCTTTGATTCTGAACCTGAGAGAACCTTCTTGAGATTAAGAAGGGAGGCAAAAGAAAAACGTGTGGTTGGTGCTGAAGAAGAGGAGGAACACTTTGAAGAATACTTTGAAACAACCATGGAAGACCATCGTGAGGAAGAGGTTCACAATCATGGTGGAGGAGGTAGAGCAAATCCTGGTGGGGAGGATAGAAGAGTCTTGGGCTCTTATATCAACCCAAACCCAGGGAACTGCGGAAGTAGCATCCAAAAGCCAACCATCTATGCCAACAATTTCGAGCTAAAACCTCAGCTCATCACTCTTGTGCAGAATAATTGCTCACTTGGAGGAGGTGCTCAAGAAGATCCGAATCAACACTTGACCATCTTCTTGAGGATTTGTGACACAGTGAAGTCCAATGGAGTCCACCAGGATGTCTATAGGCTGCTCTTGTTCCCTTTCTCACTCAGGGATAAGGCATTCAAATGGCTCGAATCCTTCCCAAAAGAAAGCCTGACAACTTGGGAGGAGGTAGTGAATAAGTTTTTGGCAAGATTTTACCCCCCGCAAAGGATCAATAGGCTGAGAACTGAAGTACAGACGTTCAGACAGCAAGATGGGGAGACACTTTATGAAGCTTGGGAAATGTTCAAAGACCTAACAAGAAGGTGTCCACCAAATATGTTTAATGAATGGGTGCAGTTGCATATCTTCTATGAAGGCTTGTCATATGAATCAAAGAAGGCAGTAGATCATTCCTCTGGAGGATCCTTGAACAAGAAGAAGACCATTGAAGAAGCCATAGATGTCATTGAAACTGTAGCTGAGAATGACTACTTCTATGCTTCCGAAAGAGGGAACATTAGAGGGGTAATGGAGCTAAACAATGTAGATGCTCTGCTGGCTCAAAACAAGCTCATCACCAAGCAGCTAGCTGACCTCACCAAGAAGATGGAAAGAAGTCAAGTAGCAGCAATCACCACCTCATCAACAACCCAAGAAGAAGTTGAAAAAAAGGACCTTGAGCAAGCCAACTACATTGGGAATTCACCTAGACAGAACCATGATCCATACTCTAAGACATACAACTCGGGATGGAGGAATCACCCAAACTTTGGTTGGAGGAATCAACAAGACCAAGGCCAAAATAAGAGACGTCACAACCCCAACAACAATACAGCCCATTCTTCATTTGATGACAAAATCTCTAAGACTGAAACCTTAATTGAAAGCATATGCAGAGACATCTAAGACAGTAAAACATTCCGAGAGGAAGTGCAGTCAAATATGCAGAACCAAGATGCTGCCATCGAGAAGCTTGAGACATAAGTTGGTTACCTACTCAATCAGACTTATAGCAACAACCGAAGCAAAAAAGAGGAGTGTCAAGCTATCACTCTTAAGAGTGGGAAGAAACTGAAGGAATTTGACCAGAAGACACAAGAAGAAGACTCAATTGATGAAGGAGAAAAGCAAGGTGGAAATCAAGCCCCAACTTCTAAAGTGCAAAAAGAGGAAGGGAAGCTAAAGCCAGATGTCCCGAGAGTTCCATACCCTCAGCAATTGAAGAAAAAGGGAGATGACAACCAGTTTTTCAGATTTTTAGAAATCTTCAAAAAGCTACAAATCAACATACCCTTTGCTGAAGCAATAGAACAAATGCCTCTCTATGCCAAGTTCTTAAAGGAGCTCATGACTAAGAAGAGAAGCTGGAAGAACAACGAAACTGTGATACTGACCGAAGAATGTAGTGCTATCATTCAGCACAAATTACCCCAGAAATTGAAGGATCCAGGGAGTTTTTAGATCCCCTGTGTCATAGGTGAGATCATAGTAGAGAAGGCTCTCTGTGAATTAGGAGCCAGCATCAATTTGATGTCAGTAGCCATGATGAGGAAGATGAAGATCGAGGAGGCCAAACCAACAAAAATGGCCTTACAATTGGCAGACCGATCATTCAAGTTCCCTCACGGCATAGTAGAGGATTTGTTGGTGAAGGTGGGAGACTTCATATTTCCAGTAGATTTTGTAGTGTTGGACATGCAGGAGGAAGCCAAGGCCTCCATTATCTTGGGAAGACCCTTCCTGGCAACTGCTGGAGCTGTCATTGATGTCCAAAAAGGTGATCTTACCTTAAGATTACACAATGAGAAGATGACATTCAATGTATTCAAGGCCATGAGTTACCCACCAGAACAATTCGGGGAATGCATGAGATTAGATGCACTTGAGGAAGAAGTGCAGGAGAGCTTCGAAGAAGAAGGACCAGAAGAGCCAGAGAGAGTCATGGAAGAGGAGTATGAATCAAGTGAAGAGGTGGTAACAGCAGAAATTCATATACAAGAAGCACCAAAAGTAGAGAACCAAAAGTCAGAAGCACCCAAACTTGAGCTCAAGGCACTGCCACCTACTCTCAAATATGCATACTTAGGAGAAAATGAAAGTTACCCAGTGATCATAAGCTTATCCCTCAGCCAGAATCAAGAGGATGAACTACTCCAAGTATTGAGGAAGCACAAGGATGCCATTGGATGGACTTTTGCTGACTTAAAAGGAATCAGTTCAGCCATATGCATGCATAAGATACTGCTAGAAGAGGATGCCAAACCGTCTATTCAATCTCAAAGAAGGCTGAACCCAATCATGAAAGAGGTAGTGCAGAAATAAGTTATGAAGTTATGGCAGGGAGGGGTGATCTACCCTATCTCAGACAGCCCATGGGTCAGCCCTGTACATGTTGTCCCAAAGAAGGGAGGAATCACTGTAGTTCCAAATGAGAAGAACGAATTAATCCCTACAAGGACGGTCACTGGATGGTGGATGTGCAAGCATAGACTACAGAAAACTCAACGAAGCTACACGAAAAGATCATTTCCCCCTTCCATTCATGGATCAGATGTTGGAACGACTTGCAGGCCACACATATTATTGTTTTCTTGATGGTTATTCGGGATATAACCAAATAGTGGTTGATCCTAGAGACCAAGAGAAAACCTCATTCACTTGCCCATATGGAGTGTTTGCCTACAGGCGAATGCCATTTGGGCTATGTAATGCGCCTGCAACTTTCCAACGCTGTATGCTTTCTATCTTCTCAGACATGATAGAGAAATTCATCGAAGTCTTTATAGATGACTTCTCAGTATTTGGAGATTCTTTTCCTAGCTGCCTACAACACCTTGCCTTGGTATTGAAAAGATGCCAAGAGACCAACCTGGTCTTGAACTGGGAGAAATGTCACTTCATGGTGACAGGAGGAATAGTCCTTGGTCATAAGGTCTCTAACCAAGGCATTGAGGTAGACAGAGCCAAAGTTGAACTTATTGAAAAACTTCCTCCACCCAGTGATGTCAAGGCAATTAGGAGCTTTTTAGGGCATGCTGGTTTTTACAGAAGGTTTATTAAAGATCTTTCAAAGATAGCCAAGCCCTTAAGCAATCTCCTTGTATCTAATACACCATTTGTCTTCGATGAAACATGCATGTTAGCTTTTGAAAACTTGAAAATGAGATTATCATCTGCACCTATCATTTCCCCACCTGACTGGAACTTACCATTTGAACTGATGTGTGATGCATCTGATTTTGCAATAGGGGCAGTGTTAGGACAGAGGAAAGATAACTTAGTCCATGTGATATACTATGCCAACAGGGTCCTTAATGATGCTCAAAGAAATTATACCACAACCGAAAAGGAACTGCTGGCAATAGTTTTCGCATTTGACAAGTTTAGATCGTACCTCATTGGTGCAAGTGATTGTTTTCACAGATCATGCAGCACTTAAATATTTGTTTGCTAAGCAAGAATCAAAACCGAGACTAATAAGATGGATCTTATTGTTGCAGGAATTTGATATTGAAATCAGAGACAAGAAAGGTGTAGAGAACAAGGTAGCAGATCACCTCTCTAGAATCCCTCAGGATGAAGGTGGGGCACATGATACTCATGTGAATAAGCTCTTCCCTGATGAGCAATTGATGATAGTTCACAAGGATCCATGGTTTGCAGACATAGCCAACTTCAAAGCAACTGGGCTTTACCACCAGAGATACATAAACACCAGAAAAGAAAGCTCATGAATAATGCAAAATACTTTGTCTGGGACGAGCCATATCTCTTCAAGAAGTGTTCAGATGGAGTCCTCAGAAGATGTGTTTCGGAAGAAGAAGGACGAGAGGTCCTATGGAATTGCCATAGCTCAAGTTATGGAGGCCACTTTGGAGGGGACAGAACTGCAACAAAGGTTCTACAAAGTGGGTTCTTTTGGCCGACCCTTTTCAAGGACGCCAAGGAACTGGTAAAAAGCTGCAATGAATGCCAAAGAGCGGGAAACTTTCCTAAAAGAAATGCCATGCCACAAAATTTCATCTTAGAGCTGGAATTGTTTGGGGAAACTTGCCCAAAAGAAATGCCATGCCACAAAATTTCATCTTAGAGCTGGAATTGTTTGATGTGTGGGGAATAGATTTCATGGGGCCGTTTCCAACTTCACATGCAAACAAGTACATCTTAGTAGCTGTGGATTATGTCTCCAAGTGGGTAGAGGTGATTGCAACTCCAACAAATGATAACAAGGTGGTTATGAACTTCCTCAGGAAGAATATCTTTAGCCGGTTTAGAGTCCCAAGAGCCCTCATCAGTGATGGAGGGAGCCACTTTTGTAGCAGACCGTTAGAGGCTCTTCTCCTACGATATGGGGTAAAACACAAGGTAGCCACACCTTACCACCCCCAAACAAGTGGACAAACTGAGATATCCAATAGAGAACTAAAAAGGATTCTGGAAAAGACTGTGGGTGCATCAAGAAATGATTGGTCAAAGAAGTTGGATGATGCTCTTTGGGCGTACAGAACAGCATTCAAAACACCACTTGAAATGTCCCCATATCAGCTGGTGTATGGTAAAGCTTGTCACTTACCACTGGAGCTAGAACACAAGGCTCTATGGGCTATTAAGATACTAAATTTTGACAGCATTGCTGCTGGTGCAAAGAGAATCTTGCAGCTGCAAGAGATGGAGGAATTCAGGTCACAAGCCTATGAAAATACCAAGATGTATAAGGAGAAGGCAAAGAGAAGACATGACTCACATCTTGCACCCAGGAGTTTTGAAAGGGAGTAGCGAGTGCTCTTATACAATTCCAAACTAAGACTGTTCCCAGGAAAACTCAAATCAAGGTGGTCCGGACCCTTTCTTGTCACAAAGGTCTCGCCGTATGGACACGTAGAAGTCATGGATGAAGTTTCAGAAAGGACTTTTACAGTGAATGGACAAAGACTCAAGCATTATCTGGGCAACATGGGGGAAAACCCCAGGGTGAAATACCTTCTCAAGTAAGTGAGGACTCGTCGAGCTAGCGACGATAAAAAAAGCGCTTTGTTAGGAGGCAACCCAACCTCAGGTAGTTCATTTTTATCTTTATTTCAATAAAGATCACAACTTGTTTCCCCTGTATTGCAAGGAGGTAAGTTTGGTGTTTCACACCAGAACAATCAAAGGAGACAGTGTAATTCTAAGTTTGGTGTTCCACCAAAAGGACATTTAGTTAGAATTACACCCGCTCCCAAAATGCATTGCTAGCTCTAACCAATAGAGGGAAACCACTTAGATGTAGTTAGACTTTAGTTAATAATTGTTTTGTTAACAACAAGATATGAGTTTGTCAGCATATATGCAAGATTGTGTACTAAGCAAGGAACTATGTTTGGTGTTCACACACCAAATCAAGTTCATAAGACACAAGCACATGCAAGCTAACTATTTCTCAAAGTGCTATGGGAACAAGCAACTTCCAATAACTTTACAGGAATTTTATGGTGCACCTTCACTCAAGGAAGTGAGGAAGCAAAGAGCAGGAGGAGGACGAAAAGAAGGCAATTAGAAGTTGTCATCTGAAGGTTGTATTGTCACTTAATTCCATGTATTTACAGTTTAAACATTGGAAGCCCAAATGCAATCTTGATTAATGGTTACCAGTGAGTCTAAACATGTTTTTAAACTTTACCTTGTTGTTGAGCATGGTCTATGATTCTGGTTGGAATGTCACTGCATCTATCATTTACTTACTTGTATGCTTGTCTTTTAAATCAAATGAAAAGAGAATGAGTGTTTATGTTTCTAAAAGACCAGAGTGAAGCCCATAATGTGGAAGTGTATTCATGAATCTTTGGGGGGTAATCATAAGTTAGCTAAGTTGGTTCAACCACAAGGTTAGGATGACAACTATCTATCCTGAATACTTTACTTTTGATACACCCATGAGACTAAGATAACAACAAGATCCTAATAAGAGAAAAGGGAAAGAACAATGGGAGTGAAAAACAAAAGACAAAGAATAAGCAATAAGGCTAGGCACCAATGGTTTACCTTAAGACATGTGTATGTGGTGCTCCTGTGTGGGGGATCTGCTTGGATGAATAAGCTCTTAGGGGCGCTTTATCACTTGGTAACTTGGGTTAGCTAACCCGGGATTATCAGCTGAAAATCCACTATCAAGAGTAACCCTCACTACAGAACACTTAGTAACCCAAAGAGGTGCTGGACACCAAGGTCTCAAGGAAGAAAATAAATGAACCAGATGCTTGTGGTGTGTATGTATGGGGGAGAGACTTGAGGGAGTAAGTCCTTAGGGGTGTTTCAACACCTAGCACCTTGAACCAACTGGTTCGGGAGTGTTGGCTGAAAGCTTATCTTAAAGAGTTGCCCCCTTACTAAGCACTTAGCCTGAAGAACACAAACAACCCTTGAAATAACAATAAAAGGATCAGTAAATAAAGGTCTCATGGGATATAAAGTCTGAAAGCCAGCAGTGGAATGAACCTAAGTTGCTATGCATGAAACCACCATAAAATCAGTAATATGACTTCTACAAGAATGACTCATTTCTCTGGAGATTACATTCATCATTCTCTTGTTCCAGTACTTGCTTAGGGACAAGCAAGCTTTAAGTTTGGTGTTGTGATGCCAGGGCATTATGGTCAGTTTCACTGACCTTTTCTTTACTGTTTTTAGGTAGTTTCATTGCATTTTCTTAGGAAATAAGCTAGTTTTGGATAGAAAATCATTTACATCCTGATTCAAGCATGCATTGTGCATTTTACATGATTTCATGAGGATTTTGCATGATTTTAATGACAAAATTGATATTGCATCCCCCATGACTTGGATTAGAACTTTGATGCACTTTATTGCTTGATTTCAGGACAAAGGAAGCAAAGAATGGGAGTAACTTGCAAGGCTAAGGAGAAAAGTGATTGCCAATAACACTCTCAAAAGCCATCAATGGCACGTTAAGGAGTCACGTTAACTAAGTTAACGTGAACTCTAACGTGGAGAAGAGAAGTTGAGCCAATGTTAGTGACACTTAACATTCTCACTAACGTTGGAAATTGCTCACAAATGGCCATGTTAGGAGCCACGTTAACCTAGTTAACGTGGCCTCTAACGTTAAAGGGGGAAGAGAAGCCAACGTTAGTGACACTCAACATTGTCACTAACGTTGGCCTAAGGTGCAAAGTAACACGTTAACTCCCACGTTAACTTGGTTAACGTAGGAGCTAACGTAAGAGATGAAGAGTTGTCGACAACGTTAGTGACACTCAACATTGTCACTAACGTTGAAGCAACCACACAAACCCCAAGAGCCACGTTAACTTCCCCGTTAACTTGGTTAACGTGGAACCTAACGATGAGGAATGAAGGATGGGCTATAGAAAATCATTTACATCCTGAT
Source organism: Arachis duranensis (assembly GCF_000817695.3). Lineage (NCBI taxonomy): Eukaryota > Viridiplantae > Streptophyta > Magnoliopsida > Fabales > Fabaceae > Arachis > Arachis duranensis. The sequence continues at coordinate 87,797,504 of NC_029774.3, read as the reverse complement.
TCAAGCATGCATTGTGCATTTTACATGATTTCATGAGGATTTTGCATGATTTTAATGATAAAATTGATATTGCATCCCCCATGACTTGGATTAGAACTTTGATGCACTTTATTGCTTGATTTCAGGACAAAGGAAGCAAAGAATGGGAGTAACTTGCAAGGCTAAAGAGAAAAGTGATTGCCAATAACACTCTCAAAAGCCATCAATGTCACGTTAAGGAGTCACGTTAACTAAGTTAACGTGAACTCTAACGTGGAGAAGAGAAGTTGAGCCAACGTTAGTGACACTTAACATTGTCACTAACGTTGGCAATTGCTCACAAATGGCCACGTTAGGAGCCACGTTAACCTAGTTAACGTGGCTTTTAACGTTAAAGGGGGAAGAGAAGCCAATGTTAGTGACACTCAACATTGTCACTAACGTTGGCCTAAGGTGCAAAGTACTACGTTAACTCCCACGTTAACTTGGTTAACGTTGGAGCTAATGTAAGAGATGAAGAGTTGTCGACAACGTTAGTGACGCTCAACATTGTCACTAACGTTGAAGCAACCACACAACCCCCAAGAGCAACGTTAACTTCCCCGGTAACTTGGTTAATGTGGAACCTAACGATGAGGAATGAAGGATAGGCCAACGTTAGTGACACTCAACATTGTCACTAACGTTGGGATGGCTAAGAGTGGCCACGTTAGAAGCCACGTTAACCTAGTTAACGTGGACTCTAACGTGTGACCTATGGGCACATTGGAACGTTAGTGACAATGTTGAGTGTCACTAACGTTCTCGAAGGTTGGCAAAAGCCACGTTAGAAACCACGTTAACTTAGTTAACGTAGGCTTTAACGTGAAGCAAGAAGGGGCACACTGGAACGTTAGTGACAATGTTGAGTGTCACTAACGTTCTCAAAGGTTGGCAAAAGCCACGTTAGAAGCCACGTTAACCTAGTTAACGTGGACTTTAACGTTGGAATTGTCACTAACGTTCTCGAACTTATACTTTCGCTAAATGTTAAACACCCCTGACGTCTTGAGCTAAAGTCTCTACCCACTTCACACTTTCTCTCTGCAAGTAAAGCCAAGCCCAAATGAAGGAAGGAACTGCTTCAAAATCAAGACCCAAAGGCCCAAAACTTGAAGAGCCAACTAGAAGCTAAGAAGAATAGTATATATAGGAGTAGCTTTGAATTGTTTAGGGGACGGACAGAGAGCTAGGAAAGAGAACTACTCTTTGTATTTTACTTTCTCTGCACTTCTAGCTTTATCATGTATTCTCCATCTTTGATTTTGATTTCTAGAGCTATGAACAACTAAACCCCTTTCATTGGGTTAGGGAGCTCTATTGTAATTTGATGGATCAATACTAGTTTTCATTATTCTTCTTCTATCTTTCCTCTTGATTTTAATTGAAAGCTTTCAATCTTCATCCAATTGGATAGTTATCTTGGAAAAGAAGCTATTCAAACTTGGATCTCTTCGAAGCCTTGAAAGAGGAATGAAGAGATCAACTAGAAATGCTTTCTCATGCTAGACCACATTGGGTGTGGATGGGTATGTGGCTATAACCCTCTCAACACTTGATTTGGGAAATGCATGTGGTATAATCAGTGACCATACTTCATCTCTTCTCATGAGCAATTGACCAAGGAATTGGCTATTGATCAAGATTTGAGAGATTAAACCACAAGAAATTGTTGTTCAATCACTTAAGATTGCCAAGGAGATCAATGAGTGCATTGATTGAGGAAGAGATGAGAATGAAATTGATCCGGAGAATGCAACATCTCCTGAGCCCAATGAACTCCCCATTTCTGATCTTTCCCATTCTCTTTAATTTCTGCAATTTACTGTTATGAGCAATTCCCCCATTCCCAATTACAATTCTGCAATTTATTTTCAGTCATTTACTTTCCCATCATTTTATTTCCTGCAAATATCAACTCTATTCATGGATTCTCTCAACTAGAACATTCCTCTAATTAAAGTTGCTTGATCAATCAATCCCTGTGGGATTCGACCTCACTCTATTGTGAGTTTTTACTTGATGACAAATTCGGTACACTTGCCGAATGGAGATTTGTTGAGAGAGAAATTTTCCCCCAATCATGTTCTTTTATGTTTTATTAGGTTCAAGATCATGTGGAGTCACGAAAAAAAATACTAAAATTAAAAACAGAATCAAAAATAGCAGAAGAAAAATCACACCCTAGAGGAAGGACTTACTGGCGTTTAAACGCCAGTAAGAAGCATCTGGCTGGCGTTCAACGCCAGAACAGAGCATGGATTTGGCGTTGAACGCCAGAAATAAGCAACATCCTGGCGTTCAAACGCCAGGAATACACCCTGAGGAGAGCTGGTGCTAAACGCCAGAAACAAGCATGAAACTGGCGTTCAACGCTAGAAACATGCTACAGATGGGTGCTGAACGCCCAATACAAGCATCAATCCGGCGTTCAAACTCCAGAATTGCATACAAGGCATTTCACAGTTTTCGGCCTAGTTTTCGGCCCAGAAACACAGACTAGAGCTAGAAAACATGCAGAGACTCAATGTAGATTCTAATGAGGATAGTTTTTAGTTTTTAGATCTGATTTTACTCGTCCTCTAGGTTTTTTCTTCACATTCATAGTTCTTAGAATTTTTTTTGCTGGTTGCTTTTGATTTGGATATTGAGAAAAGTTGTTACCTCCGCCAAGACTTAATTATTCTAGTTTGTTTCTCTTGTCCCTTACTCTTTCATATCCTTAATCCTTGTTCAGAGTTATAATTGGATTATTTTTAAAATTTATTAATACAAGAACCATTTTTATTTTTTATTGATCTTTTTGATTATTATCTATCATTTCTTCCTTTTATTCCATTTTTAATTCTGTGAAGTTTACATTCATGATAATGGAGTAGTTTCCTAACTTGAGTGGGAGTTGATTAAAAGGAGAACCTTGAGTTGGAATACTCAAGTGATAATCCTAATGGATAGTTAATGACTAACAATTTTAGTCTCTAACTCTAATCCTTCCTTAGGAGGGGATTAGGAACTGAGGGTATAGCTGGTTAGTTAGTTACTTGACTTCCCCTTATTAATTAAGAGATGACAAAGTAGAACAACAGTACTTATCATTACACTTGGGAAGAATCCAACAAGGATAGAACTTCCAATTAATCTTCTCCCGGTCAAGATTTTTATTTGAATTACATAAATTCTCTTATTTATTTTTCTATTTCTCAAACTCAAAAATTTCTTGGAAAACCTCTGACCAATAAGCTGCACTATTTTGTCAACTCGTTGGGAGACGACCTGGGATTTATACTCCTAGTATTTTTATTCTAATTTTTTGACAACCCTTCTAAATTGATAAGCGAATCTTTGCTGGTTAAGAACTGTACTTGCAATGTTCTTCTTACATTAATTTCTTAATCGGCCAATTTCCGCCATGTCAAGCTCCAACTATGGTCTTTTGTATGAGTAGTTGGAGGCATAATTGGAGGTCCAACTATAGCTCCAACTATGGCCTTTTGAATGAGTAGTTGGAGGCATAGTTAGAGGTCCAACTATGGTTCCAACTATGGTCTCTTAAATGAGTAGTTGGAGGCATAGTTGGAGGTCCAACTATAGCTCCAACTATGGCCTTCCTCATGCAACGTTTAGGGTGACGTTTGAGGTCCAACTTTGGGCTCAAACGTTGCCTTCTTTAGTAGTTGGAGGCATAGTTAGAGGTCCAACTATGACTCCAACTATGCACCTTTCTTGGCCAACGTTTGAGGCATAGTTGGAGGTCTAACTTTGGCTCCAACTATGCACCTCTTTGAGCATTACGTTTGAGGCAAAGTTGGAGCACCAACTTTGGCCACCAACATTGCTTGCTCTCCTTCTTCTCTGTCCTTCCTTTGCTTCTTCTTACCTATCATCAACCAAACAATAAGCATCAAAGTATTGCCATAATCACGAGATAATGCATCATTTATAGCATCAAACTATTCTTGCATAAATCTCATGAAAATGCACAAAATTAACTAAGTTTGCATAAATCAAGGCATGCATGAAATTCTCATCCAAATACTTACTTATTGCCTAAGAAATGCATGAAGACTAAGTAAAATTAACTAAAAATGGCTTGTGAAACTAGCCAAGATGCCCTAGCATCATAACACCAAACTTAAATCTTGCTTGTCCTCAAGCAAGTGATAGAACATAAGAAGAATGAAATGAAAATACAAGAGAGACAAGTTTTTATTCAGAGAATTCAAATCCTTGGTTCATGGAGTTTCATGCATGGTAACTTAGATTCCTATTCTTGCTGGTTTCTAAGCTCTCATATGCTCTTGAATTCTCACTCTATTGCCTTCTGTGAGATTCTTATTCTTGATTCTTAACTTCTCTGTTTTTGTTTTCTTTCCTTCTTTAGAGCTTTTTGCTTTCTGTAGCTAAGTGTTCTGTGTTGAGGCAACTCTTTAAGATAGGCTTTCAGCCAACACTCCCGAACTAGTTGGTTCAAGGTGCTAGGTGTTGAAACACCCCTAAGGACATAATCACCCAAGTCTCTCCTTAACACATACACACCACAAGCACATGGTTTGTTATTCATTCTTTAGACCTTGGTGTCCAGCACCTCTTTGGGTTGCTAAATGTTTTGTGACAAGGTTGCTCTTGATAATAGACTTTCTATTGATAATTCTAGGTTAGTTAACCCAAGTTATCAAGTGATGAAGCACTCCTAAGAACTTACTCATCCAAGCAGATCCTTGCACAACAACACCACAGACACATGCCTCAAGGTTCAAACTATTGGTGCCTAGCTTTATTTTCTGCTTTTTTTTCTTTATATTTCATTCTCTTTTTCTCTTTTAGGATATTATTAATTCATTTAAGTCTCATAGAATGCACTTCAAGCTCATAATTCATGAGATATCTTAGCCTTGTACCTTATTAATGAATCAACTTAGCTAGCAAATACCACCACAACACTAGGACTTAATTCTGCAACATTGGATTTCACTCTTATTTTTCGCAACAATTTCTCATAATTTCTTTTACTGAGCTTAATGACACAGCATACAATTCAAGCAGGATAAAAATGAAGCAGATACTGAGGCTAGCAAGCCATAACAGCATAAAAACAAACAAACAACAAATGACTCATAACTAACAGGACACAATTCAACAAGGGTACAATTGCACTTTCAATTACAAATTTAAGTTGAAGACAGTCAAGTAACAGTACAACCTCTTGGAGTCCACTTGTTTCCTCCTTGTCATCACCATCTTTAACTTTTGCACCCTTCTTCATCTCTTTAGATGATGGTGTCCATTCCTTCCAAGAGATTAAGTGTCTTCCTGCAAAGATATTGAAAGTTGCTTGTTCCCCAAGCACTTGAAAGATGGTTAGCATGCATTTATGCTTGTGATTTTCTAAACTTAATTTAGTGTGTGAACACCAAACTTAGTTCCTTGCTCTATGCAGCAAATTATATACTTGCAGGAAAACATTAGGTGCTTTTATTAAGAAAACAAACTATGAACCAGAAACTCAACACATGTTTAAGTAGTTTCTTTGATTGTTTGGAGTCACTAATTATGCTGAGGGTTGCAAAGTGTTCTTAATGAAACCTGTGGTGGAACATGATGAGCGGATAATGTATACGCTTTTTGGCATCATTTTCATATAGTTTTTAGTATATTTTATTCATTTTTTAGTATATTTTTATTAGTTTTTAAGAAAAATTCACATTTCTGGACTCTACTATGAGTTTGTCTGTTTTTCTATGATTTTAGGTATTTTCTAGCTGAAATTGAGGGACCTGAGCAAAAATCTGATTTAGAGGCTAAAAAAGGACTGCTGATGTTGTTGAATTCTGACCTCCCTGCACTCGAAATGAAATTTTTGGAGCCACAGAAACCCAAATGGTGCGCTCTCAATTGCGTTGGAAAGTAGACATCCAAGGCTTTCCAGAAATATATAATAGTCCATACTTTGCCCGAGTTTAGATGATGCAAACTGGTGTTCAACGCCAGCTTTCTGCCCTATTCTCGCGTTAAACGCCAGAAACAAGTTGCAAGCTATAGTCAAACACCAAAAACAAGTTACAAATTGGCATTTAACTCCAAGGAAGGCCTCTGAATGTAGAAGCTTCAATACTCAGCCCAAGCACACATCAAGTGGGGCCCGGAAGTGGATTTCTATAAACCCTAGTAACTAGTCTAGTATAAATAGGTCCTTTTACTATTGTATTAGACATCTTGGGAGCTTTTGGAACATCTTTGGACCATTGTTCACGTTTTGGGAGGCTGGCCATTCGACCATGCCTACCCTATTTTCACTTATGTATTTTCAACGGTGGAGTTTCTACACATCACAGATTAAGGTGTGGAGCTCTGCTGTTCCTCGAGTATTAATGCAAAGTACTATTGTTCTTCTATTCAATTCATGCTTATTCTTATTCTAAGATATTCATTCGCACACAAGAACATGATGAATGTGATGATTGTGTGACACTCATCACCATTCTCACTTATGAACGCGTGATTGACAACCACTTTCGTTCTACATGAAAACAAGCTTGAAGGTATATCTCTTGGGTTTCTAATCAACGATTTACATCGACTCCCCTCTAACAATGGGGCATCTGAATCTGAGATTAGATTTTTGAGATCTGGAAAGTCTAAACCTTGTCTGTGGTATCCGAGTAGGATCTAGCATGGGATGACTGTGACGAGCTTTAAACTCATGACTGTAGGGCGTAGTGACAGACGTAAAAGGATAGTAAATCCTATTCCTACATGATCGAGAACCAACAGCTGATTAGCCATATGTTATTTGTGCATGGTATTTTTCATCCGAGACAAGAAATCTGACAGTTGATTAGCCGTACAGAAACCGTAGAGGACCATTTTCACTGAGAGGACGGGAAGTAGCCATTGACAATGGTGACACCCAACATACATATTTCCATAGAAAGGAGTATAAAGGATTGGATGAAGGCAATAGAAAAGTAGAGATTCAGAAGGAACAACGCATCTCTATACACTCATCTGAAATTCCCACCAATGAATTACATAAGTATCTCTATCTTTAGTTTATGCTTATTTATCTTTTAATTATCAAAACTCTATAACCATTTGAATCCGCCTGACTGAGATTTACAAGATGACCATAGCTTGCTTCAAGCCAACAATCTCTGTGGGATCGACCCTTACTCACGTAAGGTTTATTACTTGGACGACCCAGTGCACTTGCTGGTTAGTTGTGCGAAGTTGTAAAAAAGAGTTGAGATTACAATTGTGCATACCAAGTTGTTGGCGCCATTGAGATCACAATTTCGTGCACCAGAACACCAAACTTAGAATTACACATTCACCCTTGAATTACTTTGGTGTGTAACACCAAACTTAGCTCCTTGCAATACAGAGAAATCTACTTAACTCTTTTATTTAAATAACTAAGAAAAGAAAACTACCTCTGGTTGGGTTGCCTCCTAACAAGTGCTTTTTTAATGTCATTAGCTTGACATTTCGTTCATGAATTTCTTCCTTTTTTTCAAGTTTGTTAAGAGGAATAACCTCAAGTGGAAAAAGGAGCCAGTTAATGCCCCTTGTTATGAGTGCCTCTTTCTAGCACTTTTGTGATTGGCTTGAGTGAACTTGCTTGTTGGATCAGGAGTTAGATTGTTCTTTGACCTTCTCTTCTTCATGGATAGGTTCCTTTGTTTCTCGGTCACAATCCTCCTTTTGGTGCTTGTATTTACTGCCTTCACATCTTTGATCTCAAGACTTGGGTGTTGAGGGATGATTGGAGCATCCTCTTCATCAAGAGTTTCTTTAATTGGTGGTTTAATGAACTCACCCTCTATGCAAATCTCTGCTTCATTAGAGTGTGGGCTCCCTTGATTGACTTCCTCTCTTTCTTCTACATGATGTTGCGTTGAGTCTTTTAGGAGTGTGTTTGCATGTTTCTTTGTCACCCCTAGTAGCCTCTGTGGGTATGAAACCCTAGGCTTATATACTCTCACAGCCTCCTCTTTCTTCATAGAAATCTCACTTGATATGGGTGCCTCTTTTTCTTGTTCTTCTGACACCTCCCTTGTGTTTGCCATGGTATCACTAGAAGAATTGTGGGTAAGGATTTACTTTGATAGATATCCATCTTGCGCCTCAAGCTTCTTAATGGCAGCCCATCGGTTCTGCATAATGGACCTTACTTCCTCCTTGAAAGTTCTCATGTCCTTATATTCTTCTAAGAGCATTGCTAGTAGGTTCTCTATCCTTGATAGCTTATCCTCGAGGGGAGAGTGTGTAGCTGGGTTGGAATTTAGAGGTTGATGGTTGGCTTGTGAATGGAATTGGTTGCTTTGTGGTTGTGTGTTCTGAAAGTGGTATGACTCTTGTGGGTAATGGAATGAGTTTTGTGCATGGTGAAATGAATTGTATGGATTTGGGACGGAATTTTGTGCTGAGGCATACTCAAGTGATGAAGAATTTAGACATGTAAAATGGTAGACGAAATTGTGATCATCAATAATGGCTCTTTGGTATGTGCATCTATTAACTCAGCACTTTCTTTCCACAACTTCGCTCAACTAACCAACAAGTGCACTGGGTCGTCCAAGTAATAAACCTTACGTGAGTAAGGGTCGATCCCACAGAGATTGTTGCTATGAAGCAAGCTATGGTCACCTTGTAAATCTCAGTCAGGCAGATAATAATTGATTATGGAATTTCAAAAATCAAATAATAGTAAATAAACATAAAATAAAGATAAAGTTACTCATGTAATTCAATGGTGGGAATTTCAGATAGGTATATGGAGATGCTATGTTCCTTCTGAATCTCTGCTTTCCTACTGCATCTATTCAATCTTTCTTATACCTTTCCATGGCAAGTTTTATGTAGGGCATCACCGTTGTCAATGGCTACATCCCATCCTCTTAATGAAAAAGGTCCAAATGCTCTGTCACAGCACGGCTAATCATCTGTCGGTTCTCAATCAGGTTGGAATAGAATCCAATGATTCTTTTGCGTCTGTCACTAACGTCTAACCTTGAGGAGTTTGAAGCTCGTCACAGTCATTCAATCCCGGAATCCTACTCGGAATACCAGAGACAAGGTTAGACTTTCCAGATTCCCATGAATGCCGCCATCAATTCTAGCTTATACAACGGAGATTCTGATTAAGGAATCCAAGAGATATGCGCCCGGCCTAAGGTAGAACGGAAGTGGTTGTCAGTCACGCGCATTCATAAGTGAGAATGATGATGAGTGTCACGGATCATCACATTCAACAAGTTGAAGTGCAACGAATATCTTAGAACAGGAATAAATTGAATTGGATAGAAGATAGTAGTAATTGCATTGAAACTTGAGGTACAACAGAGCTCCACACCCTTAATCTTTGGTGTGTAGAAACTCCACCGTTGAAAATACATAAGTGATCAAGGCTCAGGCATGGCCGAATGGCCAGCCCCCAAAATGAAAACCAGGATGTCAAAATCCAAATATGGAACCAAGATATCTAATAGACTAGTAAAAAGTTCTATTTATACTAAACTAGCTACTAGGGTTTACATAGGTAAGTGATTGATGCATAAATCCACTTCCGGGGCCCACTTGGTGTGTGCTTGGGCTGAGCTTGATCTATCCACGAGCTGAGGCTTCTCTTGGAGTTGAACGCCAAGTTGTAATGTGTTTTGGGTGTTCAACTCTGGTTCGTGACGTGTTTCTGGCGTTTGACTCCAGAATGCAGCATGGAACTGGCGTTGAGCACCAGTTTACGTCGTTAAATTCCAAATAAAGTATAGACTATTATATATTTCTGGAAAGATCTGGATGTCTACTTTCCAACGCCGTTGAGAGCGCGCCATTTGGAATTCTTTAGCTCCAGAAAATCTATTTTGAGTGCAGGGAGGTCAGATTCCAACAGCATCAGTAGTCCTTTGTCAGCCTCTTATCAGAGTTTTGCTCAGGTCCTTCAATTTCAGCCAGAAAATACCTGAAATCACAGAAAAGAAAAGTGTTCAATCTATTGAAATTAAACTGATCAAAAGAAAAGAAAAGTGTTCAATCTAGTTATCCTTTAATTTAATCATTGTCAATACAAAATCAATCCCTGGCAACAGCGCCATAAACTTGATACACGAAAACTTAATACAACAAATTTCCACCGGCAAGTGCACCGAATTGTCGTCAAGTAAAAACTCACAATAGAGTGAGGTCGAATCCCACAGGGATTGATTGGTTGATCAACTTTAATTGGAGGGGTGTTCTAGTTGAACTAAGCAGATTTGAATAGGGAATTGCAGAAAAATAAAAGGCAGGAAAAGTAAATAGCAAAGAAAGTAAATGGCGGAATGTAAATGGCAAAATGAGAAGAGCAAAAATTAAGTTGCGGAAAAATAAAATGGAATGGGGTGATTAAGCATGAAAGTAAACAACAGAAATTAAAGAGAATGGGTAGATCAGAGATGGGGAGTTCATTGGGCTTAGGAGATATTGCATTCTCTGGATCAAGTTCATTCTCATCTCTTCCTCAATCAATGCATTCATTGATTTCCTTGGAAATCTTAAGTGATTGGATTCCAATTCCTTGGCAACCCAATCTCTCTAAGCTTGAGCAATTTCCTAATTCGTTAATTTAATTGCTCATGGGAAGAGATGAAGTATGGTCACTGATTATACCACATGTATTTCCAAATCAAAGTGTTGGTAGGATTATATGTCACTATATCTATCCAAACCCCAATTTGGTCCAACATGAGAAAGCATTTCTAGCATGACCTCCTCATTCCTCTTCCAAGGCTCAGAGAAGATCCAATTATGAATAGCTTCTTTTCCAAGATAACTATCCAATTGGATGAAGATCGAAAGCTTTCTAGTGAAACCAAGAGAAAAGAAAGAAGAAGAAGAATGAAAACTAGTATTGATCCATTGAATTACAACAGAGCTCCTTAACCCAATGAAAAGGGTTTAGTTGTTCATAGCTCTGGGAATGGAAAGTGAAATGAAAAAGTACATTGCAACAAAGCTAAAATTTCAGAGAAAGTAAATTGGGCAGAGATACATTACTCAATGTGTAAGCCCCCTCAAAAGGAAAAGAAAAAGAAACTATATAAAGCTAAAAGAAAAGTGCAGCAAAAATAAACAGAGTTCTGAACTCCCAGAGCCCCCCTCAGGGCCTCCCGATAGCTCCTTTCAATCTTCAACACTCTTCTATTTACACTCTTCTTCTCATCTTCAATTGGATCAAGTACTTGGATGTGGGACTTGGCCTTTTGTTAAAGCTAGTTGGGAGTTGCCTCTTGTGACGTTGATGAGGACGTTTGAAGGTTAACCTTCATACTCTGTATGGGTGCCTTTTTGTATTGAGGTTCGATTGACATTGGAGTTCACATTGGAGTTCGACGTTTGAGTTCAAACGTTGGGTCAAACTTTGCCAAACAAGGCTGCGAAGTTGGCCCTAATGTTTAACCCAGTGTTGGACTCAACGTTGGACCCAACGTTGGAGTGGCAACTGATGAGCGGATAATTTATACACTTTTTGGCATTGTTTTTAGTATGTTTTTGGTATGATATAGTTAGTTTTTAGTAAAGTTTTATTAGTTTTTAGTTAAAATTCACTTTTCTGGACTTTACTATGAGTTTGTGAGTTTTTCTGTGATTTCAGGTATTTTCTGGCTGAAATTGAGGGACCTGAGCAAAAATCTGATTCAGAGACTAAAAAGGACTGCAGATGCTGTTGGATTCTGACCTCCCTGCACTCGAAGTGGATTTTCTGGAGCTACAGAAACCCAATTGGCGCGCTCTCAACGGCGTTGGAAAGTAGACATCCTGGGCTTTCCAGAAATATATGATAGTCCATACTTTGCCCAA
>NC_029774.3:87777635-87778152 GCF_000817695.3 Arachis duranensis | reverse complement strand
GGGAGAGTTCCCGACTTCAGGTAGTTGAGTATGGGGTCATCCATCCTTGCTTTTGGTTGGATATATTTAGCATTTCTTCCTCTCTTAGCATGGAGGGAGATTGTAAGGTTTCTTGGAGGAGACTTCTGTTGTTGCCTCCGGGCTTGGTGCTAGCAAGTTTTGAGAGGGCGTCAGCCCGGGCATTTTGCTCCCGAGGTATGTGCTGGATTTGTATTTCTGGGAAGTGGCGTAACTGTGCCTGTGTTTGGTCCAGGTATTTTTTCATAGTCGGGTCTTTGGCTTGGTAACTTCCATTTACTTGTGATGTGATGACCTGGGAGTCGCTGAAGATCGTGATTCTCTGGGCCCCGACCTCTTCGGCTAGCTTTAGACCTGCTAGTAGGGCCTCGTATTCGGCTTGGTTGTTCGAAGCCTGGAACTCGAATTTTAGGGATAGCTCTATCCGTGTTCCTTGGTCGCTTTCGAGTATAACCCCGGCTCCGCTTCCTGTTTTGTTTGAGGACCCGTCGACATACAG
>NC_029774.3:87773493-87777535 GCF_000817695.3 Arachis duranensis | reverse complement strand
AGAACATACTTCTAATCCGAATTGCTCACTCAACCAATCCTTGTGGGATTCGACCTCACTCTATTGTGAGTTTTTACTTGATGATAACCGGTGCACTTGCCGGAAGGAATTTTGCCGATCGTGCAATTTCCTAAAATCGTGGCTATCAAGTTTATGGCTATATCAATAATGCCAAGGAAGATATCATGAGGTTGTATCAAACCATCTCGAAATACCAAACTCTAAGTGAAAATTGATTGAATGAAACCTGCATATTGTACTTGTTCTTCCTTCTTCACATCCTAGTGTGCTAACCTAATGCCTTGAATGCTCACTTTCATCTTTCTTACTTGTATGCTTGTCTCTTTAAGTTAATCAAAAAAGAAATTATTATGGGAAGAACAAGAGTGGGGTCATTTTGTGAAGTGCATTCTGAATGTTTGTGGTAGGATGATTAGTAAGCTAAGTTGGTTCACCAAGAAAGGAAAGAAAGCAATTATCCATCCTAAGTCCTATGTTTGAGACACAATCTTTGAGGCTAGCTAAACAATAAGATCCCAACAAGAAAAGAAAAAGAGTAATACAAGTGAAAATAAGAAAGGAAACACAATAAGAAACAATGCTAGGCACCAAGGGTTTCAAAATTGAGGCATGTGTCTGTGGTGTTTATGTACAAGGGATATACTTAGATGAATAAGCTCTTAGGGGTGCCTTATAACTTGGTAACTTGGATTAACTAATCTGGGATTATCAGCTAAAAGTCCACTATCAAGAGTAACCCTTGTTACAGAACACTTAGTAACCCAAAGAGGTGTTGGACACCAAGGTCTCAAGAAAGAAGAATAACAAACCATGTGCCTGTGGTGTGTATGTATGAGGGAAAGAGACTTGAGGGAGTAAGTCCTTAGTGGTGTCTTAACACCTAGCACCTTAAAACCAACTGGTTTGGGAGTGTTGGCTGAAAGCTTATCATAAAGAGTCGCCTTCTTACAAAGCACCTAGCAAAAAGAAAAATAAACTTTGAAAAAAGAAGAGAATGATCAATAAGAAAGAAGCCTCAAGGGATGCAATCAAAAGAGTGACTAGGGATTTGATAAAGGCTTGAAACCTAAAAGGAAAGAACCTAAGTTGCTATGCATGAAACTCCATGAACCAGGAATGCTACTTCCATTTTATCTTCTTGTTCTTTCATTTCATTTTTCTTATACTTCAGTACTTGCTTAGGGACAAGCAAGCTTTAAGTTTGGTGTTGTGATGCCAGGGCACCTAGGCCAGTTTCACTGCCCTTTTCTTTACTGTTTTAGGGTAGTTTCATGCATTTTCCTAGGGAATAAAGCTAGTTTTGGGTGAAAATACACTTACACCTTCATTTAAGCAACTATTGTGAATTTTGCATGATTTCATGAGATTTTTGCCGAAATTGCATGAGAATTTGATGATGCATAATCTCATGACTTTAGCTAGAGCTTTGATGCACTTTAATTGCTTGATTTCAGGACAAATGAAGCATGGAAGAACCACATTAGCATTCACGTTAACTTAGTTAACGTGACTACTAACGTGGGATGGCAAAGAGCTTGCAACGTTAATAAGAAAAGTGATCACCAATAACGCCTGCGAAGCCATTCATAGCTTACGTTAAGAGCCACGTTAACTAAGTTAACGTGGTACTTAACATAGAAGAAAAAGAGGACTCCACGTTAACGAGAAACATGAACTCCAATAACGTTTCTCCTCAACGTTAGTGGTAAAAGTGAACACCATTAACGTTGGGAAACTAGGCAATGCCCCACGTTAAGAGTCACGTTAACTTAGTTAACGTGAACTCTAACGTGGAAGAGGATCAACAACGCCAATGTTAGTGACACTCACTTTTGTCACTAACGTTGGGAGATGGCTTCATTACTACATTAAGAGCCACGTTAACTTAGTTAACGTGGGTTCTAACGTAGGGACTTAAGGCAATTGGAGCGTTAGTGACAAAGGTGAGTGTCACTAACGCTCTCGAAGGTGATAGATACCCACGTTAAGAGCTACGTTAGCCAAGCTAACGTGAGATCTAACGTAGGGGTAAGAGGCAAGCAACGTTAATGGGAAAAGTGATTCCCATTAACGTTTGCGAAAAGGGGCACAAGCCAACGTTAATGGGAAAAGTGAGTCCCATTAACGTTGGCCAAGGATTGAGTAAGAAACGTTAGAAGTCACGTTAAGATTTCTAACGTTGGAATTAACGTGGGTATATAAGGGTGGAACGTTAGTGGAAAAAGTGAATGCCACTAATGTTCTCGCACTCAAAATATTACCCAACGTTAATCCCACTAAATGCCCAAGCCTAATTCTTATTTCTCTGCAAGCTGGGCCCACTAAAGATGAGAATTGCTTTAACTCAAGGTCTAGAGCCCACATCCAAGACTTAAAGAACTCACTAGAAGATCATGAGGAGTAGTATAAATGGGAGTAGTTTTGAACTAGAGAAAAGTTTAGAACTTTTGGGAACTACTCTCTGCATATTTACTTTTTTATACTTCTAGAATGGATTCTTCTTTTCTGCTATTTTTGATTCCTAGAGCTATGAACAACTAAACCCCTTTCATTGGGTTAGGGAGCTCTTGTGTAATTTGATGGATCAATTATAGTTCTCATTCTTCTTCTTCTTTCTTTTCTCTTGATCTTACTAAAAAGCTTTCGATCTTAATTCAATTGGTTTGTTGTCTTGGAAAAGAAACTCTCCATAATTGGATTTCCTCTGAACCTTGGAAGAGGAATGAGGAAATCATGCTAGAAATGCTTTCTCATGTTGGACCAAATTGGGGTTTGGATGGATATTTTGACATTTAATCCTCCCAACACTTTGATTCGGAAATACATGTGGTATAATCAGTGACTACACTTTCATCTCTTCCCATGAGCAATTAAATAAAGGAATTGGGCAATTGTTCAAGCTTAGAGAGATTGGATTGCCAAGAAATTGGGATCCAATCACTTAAGATTGCCAAGGAGATTAATGAATGCATTGATTGAGGAAGAGATGAGAATGAACTTGATCTGGAGAATGCAACATCTCCTAAACCCAATAATCTCCCCATTTCTGATCTTACCCATTCTATTTACTTTCTGCCATTTAATTTCCTGCTCATTATCCCAACTCCCAATTTAAGATTCTGCACTTTAATTTATGTTATTTACTTTCTAGTCATTTAAATTCCTGCATCTCAATCTCAATTCTGTTTAGCTCAACTAGTATATTCTTCTAACTAAAGTTGTTTGACCAATCAATCCTTGTGGGATTCGACCTCACTCTATTGTGAGTTTTACTTGACGACAATTCGGTATAGTTGTCGAAGAGAAATTTGTTGAGAGACAAGTTTTCACGCATCACCTGGCATCACATGCCTTCGAGCTCAAATGGCACGCCCATTGTGACTTCTCCCTTCTCCCTCTCTGGATACTTGAACTAGCGTGGCACGCCCAGAACTGGCGTGCCACGCCCTCAATGGACTCTTCAGCCTTCTCCTCTGGAAAATATACTTGGCGTGCCTGATGAGCGGATAATTTATACGCTTTTTGGCATTGTTTTTAGGTAGTTTTTAGTAAGTTCAAGCTACTTTTAGGGATGTTTTCATTAGTTTTTATGTTAAATTCACATTTCTGGACTTTACTATGAGTTTGTGTGTTTTTCTGTGATTTCAGGTAATTTCTGGCTGAAATTGAGGGACTTGAGCAAAACTCTGAAAAAGGCTGACAAAAGGACTGCTGATGCTGTTGGAATCTGACCTCCCTGCACTCGAAATGGATTTTCTGGAGCTACAGAACTCTAATTGGCGCGCTCTCAACGACGTTGGAAAGTAGACATCCAGAGCTAGATAGATGGCGGCATTCATGAGGATCCGAAAAGTCTAAACCTTGTCTGTGGTATTCCGAGAAGGATTCTGGGATTGAATGACTATGACGAGCTTCAAACTCCTGAATGCTGGGCGTTAGTGACAGACGCAAAAGAATCAATGGATTCTATTCCAACCTGATTGAGAACCGACAGATGATTAGCCGTGCTGTGACAGAGCAT
>NC_029774.3:87769646-87769887 GCF_000817695.3 Arachis duranensis | reverse complement strand
TATTCTTATTCCAAGATATACGTTGCACTTCAACTTGATGAATGTGATGATCCGTGACACTCATCATCATTCTCACCCATGAACGCGCGTGACTGACAACCACTTCCGTTCTACTCTAGGCCGGGCGCATATCTCTTAGATTCCCCAACAGAATCTTCGTGGTATAAGCTAGATAGATGGCGGCATTCATGAGGATCCGGAAAGTCTAAACCTTGTCTGTGGTATTCCGAGTAAGATTCTG
>NC_029774.3:87761230-87769517 GCF_000817695.3 Arachis duranensis | reverse complement strand
GGATGTAGCCATTGACAACGGTGATGCCCTACATACATCTTGCCATGGAAAGGAGTAAGAAGGATAGGATGAATGTAATAAGAAAGTAGAGATTCAAGAGGAGCACAACATCTCCATATGCCTATCTGAAATTTCCACTATTGATTTACATAAGTATCTCTATCCATTTTATTTTCTGTTTATTTTTATTAATCATATTTGGTTTTCTAAATTCCATAATTTTATCCTCCTGACTGGGATTTACAAGATGACCATAGCTTGCTTCATACCAACAATCTCTGTGGGATTAACCCTTACTCACGTAAGGTATTACTTGGATGACCCAGTACACTTGCTGGTTAGTTGAACGGAGTTGTGTCCACACATAAGTGCCATAATAAGGATTCCATACAACAACAAAGAATACTACATTGATGTGATCACAATTTCGTCCACCAGTGCCACACCTAGCAGTGGCGTGCCACGCCCTCAATAAGGCCTTCATTGTCTTCTCTAGAGTGTTGAACTGGCATGCCACGCCCAAGTCTGGCGAGCTACGCCCTCGATAAAGCATGAGTAAGCCCCTTTGGTCTAGTAAATTGGCGTGCCACGCCTAGTATTCAAGTGGCATGACCCTAGTCATGTTTCCTTGGCGTGCCATGCCTAAAATCCAAAGTGGCACGCCCTTGTTGGGGTTGCATTCTTCTACACTGGACCAGTGAACTAGCATGCCACACCTTTGATCTCAAGTTGCACGCCCATTATGGTGTTGAGCTCTTCAAGCTTGGTATGCCACGCCTAGAACTCAAGTGGCATTCCCAGAATATGAACAAGTTTGGCGTTCAACGCCCCGAACATCAAGGGGCACGCCCATTGTGTTGAACCTTCCACTCCCCTCTGCTTAATTGAACGGGCGTGCCACGCCTTCCATCTAGCATGCCACGCCCCTTGTAAATGATAGGGTTGGCGTGCCACGCCCAGCCTGGCATGCCACGCCCTTTGTGGGTCTTTAAGGATGCTCTCTGGAATGTATAGTTGGCATGCCATGCTTGGCCCTGGCGTGCTACGCCCGTAGTAAAGCTTGTTGTCCCTTCTCTGGAGTTTATAGTTGGTGTGCCACGCTTGGCTTTGGCATGCCATGCCCATTATGCTTCATCTCCTTGGCGTGCCACGTCCATTGAAAGCTTCATAGACTCTCCTCTAGAATTGTTAATTGGCATGCCACGCCCTGTAGCTAGCGTGCCACGCCCATATAAACTCTTTCACTTTGCTCTCTGGACTTGTTAACTGGCGTGCCACCCCCATTGAAAGCTTCATGGACTCTCCTCTGGAATTGTTAACTCACGTGCGATGCCCTATAGCTGGCGTGCCACGCCGATAAAAACTCTTTCACTTTGCTCTCTGGACTTGTTAACTAGCGTGCCATGCCCATTAGCTTGAATTGAATGGATTTCATCATATAAACTCACACTTATTCACTAAAAATAGCATACTTTTGTGTTTGCTCTCTGGACTTGTTAACTAGCGTGCCATGCCCATTAGCTTGAAAACATACGTTTTTGTGCTAAAATTGAGCAATTTAATCCCACTTTTATTTCATTCGATGCCGTGATATGTTTGTTGAGTGATTTCAGGTCCTAGAGGCAAGAATGGTTTGGTAGAAGTGGAATAAACCATTCAAAAAGGGAGAAAGCATGAAGAAAACAAAGGAGAAAAGCTCAGCCATGCGTGCGTATGCACAAGAAGGATTCAGCTAGTATGCGTGCACACAACCCACTGTGCGTACGCACAGGATGAAATTTAGCAAAGTGTGCGTACGCACAGGTACCAGTGCGTGCCTTCATTAAAAATGCATGTGCACTCGCGTTTTGGGGCTCTTTTTGGCCCATTTTTGATGGCTTGAGGCTGAAATCAAAGGCTATATCAAGGGGGCAACATCTCATATGAAGGCATTAGCTTAGAGAGCCATCTTAGAATAGGAAAAACACATAGTAGGAGTAGGAGTAGTGTAGTATAGTTTTAGGTTTTCTCTCTTAGGGTTCTTAATTAGGGTTTTGTAGAATTTTATACTTCAAGTTGATTTTGGATTCTAGCAATTGCATTGTAAGTATTCCATTAATTTCTCTTTCAATTACACTACTTGTTCTACACTTTCATATATTTTACTCTCTTTTGTCAACATTTACATTGTCTTGCAATTTTGATTTCTAGTTGTTTACTTTGATGTTTGATGGCTTTTATATGTTTGTTTGAGTTGCCTTTATTGGATTTGATCATTTATGGTTCATAGCTTTTACCATTTTCCCAATTTTGCCATGTTTTATGTTTATGCCCTCTATGTGTTTGATAAAATGACAATCTTAGTTATGGGGTAATTTCCTCCCATTAGCTTGGGAAAAATGAGTTTATGGATTACTAGAGCCATGATGTCCAACATTTAGTGATAACTCTTGGGTTGTTAGTTGTTATTGTTTCCACTAATGCTAGCTCTTTACTAAGGTAATTAGTAAGTTAGCTAGGACTTGCGGATTGATAACAATTATGCTCACTTGACTTACTCTCCGATGTGAGGGTTGACTTAGTGAGATTAATCTATCATAATTATCATATTTGTGGTTATGGCAAGGAAGGAATTCCGTTACTCATCCCAAGTCAAGGTTTCTTTTATGTTTTGAACCACCTCTTTCATCACTTTATAGCTTTACTTGTCCATATTACATACTTAGTTCTTTTATTCCTTTATTAGTTTATTAATTGCAGTTTTGCCTTGTTCTTTATTCTCTTTATTGTTTACTTTCTTACCATTCAAAACACCCCCTTTGCTTCATTCACAACCAAAATTGTGCGCTTGTTGGCATTAGTTCCTAGGGAAGATGACCCAGGAGTCAAAATACTCTCGGTTTATATTTGCTTTGGATTGTGACAATTTTTATAGTTTGATTAGGATCAATTGTCGGGTTAGGACTATACTTACAACACCAATCCTATTTTGATGGAAAATTCCTAACTTATGCAATTTGGTCTTTGTCAAATTTTGGCGACGTTGCCGGGGAGCTAGCGTCATGAGTGCTATATTTTGGTTGTTGTAATTATGTCCATAGTGTGAATCAATACTTTTTGGATTGTTTACTTGTTTTTGCTTCTTTTGTTTATTAATGTCTTTAGTTTTTATTTTCTATTTTTCTTTATGAGTTATCACCCTTTTGGTTTGGAGTTTGGTTGTGATCATTTTGTAGGGTTTGATAACTTCAATTGTGGATTGCATCATGGGTTTGGAGCATCATTTTTGGGAGGAGAAACCTCCTCCATATTACAATGAACCATACCCTCCCCAATATGCATACCCAAACCAAGGATATGGTGGATTTCACTATGACTATACACCTCCACCACCATATACCTATGACCTCTACCCTCAACACAACCATCAATCACCATATTTTCAATCACCACACCACCACCACCATACACCTTCTTGCACACCACCTCAAGATACTCATCAACATGAACTACCTCCCACATATACAACCTTCCTCCCAAACAATGAACCTCATTTTTCACCATAATGTGAAGCTTTCCCACCCTTGACTCAAGATCGTCAAGACCTTCAAGCCTTTATGCAAGAGCAAGAAGGATTTCAAAAGACGCAAGGGTAATTCATGGCTACCATAGCCGAAGCAGTGAACCGCCTAGTCCTACTTCGCTCATTCGATCAAGACACTTCTCTTAAGGAATGTGAGGGATCAACTAAAGCTTGTATTAAAGAGGAGGGCAAGGAGCCACAAGGGGAAGAAGAATGGTTAGAGCTTGAAGTGTAACAAGATGGAGAAAGTGAAGTTTGTGAATCGGGGGAGGGAAAGGAAGATATGAGGGAGATTGATCAAGATGAGGATTCCATCATAAATGATATTTTGTCCTCCTTGAACAATCCCCTTAATGATCCTCATGAGCCTTCCCCCATTGATTTTGAGAGAAACATTGAGGTAGACTTCTCACAACCTCCTTGTTATGATTTGAGTGATGGAGAAGAGGAAGTTGGTGAGGAAGCAATTCCAGTCCATGAACATATTGAGTGGGTGGCAATTTCACCAATGAACTTCATTGGCCCCCATCAATATGCTATTTTGGAGACAGATTACCAACTCAAGGTCTTTCTTGGGTTGGTACATGGTGGAGAAAGAGGTATTGGTTGCCAAAAGAATCCAAGGCTCTTCAAGAAGTCCAATTTAAGCTTTGGGATTCAAGCATGGTGTGAAGGACAATTGGGTGATTTCTGGAGAATGTTAGGTTACTACAAGGGTCATTTGAATGCTTGTCCATCTGTCTTGGAGCATAGAAATCCACAAGAAGGTAAGCGTATACCTAGAATATGGGATCCCGGAGGAGCCTCTAAGTGCAAGCTTGGATGGAGGTTCAAGGAGGAGTGGAAACACAAGCCACCCTAATGAGAATATCCTCAACAAGTCCAACTTAAGGACTATAAACCAAAGTGCTAGGTGGGAGACACCCCGCCATGGTAACATCTTTCTTATCCTTTCTCTTTGTTTATAGTCTTGGTTTATTACATTTTTGTTTATCTTAGTTAGCTTAAGATTAGTTTAATTTTGAGTTTAGATAGGTTAAATTGCAAATGGATAATGATTTTGTGATGTTTTAAATGTTTTGGGGTTGAAATATTGATTGAGCTAAGGCATAACACCTTAGAGCTAATGTTTTGGGGCATTCTGCAATTTAGATTTCTTGCACTTAAAATTTTGTTATTCAATTTCCACCCAAATCATCAAATATTCGCTTGACTATACTAATCACCATACTAAAGTTGCTTGATCCATCAATCCCTGTGGGATCGACCTCACTCCGGTGAGTTTTGCTACTTTATGCGACCCGGTAAACTTGCCGGTTAGTTTGTGTGGAATCGATTTTCACTCATCAAGTTTTTGGTGCCGTTGCTGGCGATTGATTTAGATTGACAATGATAAAGTAGGTGATAATCTAAATTAAGCATTTTTCTTTGTTTTTGTTTAGCCTGTTAACTATTTGTGATTTTGTTTCTGCTAACTCTAATTTAACTCTAGCAAAAGAATGCTCTGTTTTGGTTTTTGGTTCGTTTGTGTTGTATGCGAGGAGGGAAAAGAGGTGCATCCACCTCTTTTGATTCTGAACCAGAGAGAACCTTCTTGAGATTGAAAAGAGAAGCAAGAGGGAAGGGAGTGATTGGAGAAGAAAAATCAAAAGAGGAAGATCAAAAGATGGAGGGTAACCACCCTAATCCACCAGAGGATGTAGCTAACAACAATGGCCAGCCTCAAAGGAGAATTTTAGCCTCTTATAATTTCCCCAATCCAAGAAACTGTGGTAGTAGTATCGTTACCCCAAATTTTCATACAAATAACTTTGAGTTGCAGCCTCAACTCATTACTTTGGTGCAAAATAACTGTTCTTATAGAGGAGGTCCTCTTGAAGACCTAAATTAACACCTATCAGTCTTCCTAAGGATGTGTGAGACAGTTAAGACCAATGGTGTGCACCCAGATATTTACAAGTTGTTGCTATTTCCATTCTCTTTAAGGGACAAGGCATCCCAATGCTGGAGATATTTCCGAAGGAGAGCATCAACAATTGGAAAGATTTAGTGAGTAAATTCCTGGCCAAATTTTACCCACCTCAGAGGATCATTAGGTTGAAAACAGAAATGCAGACTTTCACCCAAATAGATGGAGAGTTACTTTATGAGTCATGGGAGAGATACAAAGCTCTGATTAGAAAATGTCCTCCTGAAATGTTTAGTGAATGGGACAGACTTCAAAATTTCTATAAAGGCTTGACTCTAAAAGCTCAAGAGGCCTTGGATTACTCTGCTGCAGGTTCACTATAGCTAATGAACACAGCTGAAGAGGCTCAAAATCTAATAGACACAGTGACCAACAACCAATACTTCTATGCTCATCAAAGGCAACGCCAACCAGCTCCAAAGAGAGGTGTACTAGAACTTGAAGGTGTGGACACTATCTTGGCACAAAATAAGGTGATGCACCAACAAATCCAACAGCAAATGGAAATGATGGCAAAGAGGATAGATGGCCTTCAACTAGCTGCAGTCTGTGATGACTACGTATCATGTACCCTTTTTCTTATCTAAAAGAACCATAAAAAGAGCATAATTTCAATGAATCAATGCAATTTCATGAACCAAATGATATATATTATGGTACATTGCTTTGAAATGGGTTTGTGCTGAAATTTAGGTGAAAAGAGCAACAAAAGGGAAAGGAAATAACAAATAAAGCTGAGCGTGTGAAGTTGAGCGTGCCACTTGAAGCTTTGGGCGTGGCATGCCAAGCTTTTGAACCAACTCTCAACAATGGGCATGCCACTTGAAGCTCTGGGCGTGGCACGCCAGGCCAACATTCCAGCAAAGAAGGTTGAAGAATTTTACATGGGCGTGCCACTTGGTGCTATAGGCGTGGCACGCCAAGCTTGTAAAGCCAAGATCTCAAAGAGGGAGTGCCACTTGGTGTCTTGGGCGTGACACGCCATGCTTAAGTTCCAGAGGAGTTATTTTGAGCCCCACTATGGGCGTGGCACACCAAGAAGTGGCGTGGCACGCCAGGGCATATGCCAGCCTAACCTCTTCTCATTCAAATGAAGATATCTTGAGCTACACAACTCTAAATGAAGTGATTCTAGATCCATTAGAAAGTGGACATCCAAGGCTTTTCAACCATATATAATACTGCATAGTGGACATTCATTTTGAGGCCCAACAAACTCCATACTTTCAATGTTGCAAAGTGGGTCATACTCCAAAGGGCAAAATCAAGTGGGAATGGCACTTGGAACCACACGCCAACTTCTTCTTGCGGCCCCTAACCTTCAACCAAGCCCACTCCAACTTCCATTCAAGCCACAATTTTCAACCAATCAAGGCCACAAGAAGCATCTAGAATATTTTATTTTCATTTCATTGTAATTTACTTTTAATTTCATTTAAGTTTGTAATTTAGGAGAGCCTATATAAAGGCCTTAGTTTCATAGAATTAGAGAGCTATCTATTAGGCTGGACATATTTGGAGGAGCGAGTCTTCGGACCCTCTTTCCCACCATTCTCTTATCCTCTTTTATTTTCTTACTTGTAAATATTTTAGTTATGAATTACTAACTCTTTTCATTGGGAAAGAGAGCTCTATTATTTTTCAATAGATTGATTATTTTTATTCTTCTTCTTCTTTTCATCTCTCTTTGATTTACTAGAAGGGATTTCGTTATTCATTCTAGCATTCAATTATCTTGGAAAAGAGATTGAATGTATTTGGGTTTTATGGGAACCTTGGAAGAGGAATCATAAAACCATGCCTAAAATCCTTTCTCACACTTGAGTAGTGTTCATACCCTGACCGAGCTCCTCCAAACTCGGCAAAATCCATGAAAGGTCCGACCTCGTCCCAAAGGCCCACGCCTGAGGTCGGACCCCGGACAACAAAGCTAAGAAGGCCCATCAGAAGGAACGCAGCCCAAAACCTAAAGGCCGAAAAGGCCTAGGAAAGGCGGTTCCACAAAGATAGGGATAAAACTCCCAAAAGATAAGATAAAGATAAGAATATCTTATCCAGGGAAGATCACGGCCAACTATTATAAATACACTGGAGCACCCAGGTATAAGACACACTCTAATTCCACTCAAATATCTGCTTGGACCCATGCTAACTTAAGCATCGGAGTGTCATTGCAGGTACAACCACCAACCACTCTGCACACCAAGCTCGGGTCATCAATCCCCCCACCTCGGGCCTCTCTAAGACGACCGAGTTGCACGTTTCAGGTAACCCCCGGAACACCAATCATTCTGAATTTTAAAGGATAAAGTGAGATGCCAAAACTGTTCGGAAGTCAAAAAGCTACTAGCCCCGCTCATCTAAATAAGAATCTGAGCTCCACTTAAAACTCTTAAATATTATTGCTTCTTAATTTCTTTTCATCCTATTTTATCTATCTCGTTGCTTGAGGACAAGCAACAGTTTAAGTTTGGTGTTGTGATGAGAGGATATTTTATACGCTTTTTGGGGGTAATTTCATGTAGATGTTAGCATGTTTTTATTAGGTTTTAATAGAATTTTATTAGTTTTTAAGAAAACATCATATTTCTGGACTTTACTATGAGTTTGTGTGTTTTCCCATGATTTCAGATATTTTTTGGCTGAAATTGAGGGAGCTGAGCAAAAATCTGAGTTTGGCTGAAAAAGGACTGCTGATGCTGTTGGATCCTAACCTCCCTGCACTCGGAATGGATTTTTTGGAGCTACAGAAGTCC
>NC_029774.3:87760391-87761211 GCF_000817695.3 Arachis duranensis | reverse complement strand
CAACACTTGCCCACTGAAGCAGCCATCATGGGACTAGCAAACGGCCTAAAAGAGGGACCGTTTAGTCAATCCCTATCCAAACGATACCCGACCTCCCTATACGAGGTGCAGGAGCGGGCGGAAAAATATATCAACATGGAGGAAACATCCCAGTTAAGAGACTCTTCTAGGAAGGAATCAACCTGCCCACTCCGAGATCGAGATCGGGAACAGAGGAAGAAGGAAGAAACCAACTCGGACAAGCCACGGAAGTACCACAGTTACACCCCCCTCCGAGTCTCCTTGGTAGACGTCTACAGAGAAGTATGCCACACCGAAAAGATCCCACCGCCCCGACCGCTAAAACACAAGAGAGCAGGGAGAGATCGGTCCGAATACTGTGAATATCACAAGCTCTATGGTCATTCTACTAACGACTGCTACGACCTAAAGAATGTTATAGAAAAGCTAGCCAGAGAAGGAAAACTCGACAGATACATAGCAGAGAAAGGAGAAGAGACCAGGAAGAGAAGGCGAGGAGATGACGAAGATCGGGCCGAACAAACCCCGCGAACACCTGAAAGACATGTTCACATGATAAATGGAGGCTTCGCAGGCGGAGGAACATCCAGATCCTCGCGCAAAAGACACCTCAAAGAAGTCTATCATGTCCGAGAAGACAGCCCCCTGCCCGAATTACCTACTATCTCGTTTACCCGAGAAGATGCTCAAGGGGTAATACCCGGGCACGACGATCCAATGGTAATCACCATCATCCTAGCAAACGCCAACCTACATCGAACCCTAGTTGACCAGGGAAGCTCAGCAGATATCCTGTTCA
>NC_029774.3:87758759-87759908 GCF_000817695.3 Arachis duranensis | reverse complement strand
AACATTAAGCATCGACTACATTATAGTCGACGTCGCTTCAGCATATAATGCCCTCATCGGGCGACCAACCCTGAACAGACTGGCAGCTATAGTCTCGACCCCACTCCTCTGTATGAAGTTCCCTACCGCAAAAGGAATCGCTACCCTAAAAGGCGACCAAAAACTAGCACGGCGATGCTACAACGAAAGTCTGAGCCTAAAGGGGAAAGAGGTCAACACAATAGAACTCGGGCGAGTTCAAGCCCGAGAAGATCTTCGGCCACAACCAGAGGGAGAAACCGAAAAAATCCAAATCGGGAACACACCTGAAAAAATAACAAACGTAGGAGCAAACCTCGAAGCAGGCCTAAAGAAGGAACTCATAACCCTCTTAAGGGAGAATTCCGACCTCTTCGCCTGGAAAGCCTCCGACATGCCAGACATAAGCCCCGACCTGATGTGCCATAAGCTATCAGTATACCCGGGGTCCAGACCTGTCCAACAAAGACGCCGGAAGCTCGGACCTGAGCGCATGCAAGCAATAGAAGAACAAGTACAAGCATTACTAGATGCAGGGTTCATTAGGGAAGTAAAATATCCGACACAAGAAGACGGAAACTTGCTGACCGACCTCACCAGTGTCTTCGGCACCCTCAAAAAACACAACATGAGACTCAACCCGACGAAGTGCACCTTCGCCGCAGAAGCCGGAAAATTCTTAGGCTTCATGTTGACTCAAAGGGGCATCGAAGCAAACCCGGACAAATGCCAAGCGATACTCAATATGAAAAGCCCGACCTGTGTCAAAGAAGTACAACAGCTGAATGGAAGGCTGGCCGCCCTATCAAGATTTTTGGCAGGATCAGCGATAAAATCACTACCTCTCTACTCACTCCTAAAGAAAGGGAAACCCTTCTCGTGGACCCCGGAGTGCGAAAAAGCCTTTCAAGAGTTCAAAGAATTCCTCGGGCAGCCACCAATCCTAACCCGACCTTTAAAAGAGGAAGAGCTCGTACTATACCTCTCGGTCGGACATCGAGCAGTCGCTTCAGCATTAATACGAGAAAATGACCAAGGACAACACCCCATATACTTTGTAAGCAAGGCATTACAAGGGGCCGAATTAAACTATCAGAAAATAGAAAAATTCGCCTACGCCCTAGTGTTCAT
>NC_029774.3:87733014-87756682 GCF_000817695.3 Arachis duranensis | reverse complement strand
GGAGAAGATCGGGCAGAAGCCTCCCCAGCCTCGATATTTCGAGCAGCCACGGACTTCTTTGTCCGACGAAGGTACTTCATGGAATCCGCCTGAGAAGACATCTCTGCAGAAATAAAAGAAAAGGATTACCACAACAGAAATTCCACCAAAACAAGCAAAGCCAAAATACTAAAAAAAAGATGAATCTCGGAGAGGTTGGGAACTACCTAACTCGGAACGGAGAAGGCTTGGATCTCCCAACATTTTCTTCGTGTCCAAGTGAGGTGCCCGACCCCATAAACTGCTCACCACACCCACAAAAGCCTGCTCCACCTCATCTAGACTCTCAAGGGTATACTTAGTAGACACTACATTCTCCTGCCAACAAAGAGGAAAAGAAGGCTCCCCACTCTCATCTAAAAAGAAGGGTCAGACATCTCCAGTAGCCCGGACTTTGAAATAGAAGTTCTTAAAATCGTGAAAGGACTCATCATACAGGGTACAAAACTTCCTTCCCTGGTTAGCCCTAAAAGAGACCCAAGATACCTTCCCTCCACCCGACCCCGGCTTCGTCAACACAAACAAGTAGGAAAAAAGAGAAATAGAGGGAGCAACGCCCAAAAACTGACACAAAAGTTGAAACAGCTTTAAAAATGCCCAAGAATTTGGATGGAGCTGGGTAGGGGCAAGGTTACAAGACCATAACACCTCGGACTCCAGATCAGTAATGGGAAGTCGGACACTCAGCTTAGAGAAAAAGCAATCATAAGCATAAAAGAAGAGCTTCTCGGAACTATCTAAGGGCGGGAAGCACACTCTCTCCTCGGAATCCGGGGCTACTAGTTCATAATCCCTCTCAGACTCTCTATCTTCACATATGCTACATTGCCTACGAAACCTAGCTAAATACTCAGAATCTACCACAGAAGGGACTCTTAGAGGAACAGGATCTACCCAACCAAGACCACTTAGAATCTTGGCCGACATCGCTTGAAGAACCTTTCGAGACATAAAAATTCTTGCCTACAAAGAAGAATACAACATCAAGCAAAAATCACATAAAAGCAGACAGCGAAAACCCATTCAGCAAAATAAGAAACAAAGATCTTTTAAAGAGGAAAATACAGCAACCCGGGGCAAAATACCAGAGAACAAAAAAGAGTCCCCCCCATGTACAAACAAACAAAGCAATGGCGGCGCCTCTTTTCGGGGCAACCCAGGCATAGAGAAAAAGAAACAGAAGCATATGTGCACAAGAAAAGAGATGGGAACAAACCTGGAAGAAAGAAATGAGGACGACGAGCTCCGAAGCAAGGAGAACGGAACGGCGGCGCAGAGGAAACCCCGGAAAGACACGCGGAAAGATTCAGGGAAGAAGAACAAAGAAAAAGGAGAATGGCGAAAACTCAGAAAAAGGAAGGGACAGAATAAACGAAGAAAAGGGGGAAAAGGGGCAAATAAATAATGCCTTCACGAAGATAAAGATAAGAATATCTTATCCAGGGAAGATCACGGCCAACTATTATAAATACACTGGAGCACCCAGGTATAAGACACACTCTAATTCCACTCAAATATCTGCTTGGACCCATGCTAACTTAAGCATCGGAGTGTCATTGCAGGTACAACCACCAACCACTCTGCACACCAAGCTCGGGTCATCAATCCCCCCACCTCGGGCCTCTCCAAGACGACCGAGCTACACGTTTCAGGTAACCCTCGGAACAAGTAGGATCTGGGTTTTGGTGTTTGGATATGGTGACATATAATCCTCCCTCTACTTGGACCTATGAGGATGTGTGGTATAATCAGGGACCAAGCATATCTCTCTTTATGAACAATTAGACCAAGGAATTGGCTATTGATCAAGATTTGAGAAATTGAGTCACCAAGGGATTGGGGCTCAATCAATCATGATTGCCAAGAGGTCAATGAGTTGCATGATTGAAGAAGATATAAGCTAAAATTGATCCAAAGAGACAACATCTCATGATCTCAATGAATTTTCTCGTTCTTATCTACCACTTTCTTTATAGCTTGCTTTTACATTCTACAATTCCCGATTCCCATTTACAATTAAGTCATTTATGATTCTGCATTTTACATTCTGCCATTTCTGTTTACGCACTTTCCTTTACAGTTTAGCTGTTTACATTTCTGCCATTTATAATTCTACAATTACAATCTATTTGTCCCGCTTAACTAATTCATCAATTGATTAAAACTGTTCAAATTTACCAATTTCTGTGGATATGATCCCACTCCACTGTGGGTTATTACTTGACGATAATTTTGGTGCGCTTGCCAAAAGAGTGGATTCATAATAAAAAATTTTATCGGGTGTGAATCCAAAACTCCATCAAGTTTTATGGTGCCGTTGCCGGGGATTAATTGTGATTAACAAACTACTGGTTGGTTGATTATCTAGATTAGACACTTTTCTTTTGTTTTTGTTCATTTAAGTTCTTTTAATTTTCTATTTTCTTTTGCTACTAAGGTGTTTATGTTATTGCCTCACTAAGAATCCCCATCTGTGACAATGGGGATTCCAATTTCTTTTGGTGACTATTATTTGAGACAGACCATGTTGCAAGTAAAAATGGAGTTTACCTCATTTTTTGATCAATCATATCATATGGGATATTTCCCACCACCATAAAATGATTCAAGTCATTATCCTAATGGAGGCTGGGAATTACACCAAGAAATAGTAAATTATAAGCAATCCACCCAATTGGGATATGCTCCAGGACCACAAAATTATCAATCAAATTTCATGGGAAACTTTCCACCACCACAGAATGACTCACGTTATTATGCTCATGGTTGGTGGAAGTATCAAGAACATGAAATGGGGTGCTTCCCAGAGCCATAAATTGGTCCATATTTTGATCACTACTCAACTTGTGGCTGGGGAAGGGAATTTAATGTTGCATACCCCATTCATCAAGAACCATCACCCAGTAATTGTCTAACCTATGCACCTCTATAAACTCATCAAAAACCTTCTCTAGCATTTGTATTAGAACAACTTTTCCAAATTCAAGCCTCAATTGTCCATCTCATTGAGTCCTTAATGGATAAGTTCTTAAGGGAAAAGAATAGAGAAATGATTAGAGATATGAAAATCTCAAGGAGAAATCAAGAAGAGTACGTGAGACAAATGGCACAATAATTTGTTGATGAACCAACCAATGTCTTCCCTTGGCCAGGGGAAGAATATCATGCCATTAGCTCAAGGAGTGGAGAAGTGCTTAATGAGGGTGAAAAAGAGGAATTGGTAGAGCAAGAGAAAGATATCCTTGTACCAAGTAAGCCACCATTCCAAGAAGTTCATGAAGAAGAGGACACTCCAACCATCCACAATACCCAAGTGTTGAAATCAAAGAACTGAAGGCAATCAATAAAAGCACCAAAAAGAGGATTGTGACCAAGGAACAAAGGACTATATGCATGAAGAACAAAAGGTCAACTACAAACAATCTAACCCCTACTCCAACAAGCAAAGTAAATCAAGAAAACAACAAAAGAAGGCTTGCTAGGAGGCACTCAAAACAGGGGAAATCAACTTGCTCTTCTCTTCCCTTGAGGTCATTCCTCTTAATAAACTGGAAGAAGAGGAAGAAAGTTAAGAACAACATGTCAAGCTAATGACATTAAAAGAGTGCTTGTTGGGAGGCAACCCAATCATAGGCAATATTTTCTTTCTTTACTTAGTTTACTTTCAATAATTTGACATATGATTGCATTCTATGTTTGGTGTTGCCATGCAACAATTTGAATTTTAATCTTCACTGGGTACTTGCTTCATTCTAGAATGAAAGTGTCATACTAAGTTTGGTGTTGCCACTTACCTTTCATGCAAAGTACCATGCATACACCACTTATTAATGTAATTATATTATCTTTGTTTTACTTCTTGTGCCCTTATTGTATCCTTAACTCTGCTTGTTTGAGCACATGCATCACTCATATTTCATTGTTAAAGACACTCATAAACCATCAGAAACCCTATCACCACTATTTTAATTGTTATTTGAGGACAAGAAATCATTCTAAGTTTGGTGTGGGAAGGGAAAGAATATGAGGAAAATGACAACAATAATGAAGATGAACTACAAGGTGGTAAAGTTCCTTTTCCTCTTATTTGTTTCTAGTATTGTAAATTACATGATTGTCTTCTATTTCCTTGTATGCATGTGTGATTTCTCCTTTCAATAAGCATAGCTTGATTGTTGAATTGTAACATATGCTATGACACTATGACTACCATATTGAGTCTTGTGAGTTTAAAAGCAAATAAGTTTCATGATCATAAACAAACAAGGTAATTAAAGAAGAAGTTAGCATGAGCTTATAAGTATTGGGAAGCTAGCATGACTATTGTTGCTCAATTGCATTTGAATTTGTTTAGTTGAAGTTTTCATCTAGGACATTTTATGAAATTTTTGAAATCATGAAAACCTTGAAGAAGCAAAATACAAATGAGGCAAGAAAAAGAAAAGGGAAAGAATGAGAAAGCTGAAGGCTCTAAGTACCAATGACAATTCATTTGTTAAGTACGTGTGGTATTTATGTATCAAGCAAAAAGTTTGAAATTAAAACACTTAGAGTCAAGGCTAGGCTCAAGTTAAAAGCACTCCCTCAAAGCTCAAGGCTCTGAGCATCAATGATTAGAGAGTAAAGAAAAGAAAAAAATGAGCAAAATAAGTCCTATAATTAAATGCTTGTGGTGCTTATGTATCAAGTGGTAATACTTGAAAACAAAGCATTTAGAGTCGTAGCTTTCAACACATGGTGCAAAGCACCCAAGAAGCTAAGCTAATAAAAAATGAAAAGCTTGTTTCAAGGAAGGAACATAAAGAAAAAGATTTCATAAAATGAGCTTGATAGAAGCATCAATCATTTGAATCTATTTTGTGATTGTAGCATGCATAAGAAACTAGCCAACCATGAACATAAAAATTGCTACTTTTATCACCTTGGTTTGTCAAACTTTATTGCATGATTCTTTATTTGCTTGAGGACAAGCAAAGTTTAAGTTTGGTGTTGTGATGACTGCGCATCATGTACCCTTTTTCTTATCTAAAAGGACCATAAAAAGAGCATAATCTCATTGATTCAATGCAATTTCATGAACCAAATGATATATATTATGGTACATTGCTTTGAAATAGATTTGTGCTGAATTTTAGGTGAAAAGAGCAACAAAAGGGAAAGGAAATAACAAATAAAGCTGGGCGTGTGAAGCTAGGCGTGCCACTTGAAGCTTTGGGCGTGGCACGCCAAGCTTTTGAACCAACTCTCAACAATGGGCGTGCCACTTGAAGCTTTGGGCGTGGCACACCAGGCCAACATTCCAGCAAAAAAGGTTGGAGAATTTTACATGGGCGTGCCACTTGGTGCTATGGGCGTGGCATGCTAAGCTTGTGAAGCCAAGATCTCAAAGAGGGCGTGCCACTTGGTATCTTGGGTGTGGCACGCCAGGCTTAAGTTCCAGAGGAGTTATTTTGAGCCCCACTATGGGCGTGGCATGCCAAGAAGTGGCGTGGCATGCCAAGAAGTGGCGTGGCACGTCGGGGCATATGCCAGCCTGACCTCCTCTCATTCAAATGAAGATATCTTGAGCTACACAACTCCAAATGAAGTAATTCTTGTTCCATTAGAAAGTCAACATCCAAGGTTTTCCAATCATATATAACATTCTATAATGGACACTAGAATTGAGGAAGATATTAACCCCAAAAACACAAGGAGAAAAACACGTCACTCCAGAATTACCAGCCTGACCTCTTCATATTCAATGTAGCATAACATGAGTTGTAGAAGTTCAAATGAGATGATCTTGGTGGTGTTAGAAAGTTGACATCAAGATCTATCTAATGATATATAACACTCTATGGTGGACGTTAAAACTGAAGGTAAAAAATGCCATTATTTCAGCGGTGCAAAAGCTAGGCGTGCCACTTGATATCGAAGGCATGGCACGCCAGCTTTATTTATATAATGGGCGTGCCACTTGGAGCCTTGGGCGTGGCACGCCTGTTCAAATGGCCAGAGTGGAGATTTTGATACATCATTGAAGGTGTGGCACGCCAGTTGCACAACATATGGGGCGTGGCACGCCAGAAGTGGGCGTGGCACGCCGGGCTACTTAACAGACTGACCTAGTAACCTTTAAATGGGCATAACTTGAGCTACAGAGGTCCAAATGAGTTGATTTCAAATGCGTTAAAACGATGACATCAAGGGCATTCCAACAATATATAATACTTTATAGTGAACTTTCATTTTAAGGCCCAACCAACTCCATACTTTCAACGTTGCAAAGTGGGTCATACTCCAAAGGGCAAAATCAAGTGGGAGTGGCACTTGGAACCACACGCCAACTTCTTCCTGCAGTCCCCAACCTTCATCCAAGCCCACTCCAACTCTCATTCAAGCCATAATTGTCAACCAATCAAAGACACAAGAAGCATCTAGAATAGTTTATTTTCATTTCATTGTAATTTGCTTTTAATTTCATTTAAGTTTGTATTTTATGAGAGCCTATATAAAGGCCTTAGTTTCATAGAATTAGAGAGCTATCTATTAGGATGGACACATTTAGAGGAGTGAGTCTTCAGACCCTCCTTCCCACCATTCTCTTCTCCTCTTCCATTTTCTTACTTGTAAATATTTTAGTTATGAATTACTAACTCTTTCCATTGGGAAAGAGAGCTCTATTATTTTTCAATGGATTGATTATTTTATTCTTCTTCTTCTCTTCATCTCTCTTTGATTTACTAGAAGGGATTTCGTTATTCATTCTAGCATTCAATTATCTTGGAAAAGAGATTGAATGTATTTGGGTTTTATGGGAACCTTGAAAGAGGAATTATAAAACCATGCTTGAAATCCTTTCTCACACTTGAGTAGGATCTGGGTTTTGGTGTTTGGATATGGTGACATATAATCCTCCCTCTACTTGGACCTATGAGGATGTGTGGTATAATCAAGGACTAAGCATATCTTTCTTCATGAACAATTAGACAAAGGAATTGGCTATTGATAAAGATCTGAGAGATTGAGTCACCAAGGGATTGGGGCTCAATCAATCATGATTGCCAAAAGGTCAATGGTTGCATGATTGAAGAGGATATAAGCTGGAATTGATCCAAAGAGACAACATCTCCTGATCTCAATAAATTTCCCCTTCTTATCTACCACTTTCTTTATAGCTTGCTTTTACATTCTACAAATCCTAATTCCCATTTACAATTAAGTCATTTATGATTCTGCATTTTACATTCTACCATTTCTGTTTATGCACTTTATTGCTTTCATTTATAGTTTAGTTGCTTACATTTCTGCCATCGATGCACGGAAAACTTGTCTCTCAACAAATCTCCCTTCGGCAAGTATACCGAATTGTCGTCAAGTAATAACTCACAAAAGGGTGAGGTCGAATCCCACAGAGATTAACGGATTAAGCAATCAATGGCTAATTGATTATCCTAGTTAGACGAATCATTAAGGAGTGATAAGTCCAAAGAAATGTAAATGGCATAAAAGTAAAGAAAGCAATATAGTGCAGAAAAGTAAAATGGCAAGGAAAGCAAATGTAAGAACTAAAAATAAAATGAACATTGGGATCAAGAGATATTGCAATCCTTCAGATCAAGTTCATTCTCATCTCTTCCTCAATCAATGCATTCATTGATCTCCTTGGCAATCTTAAGTGATTGGATCCCAATTCCTTGGCAATCCAATCTCTCTAAGCTTGAACAATTTCCCAATTCCTTGATTTAATTGCTCATGGGAAGAAATGAAGTTTGGTCACTGATTATACCACACACATTCATAGATCAAAGTATTGGTAGGATTAAATGTCACAATATCCATCCAACCCCCAACCTAATCCAATGTGAGAGAGCATTTCTAGCATGATTTCCTCATTCCTCTTCCAAGGTTCCCAGGAAATCCAAGTATGAGCAATTTCTTTTCCAAGACAATTACCCAATTGGATGAAGATCGAAAGCTCTCTAGTAAAATCAAGAGAAAAGAAAAAAGAAGAAGAATAAGAACTACAATTGATCCATTGAATCATAATAGAGCTCTCTAACCCAATGAAAAGAGTTAGTTAATCATTGCTCTACCAAAATATAAAAGAAAGAAAGTGCAGAAAAGTAAAGATGAAGATGAAAACTGAAATGAAACTTCCAAGTTCATAAATGAAAATTACAACTAAAAGAGACTACTCCTAAGGAAGAAAGAAGAGAAAAGGAAGAAGAGTGATTGAGGGGAGGGGTCCGAAGACCCACTCCCCTTGGAGTGTGCCAATTCACAAAAGTTTGAATTGGTCTTCACTCTCTCCCCCTTCCTTTAATTTCCCATCCAGTCTCTTCTGAATGACTTGAATGTAAAGGCTAAGGCCTTTATATAGGCTCTCCTAAATTACAAAATGAAATTAAAAGTAAATTACAAATAAATGAAAATTCCTATTCTAGATGCTTCTTGTGGCCTTGATTGGTTGACAATTGTGGGCTTGCTTGCTTGAGCTTTGAAGTGGACTTGAGAGAGAAGTGAATCAAGTTGAGGTCCAGGTGCTTTGGCTTTATTGCTTCCGTTAGCCACACTAACGCTACAAGTGTGGCATTAGTGCTAAAGTTATTGTGGCTAACATTGCACTTGTTACCCAGTTGGTGTTTTTGGGGCTTAAAAGATTCCTCTTATTTGTGCTTCAATTTCATGCCCACTGTAGACTATTATATATCTTTGAAAATATCTGAATGTCAGCTTTCTAATGCAACTAGAATCACCTCAATTGGACCTCTGTAACTCAAGTTATGCTCCTTTGAAGTGGACATGGTCGCTGGCATAGTCGCTAGCGTTACTGGAAAAAGTGAGTCACAATAACGCTAGCGATCAGGGGCTTAATATTGCCAGGTTCTGGAGCTCAAACTTAATGTCCATCCCATTCTATTACATATTTTTAGAAAG
The DNA here is from genome assembly GCF_000817695.3 of Arachis duranensis. Taxonomy (NCBI): domain Eukaryota; kingdom Viridiplantae; phylum Streptophyta; class Magnoliopsida; order Fabales; family Fabaceae; genus Arachis; species Arachis duranensis. The sequence continues at coordinate 87,747,721 of NC_029774.3, read as the reverse complement.
CCCTGGATGTCTACTTTCCAACGCTTTTGGAAGCGCATAATTTGGAGCTCTACAACTCAAGTTACACTACTTGGAAGGTGAAGAGGTCAGCTGGCCTTACTACAGGTTGATACCATGTTCATCTTTGGACTTTCGGGGCAGGTTTTCTCTCTCAAATTCAGTGTCCACCATGTAGTGCCATATATTCTTGGAAAGCTCTGGAATCCTACTTTCCAATACCACTGAAATCACCTCAATTGGAGCTTTGTGGCTCAAGTTATTCTTGTTTGAAGAAGGCATGGTTAGGCTGCCAGGTGAGACTTTTGCCCACGTTAACTACCACATTAATGTAGTTAACGTGGCCATTAACATGGTCTTTTTGCTTCGCAAACGTTAGTGGAGCTCACCTTTTCCACTAACGTTGGCATCTCCCTTTCCTTCCACGTTAGTTCCCACGTTAATGTAACTAACGTGGAAGCTAACGTGGGTCTTTCTGCTTCGCAAACGTTAGTGGCACTCACTTTTTCCACTAACGTTTGCATTTCCCTTTCCTTCAACATTAGTTTCCATATTAATGTAACTAACGTGGAAGCTAACGTGGGTCTTCTTGTCCCTCGCTAATGTTAGTGGTGCTTACTTTTACCACTAACGTTCCATGCTCTCCTTCTTCGAAGTTAATGCCATTAACTTTCTCACTAACGTTGGGGCTTCTCCTTTCCTCCACGTTAATGGCCACGTTAGTGGCACTAACGTAGACACGAACGTGGCTCTTCTCTGCTTGTTACCTGAAATCAATCAAACAAAGTGCATCAAAGTCTTGCTCTTAATCATGGGATCATGCATCATCCAATTTATCATTAAATTCATGCATAATTCTCATGAAATCATTCAAAATTCACAATGTTTGCTTGAATCAAGGTCTGATTTCATTTTTAACCAAATACTTGCTTATTTCCTAAGAAAATGCATGAAACCAACCTAAAGCATACAAGAAATGGCTAGTAAAACTAGCCAAGATGCCCTAGCATCACAACACCAAACTTAAATCTTGCTTGTCCCTAAGCAAGAAAAGAACTATCCACAAAGAATTCTCTTAATTGGAATGTATTGAAGAATTGCTTATGATGCCTTAGTGGGTGAAGTGAATAAGTGAGTGGGGTGAACTCTAATTTGTATGCTTATGCAAGGATTCCATTGCTCATTAGTCCTCACATTTTGGAAGTCTTAGATCTTAGGACTTTAATTCAAATGATATTATTGAATCCTCTTTATAGATTGTCACCTTGAAGCAGCACTTATTTTCTAGCATTTTTTTTCTTTGTGGAAATTGGCCGCAACTCTAGGTGTCATGTATCAATGAGGCTTTTTAAGATAAGCTTTCAATTAATACTCCCAAACCAGATGGTCTAAGGTATTAGGTGTTGAAGCACCCCTTAGAATTTACTTGCTCAAGCCTCTCTCTTTGATACAAATTCACCACAAGCATTTAACTAGGATAATAACTCTTTGAGTTCTTGTTTCTTTCTTTTTCTTCCTAGTAATTGATGCTCAGAGCCTTGGGCTTGTTATTTGTTTTTCTTTTTCTTTTGTTTTCTTTTGTTACTACTTTTTGGATCAATAGATATTTGAGAAATTCCATAATACTTCTCTAAACTTCATTTCCTGTCTATGAGCTCCCATGCAAGTTTTCACAAACATACAACCTCAATACACAATCATACAATCAGAACCTCCACTCCTCTTAATCTTTTGCTTGCCCCATGATTTATAAAATTCTTCAACACTTTTCTTTCAAAAGAATGATTTCTTCGATGCATTTTTAAGTATAATGGGTGCAAGCAGATTAAAGATGAAGGTGCAATGATAAGCAGTGAACCATGCTTATTACTAAAAGTAACATAACAGAACAGAGGTAGACCACAGAATTCAAAACAAGAGACATTCATGATTGCCATTAAGTATACTGGGAGTAAATGAGAAGGAAAGGAACTTTACAACCTTTGTAGCTCATCTTCGCCCTTGTTGTCCCTTCCTACAGACTTCCTATCTCCCTCCAATCACCATCTTGGAATAAGTGTTTTGCTGGCAAGCAACAAGTAGGAGCAGTGGTGTTGAGATTGTGATTCAATCATGAATGTCAAAAAAGAGAAACAAGATATGAGTAATGCATAAAATTAAGCAAGCTTGTTAAAAATGACACTACAGGCCTAAGAAGCAAAGGCATTATGATTGTACAAACAAGTGGTGTTACTGGATACATTACATAGGAAAATAAGTGGCACACCAAACTTAGTGTGGCACTTTCTCTTGGAATTGATACGAGTATCCAGAAAGATTGAAAGCAGATTGTTGCAGGGCAATACCAAACTTAGAATGTGATCATATGCCAATTTTATTTGAAAGGGAGCTAACTAAAAGAAAGTGTTGTATTAATAACACAATTACCAAGAGCCAGATCTGTCACGAACAGGGGCTTCTTGGTGAGGAATTAACACAAATAGTTAGAGGGCATAGAAAGCAAAGAACAAAAGTATTTACACGAACAAAACAAAATAAAAAAAATGTCTAATCTAGGTAATCAACCAACTGATAGTTTGTTAATCACAATTAATCCCCGGTAATGGCGCCATAAACTTGATGCACGGGAAACTTGTCTCTCAACAAATCTCTATTCGGCAAGTATACCGAAATGTCGTCAAGTAATAACTCACAAAAGAGTGAGATCGAATCCCACAGAAATTAACGGATTAAGCAATCAATGGTTAATTGATTATCCTAGTTAGATGAATCATTAAGGAGTGATAAGTAACAAAGAAATGTAAATGGCATAAAAGTAAAGAAAGCAATATAGTGCAGAAAAGTAAAATGGCAAGAAAAGTAAATGTAAGAATTAAAAATAAAATGAATATTGGGATCAAGAGATATTGCAATCCTCCGGATCAAGTCCGTTCTCATCTCTTCCTCAATCAATGCATTCATTGATCTCCTTGGCAATCTTAAGTAATTGGATCCCAATTCCTTGGCAATCCAATCTCTCTAAGCTTGAACAATTTCCCAATTCCTTGATTTAATTGCTCATGGGAAGCGATGAAGTTTGGTTACTGATTATACCACACACATTCATAAATCAAAGTATTGGTAGGATTAAATGTCACAATATCCATCCAACCCCCAACCTAATCCAATGTGAAAGAGCATTTCTAGCATGATTTCCTCATTTCTCTTCCAAGGTTCTGAGAAAATCCAAGTATGAGCAATTTCTCTTCCAAGACAATTACCCAATCGGATGAAGATCGAAAGCTCTTTAGTAAAATCAAGAGAAAAGAAAGAAGAAGAAGAATAAGAACTACAATTGATCCATTGAATCACAATAGAGCTCTCTAACCCAATGAAAAGAGTTAGTTAATTATTGCCCTACCAAAATAGAAAAGAAAGAAAATGCAGAAAAGTAAAGATGAAGATGAAAACTGAAATTGAAACTTCCAAGTTCATAAATGAAAATTACAACTAAAAGAGACTACTCCTAAGGAAGAAAGAAGAGAAAAGGAAGAAGAGTGATTGAGGGGAGGGGTCCGAAGACCTACTCCCCTTGGAGTGTGCCAATTCATAGAAGTTTGAATTGGTCTTCACTCTCTTCCCCTTCCTTCAATTTCCCATCCAGTCTCTTCTGAATGACTTGAATGTAAAGACTAAGCCCTTTATATAGGCTCTCCTAAATTACAAAATGAAATTAAAAGCAAATTACAAATAAATGAAAATTCCTATTCTAGATGCTTCTTGTGGCCTTGATTGGTTGACAATTGTGGGCTTGCTTGCTTGAGCTTTGAAGTGGACTTGAGAGAGAAGTGAATCAAGTTGAGGTCCAGGTGCTTTGGCTTTATTGCTTCCGTTAGCCACACTAACGCTACAAGTGTGGCGTTAGTGCTAAAGTTATTGTGGCTAATGTTGCACTTGTTACTAGTTGGTGTTTTTAGGGCTTAAAAGATGCCTCTTGTTTGTGCTTCAATTTCATGCCCACTATAAACTATTATATATCTTTGAAAAGCTCTGAATGTCAGCTTTCTAATGCAACTAGAATCACCTCAATTGGACCTCTGTAACTCAAGTTATGCTCCTTTGAAGTGGACATGGTCGCTGGCATAGTCGCTAGCGTTACTGGAAAAAGTGAGTCACAATAACGCTAACGATCAGAGGCTTAATATTGCCAGGTTCTGGAGCTCAATCTTAATGTCCATCCCATACTATTATATATTTTTAGAAAGCCCTGGATGTCTACTTTCCAACGCTTTTGGAAGCGCATCATTTGGAGCTATACAGCTCCAGTTACACTTCTTGAAAGGTGAAGAGGTCAGCTGGCCTTACTACAGGTTGATAGCGTGTTCATCTTTGCACTTTCGGGTTAGGTTTTCTCCCTCAAATTTAGTGTCTACCATGTAGTGCCATATATGCTTGGAAAGCGCTGGAATCCTACATTCCAATGCCACTGGAATCACCTCATTTGGAGCTTTGTGGCTCAAGTTATTCTTGTTTAAAGAAGGCATGGTCAGGCTGCCAGGTGAGAATTTTGCCCACATTAACTACCACGTTAATGTAGTTAACGTGGCCATTAACGTGGGTCTTTTTGCTTCGCAAACATTATTGGAGATCACCTTTTCCACTAACATTGGCATCTCCCTTTCCTTCCACGTTAGTTCCCACATTAATGTAACTAACGTGGAAGCTAACGTGGGTCTTTTTGCTTCGCAAACGTTAGTGGCACTCACTTTTTCCACTAACATTGGTGTTTCCCTTTTCTTCCACGTTAGTTCCCACGTTAATGTAACTAACGTGGAAGCTAATGTGGGTCTTCTTGTCCCTCGCTAATGTTAGTGGTGCTTACTTTTACCACTAACGTTCCACGCTCTCCTTCTTCAAAGTTAATGCCATTAACTTTCTCACTAACGTTGGGGCTTATCTTTTCCTCCACGTTAATGGCCACGTTAGTGGCACTAACATAGACACTAACGTTTGCTTGAATCAAGGTTTGATTGCATTTTTAACCAAATACTTGCTTATTTCCTAAGAAAATGCATGAAACCAACCTAAAGCATACAAGAAATGGCTAGTAAAACTAGCCAAGATGCCTTGGCATCAGCCATTTATAATTCTGCAATTACAGTTTTCTGTCTCGCTTGAGTAATTCATCAATTGATTAAAACTGTACAAATTTACCAATCTCTGTGGATATGATCCCACTCCACTGTGGGTTATTACTTGAAGATAATCTTGGTATGCTTGCCAAAAGAGTGGATTCATAATAAAAAAATTTTATGGGGTGTGAATCCAAAACTCCATCAGTAAGCCCAACAAGTCAACCAACATCTGTGTGGGGACAAAGTTAGGAGAATTATGAAGTGCAACAACCTAAACATGCTCAGTATGTGCACAACCAAGGTTTTGGTTCAAATAAACTCCATGGGGACACTTACAACCCTTCTTGGAGAAATCACCCAAATTTGAAGTATGAAGGGAACTAGAACGCATGCAAAAAATTCAAACCAAAACAACTCCCGCAACATAAACCACCATAACCATCAAACCACTGACCAAAACCCATATAGAAAACCACACCAGCACCTATCCACTTACTATCTACCCAATAACCCCTCAGCTAACCACAATAATTTTCATCCACCATCTACTTCTCACACTCAACCACCCCAAGAGTCCCAAAGAATCTCCAAATTGGAGATATTCATGGAGAAAATGCTAAAGAATTAAGAGATGACCAATAAGAATCATGAGACTTCAATGAGGAATTTAGAGAGACAAATTGGAAAATTGTCCAAAAATCAAGCTGAGAGACCAACCAATGCCTTCCCAAGTGATACCATTCCAAATCCCAAAGAAGAATGTAAGGCAATTCAACTTAGAAGTGGAAGAAAATTGGAGAATGACAAGGTTGACAGCAAGAAGCAAGTAGAGGAGGACAAGAATGACCAAGAGACATCCAACAAGAAGGAAGAAGAGCCTCAAGTCTCAAAGAAAGGGAAGCAAGTCATAGAAGAGCAACCACAATTGCAGAAAAAGGTGGTGAAGCCTTACACTCCTCCTTTGCCATACCCTCAGAGGCTACAAAGAGAGCTCAAGGACCAATATTTTCCCAAGTTCTTGGAGATTTTTAAGAAGCTGGAAATTAATCTTCCATTTGATGAAGCATTGGAGCAAATTCCCTTGTATGCAAAATTATTCAAAGAACTCATTAACAAGAGAAGCTGGAATGAAAAGGAGACAGTGATCTTGACCCAAGAGTGTAGTGCTGTAATTCAAAAAGGTCTTCCACCAAAACTCAAAGATCCTGGGAGCTTCATCATATCATGCACTATAGGCAACATGACCTTGGAAAAAGCTCTCTGTGACTTAGGTGCCAGCATCAATTTGATGCCTCTCTCACTAATGTAAAAGCTTGTAATAGAGGAAGTTAAACCCACCAGAATGTCACTTCAAATGGCGGATAGATCACTCAAGATACCCAATGGGGTTGTGGAGAACTTATTGGTGAAGGTTGGGGAATTCATCTTCCCAGCCAATTTTGCCATTTTGGACATGGAATAAGAGGTACACAACTCAATTATCTTGGGGCGACCTTTCTTAGCCACAGCAAGGGCTATCATTGATGTAGAAAAAAGTGAAATGATCCTCAGGGTACATGATGAACAAATGATCATCAATGTCTTTAAAGCCATGCAATATCCCCCTGAGAAAGACAAGCATATGAGGGTGGAAATAATAGAAGAATTAGTGGAGGAGGTACTTGAAACCAACGGTAAGGAGGAACAAGAAGAGAAAATAGAAGTAGAACAAGATGTCATAGAAGAAAGAATAGCCAAGATCTCTTTTGAAGGCAAGACAGAGGAGGTGCCAAAGCACGAGTTGAAGCCCCTCCCTCCTCATCTCAAGTATGCATTTCTTGGAGGAGAGGAGACCCTGCCAGTAATTATCAATTCCTCCTTAAACCTGGAAGATGAATCAAAGTTGATTGAAGTGTTGAAACTCACAAGAAAGCTTTAGGATGGACAATTGATGATATTATGGGCATAAGCCCTGCCATCTGCATGCACAAAATCTTGCTGGAAGAAGATTCAAGACCAGTGGTCCAACCTCAGAGGAGACTAAACCCAACCATGAAGGAGGTAGTCCATAATGAATTGATGAAATTGTAGAATGCTGGGATCATCTATCCAATCTCTGACAGTCTGTGGGTAAGGCCAGTTCAAGTGGTGCCAAAGAAAGATGGAATGACTGTCATCACCAACAAGAAAAATGAACTCATTTCCATAAGAACTGTAATAGGGTGGAGGATGTGTATTGATTATAGAATACTGAATGAGGCTACAAGAAAATATCACTTCCCTCTCCCTTTCATTGATCAAATGCTTGAAAGATTGGCTGGCCATGCTTATTACTGGTTCTTAGATGGATACTCTGGATACAATCAAATAGTGGTAGATCCCAAGGATCAAGAAAAGACTTCCTTCACATGTGCATTTGGAGTCTTCGCTTACACACTACAAAGAAAGTGTATAAAATGGCATTAAAATTAGGGCAGTTTTATAAAACCGCCTTAATGTCCGTTAATTAGGGCAGTTTATGTGATTGCCATAATTCATTCCTTTTTCAATGGCGACTGTTAGTGATTCCCGCTGTTTTAAAATGCCCTATGATTACACTATTAAAAGGAGAAACAAAATTTCAGCCTCTCAGATCTAAAGTTCCATCCAAATACATTAAGTTCTATCGGGTTTGCGCTCGTAGAAATGCCATTTTTGCTCTTTTGAGCTTCTCCTCCTCCGTCAAGATTTTCTCTAGATCTGCGAGCTTCTCCTCTTTCCTCAACTTTTTGCTTTGCTAGCTTCTCCTCATCCATTAACATGCCTTCTCCTCGATCTGTTTCTCAGTTTGCGTTCTAACTTCTCACTTCTAGATCTGTAACTAAATTCACATCCTCTGGTTCTAATTACTCCAATGATTGTTATATGTTAATTGTTCTAATTACATCCTCTCTCAATAATGATTTTGTTTTCAATTTTGTATTCACTCTTAATTATTGTTTCTAGCATTTCGTATTATTTCTAGCATTTCGTCTTTCATGCGGCTTTATTAATTGACTCGATGCTCCTTATCGCTTATTTCTTCCAAGTAATTTCATGGAAGTTCTATTTTGGTTCATTTCTTGTAATGTGTTGTTATCAAATTACCGAATTTAGGGTTTTCTTTTTCTTGATTTTGGTTTTGGTTCCATCGAATTTTGATTTTGGTCCACTCCCTGCGATTTTTAATTTTGTGATTGTGCCACAACTTTAATTTTGGCTTTCAACTTTAATTTTGGTCCACTCGCTCATCGAAGCCACTCGCAGTAGCGAAGAATGGCAAAGCAGAGAAGGACATCTTTGATGGGAGTCTGAATTGCTCAATCTGCATGCAGTTGCCAGAGAGACCCGTGACAGTTAGTTTGTTCTGTTCTGCATTGCTTCCTCATGTTAATGTTCACACCATTCAATTTTACGGAGCTGTTTTTTTTTGGTTGGGTGTGCAGACACCGTGTGGTTACAAGTTTTGTTTGAAGTGCTTCCAGAAGTGGATTGGGCAGGCAAAGCGGACCTGTTCGAACTGTCGCAGTCAGACCCCACCTAAGATGGCCGAAAACCCTAGGATTAACGACCATCTGACCATTATTATCCATTTGGCGAGGCAGATGAAGGCCACGTGGATGGTGAGTGCGGTGGCGCAGCCCAAGGTGTATGTTTCTCGAGAAAACGATGACCTTCCAGATACTTTACCACTGAGCGGGCGAAGAAGACTGGCAAGGCCAACGTATGCAGTGATAAGATTTTTGTGATGATCCCTTCGAATTTTTTGGATCCAATCACTGCTGAGTATGATCCCAGGAACAATCGTAGTGTTCTTGTTGGGGATACTTGGGAGGATAGAACGGATTGCAGGCATTGGGGTGCCCATTTCCCTCATGTTGCGGGCATTACTGGCAAAAATGGTTTTAGTTCTCAATCTGTAGCACTTTCAGGTGGCTATGTTGATGACGAGGATCATGTAGAGTGGTTCCTCTACACTGGAAGGTAACTAACTGCTTTGTATACTCATTTGCTTGTTTTCTATGTCTCTATTAGTGGTGGAAAGGACCTTATTAGTAGCAACAAACACACCAACAAAACACATTCATTTCGAATTATGGTTCAATATAAATGTGCAATAGTCTAACATGCTTAATTTGTGCTGCACTTTGTGTCCAAGAGAGTGAAATTTTCAATTACTTATTGATGACATGGAGCAGTATGAAGTACTTGAGCAAATTGAAAAAGGTGCTTTTGGCTCTGCACTTCTTGTCAAGGATCAACATGAGAAGAATGTGTCAAATTTGATGTACCTAATAACATAATATCATTTCAATTTATGATACCACAAGCAAACATTTTATTTAAATGCAAGTAAAAATGACAGAAAATTCTAATAGCTTGTTGTGGCCAATTTTGCAAAACTTGTTAAGAGAGAAAATAAGAATTTGAGAAAAGCTGCTGAAAGTGAAATGCGAATTGGTGAGTCCTCCAAGATTCTGATTGATGTGGTCACATTCAAACAAGAGGATTTTGTGGAGAGCTAGCATCCAGAACTCTATGATACTATTACTTGGTAAACTTTGATTTCGTATCATATAGCACTTAGCATTATTATGTTCAAAATGTTCTTTAAAATGGTTGGGTTGCATGAAATTAAATATATTTCACCTTGTGCAATAATTGAATGGTTGCGAGTGAGGTTCTAAGAGCACATTGATAAACCCATATTTCATGGTTTATCTTGTGCTCAATTGAGTGGTTTTTATCAACTCTTTACCCACTTATTCATACTACTTGCATGTTTTACATTTGCCTTCCTAATTATGTGCTTTGATTGAAAACATGCTTCTTTGATCTTATATTTGCTTATTATTAATCCTCTCTTAATACCATTAAATGCCTTGATATGTGTGTTAAGTGTTTTCGGATATTATAAGGCAGGAATGGCTCAGAGGATGGAAAGGAAGCATACAAAAATGGAAGGAATACAATAAGTTGGAGAAATTGCTAAGCTGTCCAGCTTGACCTTTTCGCACTCAAACGGCTATAACTTTAGATATAGAGGTCTAAACGATGCGGTTTCAGTTGCTTTGGAAAGCTAACGTCCGGGGCTTCGATTTGATATATAATTTGCCATAGCTGCCTCGACGCCAGGCGACGCGAACGCGTGACCTGGCAGGAAAGCAACCCGCGCGGCCGCATGAGCCATGCGGCCGCATCACTTGTCCGCGACCTGTACGGACCAGAAAGAGCTGGAAGTGATTTCTGGGCTGTTTCTGACCCAGTTTTCGGCCCAGAGAACACATATTAGAGGCTATAAAGTGGGGGAATGCATCCATTCATAATAAGGCTCTCATAATTTACTTTTCCATGATTTAGATTTAGTTTTGAGAGAGGTTCTCTCCTCTCTCTCTTAGGATTAGGATTAGGACTTCTCTTAGTTTTAGGAGTGACTCTCAATCTCAGGTTCTTTATTTTTATTTAATTTATGAACTCTTTCATGTTACATATAGTTTTCTTAATTAATGTTATTTGAGGTATTTCCATTCATGATTGCTTTCTTTTATTTACATGATTACTGCTTCCCATCTGAAGACATTTTTTATTCAGTAAATTTACTATTTTCTTTTTTGGCTTTGGTTGAGACATTGGTAACTCTAGAGTTATCAAACTCATTGTTGATTGAAAATTGGAATTAATTTGCCCACTTAACTTACCTCCATAGTTAGAGGTTAATAAGGTGGGGGAATTCTCTTCATAATTGATAAGGATAACTAGGATAGGACCTCCAGTCTTTATACCTTGTCAAGAGTTTATTTTACAGTTATTTATTTATTTTTATTGCTTTGAAAATATGCTTGTGCCCATTGCTCAAATTCTCAAAACCCCCAATTTACAATCTCCATAGCCAATAATAAGAACATACCTCCCTGCAATTCCTTGAGAAGACGACCTGAGGTTTAAATACTCAGTTATCAATTTTAAAAGGGGTTTGTTACTTGTGACAACCAAAACATTTGTACGAAGGGATTTATGTCGGTTTAGAGACTATATCTACAACGCGACTGTTTTTATGACATTCTTTACTGGCAAAAATCCTAACGTCAAAATGGCGCCGTTGCCGGGGAATCCAATCTTCAGTTCTTCAAAATGGCGCCATTGCCGGAAAATTGCAAACGTGTGCCTTATTGTTGGTTATTGTAAATATTTTTCTTTTACTTGTTTATTTGTTTTTGTTTTCCCTTCTTATTTCTAATAGTTACTATAAATTCTCACCCCTCTCACTTTGAGTTTAGTTCTAATTTTGTTGAAAGGAATGGAGGCTATCACAAGACTATGCATCACGGTCAAAGCAATCGAAGATGGATGGAGCCAAGAGGATCTAATCAACCCTTTAGGCAACAACACCCTCCAAGATATCATGGACAACGACCATTCTACAATGCAGACCCAGCTGAAAGATATGGTGGACAACCTTGTAACTACGAACAAGTCCCACCCCGTGCCTATAGACCATCCTCTCAACATAACTTTGGACCACCACACTCACAAGCCCCTTTCCACCATTCAGATCTAAACTCTACTATACAAGCTCTCGCCGCCCAAATCGGATTACCAAATCCCTTCAACAATCAACCCTCAAGCTCTAGTACACTTCCTTTTCAACCACAGAATAATCTCCCCATCCCATCACCACCATCCATGGAAGAGCACCCACATCCATCAATCCAAGAGCAAGATGATCCCAATTATGCTATTGATATGGAATAGGAAAGAAGGAATCATCTTCGCGAATCCATACTTCATAAAGAGCTAGAGGAGGCCCTACGGGTAAGGGTAGGAGATACCCTTGAAGATGAAAGAATAGTTGAAAGGAGTTGTCATAGAAAGAAAAACATCGATGATGAGTACGATTTTATACTTAAACAACTGGACAAAGCAGCAATTATTAAAAAGGAAGAAGTGGTTGCAGACTTAAGAGATGCTGTACCTCCATTGGAAAGTCCAGTCACAAAGCCTCCTTCCACGGTGTTTGATGTTGATGTTGAGAAGAGCGTACAACCTCCAAGGCAGATCATGGTTGAAGATTTTGTAGAGGTTGATCAAGAGGTAGAAGATGTCAAAGAAGAGCACAAGGGAGTCGAGCTTGAAATTACCTTCCAAAAGTTGTTGGAAACCCCTCCCCCTAAGTTGCCATCATCCTTCACAACATTCAAGTGGGTAAAATTCATATCCCTTAGCTTTCTAATTCCAATTGAATACGGGCTATTGGAGACGGATGGTCAACTTAGAGCTCTTTGTGGCATTAAGAGTAAAAGGAAGATGGTCAGTGGTAAGAATTGTCCTGCAAGGTTCATCATGGTTGGAATCTTTAAGCTTAAACGTAAAGGTTGGTGTAAGGCTCAACTGAATGGGTCTAGGAAGTTGTTTGGACACTTCAGTGAGAATTCTAAAACTGAACCACCCGGACGGAATCATGATAATCAACTTGAAGACGGGTACAAAAGCAAGGTTTGGGACCCCGGAATTCATTCCAACAATCAACACTCTTGGGGCCTTGTAACTTGCTTTAACTTACTTGAAGGCTTTCTGCGCCTAGTTTGGGACCTCGGAGGTTACTGGAGATACAAATATTGGTGGAGATTCCTGGATCAGTACAAGCACAAGCCACCATAGTAGGAAGCTCATCAAATGTCCAACTTAAGGACTATAACTAAAAGTGCTAGGTGGGAGACAACCCACCATGGTACGATCGTTCATTTTGCAAATTTTAATTTTATTTAGTTTTGTTTGTTTTTGAGATTTATTTTATTTTATTGAACCTGGAATCATGCATAGCATTCACATTAAGCATTGCATTTGCATCTGCATATTGCATCAAAAAAAAAAAATTCGCTACGCGACGCGATCGCATCAGCGACGCGTCCGCGTCGCTTGGAGAGTGAAGAAAAATAAAAGTGAACAGAGAGTCACGCTGGAGCGTGGCTGGAGGCGTGCCATTGGCACGAATCAACCCAAGCGACCGCGTCCTTGACGCGTTCGAGTCGCATGGGAATCATGGCCTCCCACGCGACCGCGTGCCCCACGCGGCCGCGTGCCCTGGATTTCGACGTCAAAGTGGTGCACACCCAAAAGTTGTGCGAGAGTGGTGCTGGATTGGTGCTGACCGCATGATCCTTCCCACGCGATCGCATGACCCACGCGACCGCGTCATATTCCTTTAAAGCCCACTCACGCGATCGCATGCCCCATGTGATCGCGTCACTTAAAATTTGGCACTAATAAGATTTTGAACAGAGAGTTGTGCGAGCGCGAGGCTGCACTCGCGCCACTAGCACAAATCGAGTCACACGATCGCATGACCCACGCGTCCGCGTCGCTTGTCCTTATTACGCACCACGCGGCCGCGTCGCCCACGTGACCGCGTTGCCAGCGTCGCACACCTTAACCTTATATGCCAAAATATTTTATCTTTTCTTCCCCAATCCTAATTTTTCCTCCCTCCTTTCTTCCTTACTTCTTCTTCCCTTCTTTCCCTTCTCATTCTTTTTTTTTATTTTATTTTAATTTACTTGCATATCTCATTCATTGCATTTTAAATTTGTGCATATTTTTATTTTCTTTTCTGAATTTTTATTTTTCCATTGGTGTTAAAAAATTTTCTTATTCAACTGTTGCTTCTTTTCTTTAATTTATTTTGGTAACTTGTTTTACACTGTGGGATGATATTAATTATCTGCCAATGCCAATCTTTAATGATACCTGCACTCCATTTGCATTGACATGAGCTTGTATTGATACTTCCATTACCCACTCTCCTCCCCTATGTTTCAAATTTTATACCACTGGTATGCCATGGCTTCTATTATTTTCTCACGTACATGTTGAAGCTTCCATGTAAATGAGACCATTATCATTTGGCATTACCCAACCCATATTTCATTTATTTTCTATCTTTATTTTTGGGTTACTTTTCTTTCCTTTTTTCTTTCAGGATGGCCACCAGGAAGGGAACGAAAAGAAGTTTACATGGGGAGACAGACAAGTCCATCTGCAAAATCTTGAAGAAAAGCATCGGTTGGAACAACCTATCCACCTGCACATCTCAGCATGCACCGAGGACAGTGCAATCTTTAAGTGTGGGGAGGTCGATACCGATCTCCAGGGGTTAGTTACTTCTTGACTCAACACCAATATTTTATTTTATTTGTTTGTTCATTGTTGCATTTGCATGTTTATTTGATTTTTGTGCATATTTTACCACTTGGCTAAAGTAATATTTTCTTTTTCAAGAAACCTTTTAGAAAATTTCACTAATTTGAATAAAATTTAATGTTACACTTGTTTGAAGAGATATTATACTGGAACATGGTTTAGAACTCGAACACACAAAACCTGTGAGATTTTTGAGCCTATTTGAATTGGTTGCATTTTATCAACCAAAAATTTTGTTTTAGTGTGTATTTTTCTCTCTAAAATTGTGATCTTTGTCTTGCTTAATTCTATATTTCCATAATTTGATGTATGCATGCACTTATATGATTGAGGCCTTTGTTTCACTTAGCTTACATACCCACATGGCCTTACCTTTCATTATCCTTTGCAAACCAATTTGA
>NC_029774.3:87719580-87732872 GCF_000817695.3 Arachis duranensis | reverse complement strand
AAGGGGACAAAATGCCCCAAAGTAAGTGGTGAAAGCAATGCATATGAGTTGTACTTGAAATTAGAATGTATGAATATGTGGAAAACATATAGTTAATGGACAGTTAGGTTTGTATTGTGATTACATGGATTGTCTAAAGTTAGGTGGAAAGTTTAAGTTAATTAAAGATTCAGATTTTAGTCCACTTGACCAAATACAATCCTACCTTGACCCTAACCCCATTACAACCCTTAAAAGACCTCTTGATTTGTGTATCTGTGCATTAAACTTATGTTGATTGTTATATAAAGAGCAAGCCTTAGAAAGCAAGGTTAGTAGAGAATTGAGAGATCGAACCTTAAACACCTGAGTGATTAGAGTGTATACACTACCAGTAAGGGTTCGATGCTCAATTCCTTGTTCCCTGCTTTCATAAGCTATTTTCTTCTTACAAGTCTATTTGTGCTTCATTTTTTATGATTTGAATTAGTGAAATACAGTTCATATTTGTTCTTGAAAGATTTGTTTATTTTTAATCAAGTAGGTAGAAACATTTTGTATGTAGTTGCATTTATATAGATAGGTTGCATTTCATACATTCTAGTTAAGTGTTTTCATATATTATAAAGGCAGGAATGGCTCAGAGGATGGAAAGGAAGCATGCAAAAATGGAAGGAATACAATAAGTTGGAGAAATTGCTAAGCTGTCCAGCCTGACCTCTTCGCACTCAAACGGCTATAACTTTAGCTACAGAGGTCCAAACAACGCGGTTCCAGTTGCGTTGGAAAGCTAACGTCCGGGGCTTTGATTTGATATATAATTTGCCATAGCTGCCCTGACGCCAGGTGACGCGGACGCATGACCAGGCAGGAACGCAACTCGCGCGGCCGCGTGAGCCATGCGGCCGCGTCACTTGTCCGCGACCTGGACGGACCAGAAAGCGCTGGAAGTGATTTCTGGGCTGTTTCTGACCCAGTTTTCGGCCCAGAGAACACAGATTAGAGGCTATAAAGTGGGGGAATGCATCCATTCATAATAAGGCTCTCATAATTTACTTTTCCATGATTTAGATTTAGTTTTGAGAGAGGTTCTCTCCTCTCTTTCTGAGGATTAGGATTAGGACTTCTCTTAGTTTTAGGAATGACTCTCAATCCCAGGTTCTTTATTTTTATTTAATTTATGAACTCTTTCATGTTACATATAATTTTCTTAATTAATGTTATTTGAGGTATTTCCATTCATGATTGCTTTCTTTTATTTACATGATTACTGCTTCCCATCTGAAGACATTTTTTATTCAGTAAATTTACTATTTTCTTTTTTGGTTGAGACATTGGTAACTCTTGAGTTATCAAACTCATTGTTGATTGAAAATTGGAATTAATTTGCCCACTTAACTTACCTCCATAGTTAGAGGTTAATAAGGTGGGGAAAGAATCCAATTCTCATCATAATTGATAAGGATAACTAGGATAGGACCTCCAGTTCTTAATACCTTGCCAAGAGTTTATTTTTATTGCTATTATTTTATTTCCTCTGCTATTTACTATTGTTGCTTTTTATCTCATACTTTAAAAACCCCCAATTTACAATCTCCATAGCCAATAATAAGAACATACCTCCCTGCAATTCCTTGTGAAGACGACCCGAGGTTTAAATACTCGGTTATCAATTTTAAAAGGGGTTTGTTACTTGTGACAACCAAAACGTTTGTACGAAAGGATTTATGTCGGTTTAGAGACTATATCTACAACGCGACTGTTTTTATGACATTCTTTACTGACAAAAATCCTAACGTCACACACAAGCTGCTGTTGCTGTTGAGTACTAATATTATAATTAATATTGTTATTATTATCAGTCACTCCACTAGTACAATTCAAAAATGTAGTCACCACCACATCCTACAAATATGTATATATATTCTTAAATTCAACTAATTAAGTTAAGTGCCTAAATAAGTAATAACCTGGTGAAACAAATAAAGTAGAAAGGTAGCCAAGGAGATAGTACGGATACTGAAAATGAAGTTAAGCAGAAAAAGGGATATTAAACTTAGGCCATTGAATATATAGGTGAATTCCAATATGTCTATGCTTATGGTGTCTATGTAATTGTTGATTTTTAGGGACAATGTTGCTGTGCTGGGTCTCCAACCTTTGTACATGAGCGTATTTATGATGAGTTCTTGGAGAAATAAAAGAAATGTGCTTTGAGACGCGTTGTTAGTGATCCATTCAAGAAGGGTGTTAAACAAGGCCCTCAGGTGCTGCATGCTCTCTATTCTAATCTATTCACTCCTCTATTTTTAGAATAGATGACTCTGATACATGTAATTAATTGGGTGAAATTCAAAGCTCAGATTGACACAAAGCAATTTGAGAAAGTGCTTAGGTACATAATAGGGGTGAGCACGGGTCGTGGGTATCCGATTACTCGTCCGAATCCAAACCAAACCAATTAAATTGGTTCTGGAACCAACGGATAATCGGGTCCAATCTGAACCAAACCAATGACTCTCTCTAACAATTGGTTCAGGTAACAGTTTTGGGAGTGCAAAACCGGAACCAACCCGTAGACTCGATTATATATTAATTAAATAAAAAAATAAAAATTTAAAAAATATATATGCCTTTTAATATATTTTGATTTTAATATCTTTAGTGTTTGATATGTTTGGATTTTAATGTGTTTAGTTTTTAATGTATTTGGTGTTTAACATGTTTAGATAATTTCTATTAATATTACATGTTTATTGTACTTATAAAATTATTAAGATAAATTTTTTTTTTTATGAATTTCTGTTTCATCGGGTACCCAATTATCCGAACTGAACCAATCTATTTTTAATCGGTTTGGTTTAGTTCGGATACATACAAAAAAAAATACAAATCCGAACTAAACCAAACCATTACAATTCAATTGGTTCGGTTCTAATTTAATTTTAAACCCGAACCAATTCGAGCTGTGCTCACTATAGTACATAAGATCTGGAATTGAAAGCAATGCTACCCTTGAAAGTAATGTAGGTGCAAATGTGAATTAATTAATTGAATTTTCATGTAATAATTAAGCAATGCAAGAATATAATTATTACCTTCTTTTTGCAGTTTGGAAAGCATTCATACTCTTGGTCAGTGGTGATGGGGTTTTTAAGATTTACCATGTCGATGTTTGTGAAAAATTATGCTTGAAGATTTGGTATAATTTTTTGGCAAATTCTTTGATGCCTATAAGTTTAGTATCGAATTTGTTGAACTTACCTTTTATGGTAAGTTTTAAATATTTAAAAATAATTTATTTTTATATTTGTTAAATTAAATATTAATATTTATTCTTTTTTAGTAAATTAGACAATTTTTTATAGACATCGTAGCAAACACCATAATTTTTATGGGAAGTTGAATATAATTTTCATTTATGAAATTTAGCTAAAGGTTCTCCCTCTTCAAAGTGGGGATCTGTTAGAGCTTCTATGGGACATCGTGAACCATTCGATTTCAGATTTGTTGCTGTTGGAAATGAAAATTGTTTTCCTCATCCGAAGTGCACTATCAAGGCAATCATTCTTTAATTTATTTTGCCTATGATTATTATTATTAGCTACTTTATTTATTTATCTTTTGTATTTATTTATTTATTTATTTTGACCGAGCAGAAAAGTACTTTAAGTTCTATGACTGAGTATTTGACAAGACATCAAGATCGGGTCCAAAGGTTTGATTATATTGCTTACTTTTTATTTCTTTAGTGGAATTATTATTTATGGATTCTTTATTTATATATGCATTTGATAAATGAAAGATCAACATTGTCTATTGGCTTTAAATGCATGTGTTTGTTAGTGAATATGCTGTTACGAATGATGATGCAAGAAATGAAACCCTTTTGGCTGCATTGGCTGAAGCTGCATTCCTCATTGGATTAGAAAGGAATAGGTTAGGTGCCAATATAATACATAGTTCTTTTTTTTTCTTTTTTTCTTTTATTAATGTCTCATTGAGTTCATGAATCACTATTGGATGCGTGACATCCCTGCTAAGCTGTAACTGTTTAGCATTTCTCATTCTTGGCATTTATGATAAAATAAATATTGGAGATTTGATGTATCTTTAGTTACATGTTATGGTTAGAATTAAAAAATTATATTATGTTTGATAGTTTGTTTGTATAGGACTTATTATTTTTTATTTTTAATACTAAAATATTATATATTATATTTATTATTTTATTTATGAGTTATATAATATTTTGTTTATGGATTATAATTTTTTGTTATTGTAAAAATTTTAAACAAAAAGTTATTTGTTTAATATAGTAAAAACGACGATTGAAACTGTCTTTTTAAATGATAAAAAATGTCATTTTTATCCAATAAAAACTGAATTTTTAAACGATAAAAAATGTCACTGTTAGGGTTAAAACGGCGGTTCAAAAATGACATTTTAACCAATAAAAAGACAGTCTGTAAGGGTAAAAATGGCGGTTTAAACATCCCATTTTAACTGACTGAAACGTCACTATTAAGGTAAAAATGGCGGTTCAAAAACGTCATTTTAACCGACCAAAATGTTACTCTGTGAGGGTAATAATAGCGGTTTAAACCGTCATTTTAACCCAACCTTAAACCGCCATGCGGTTTGAACTGTCGTTTTAACCCTAGAAAATTGTGGCAGTTTTTAGAAAACCGCCGTAATAACCAAAATGGCGCTCTGAATTACAGTGCTTTTCGAAACCGCCGTACTTAGTAATAATGGCGGCTCAAACCGCCGTAATTGCCCTAAAAAACTGCCATGTTTACCAAATTTTTTTGTAGTGACAGGAGGATGCCTTTTAGGCTATGCAACTGATGAGCGGATAATTTATACGCTTTTTGACATTGTTTTTAGTAAGTTTTTAGTATGTTTTAGTTAGTTTTTAGTATACTTTTATTAGTTTTTAGTTAAAATTCACTTTTCTGGCCTTTACTATGAGTTTGTGTGTTTTTCTGTGATTTCAGGTATTTTCTGGCTGAAATTGAGGGACCTGAGCAAAAATCTGATTCAGAGACTAAAAAGCACTGCAGATGCTGTTGGATTCTGACCTCCCTGCACTCGAAGTGGATTTTCTAGAGCTACAGAAGCCCAATTGGTGGGCTCTCAACGGCGTTGGAAAGTAGACATCTTGGGCTTTCTAGCAATATATAATAGTCCATACTTTGCCTGAGATTTGATGGCCCAAACCGGCGTTCCAAATCAGCTCAAAATTGCCCGGCGTTAAACGCCGGAACTGGCACAAGAATGGGAGTTAAACGCCCAAACTGGCACAAAAGCTGGCGTTTAACTCCAAGAGAAGTCTCTACACGAAAATGCTTCAATGCTCAGCCCACGCACACACCAAGTGGGCCCGGAAGTGGATTTTTATGTAATTTACTCATCTTTGTAAACCCTAGGCTACTAGTTCTCTACAAATAGGACCTTTTGCTATTGTATTTTCATCTTTTGATCTTGGAATCTTTTGATCACTTTAGATCTTAGATCAGATCTTGGTTCATCTGGTTCCCTCTCTGGGGCCGAGGCCAATGATCACTTTTGTTCTTATGTATTTTCAACGATGGAGTTTCTACACACCATAGATTAAGGTGTGGAGCTCTACTGTACCTCGAGTATTAATGCAATTACTATTGTTCATCTATTCAATTCAGCCTATTCTTGTTCTAAGATATTCATTTGCACCCAAGAACATGATGAATGTGAATGATTATGTGACACTCATCATCATTCTCACTTATGAACGAGTGCCTGACAACCACTTCTGTTCTACAAGCAAACAAGGCTTGAATGTTTATCTCTTGGATCCCTTAATCGGAATCTTCGTGGTATAAGCTAGAACTGATGGCGGCATTCAAGAGAATCCGGAAGGTCTAAACCTTGTCTGTGGTATTCTGAGTAGGATTCAATGATTGAATGACTGTGATGAGCTTCAAACTCCTGAAGGCTGGGCGTTAGTGATAGATGCAAAAGAATCACTGGATTCTATTCCAACATGATTGAGAACCAACAGATGATTAGCCGTTCCGTGACAGGGAGCGTTGAACATTTTCACTGAAAGGATGGGAGGTAGCCACTGACAACGGTGAAACCCTACATACAGCTTGCCATGGAAAGGAGTAAGAAGGATTGGATGAAGACAGTAGAAAAGCAGAGAGACGGAAGGGACAAAGCATCTCCATACGCTTATCTGAAATTCTCACCAATGAATTACATAAGTATCTCTATCTTTATCTTTATGTTTTATTCATACATCATCCATAACCATTTGAGTTTGCCTGACTAAGATTTACAAGGTGACCATAGCTTGCTTCATACCAACAATCTCTGTGGGATCGACCCTTACTCGCGTAAGGTTTATTACTTGGACGACCCAGTACACTTGCTGGTTAGTTGTGCAAAGTTGTGATAAAGAGTTGAGATTACAATTGTGCGTACCATGTTGATGGCGCCATTGATGATCACAACTTCGTGCACCAGCAACGCTCCAGCAACCTTCCAAAGGTGTATGCTCTCCATTTTCTCTGACATGGTAGAAAAATTCTTAGAGGTCTTTATGGATGATTTCTCTGTCTTTGGTAACCCTTTTGATACTTGTCTGCAACATCTAACCCTTGTTTTGAAAAGATGCCAAAAAACTAATTTGGTGTTAAATTGGGAAAAATGCCATTTCATGGTACCAGAGGGTATTGTTCTTGTGGATAAGGTTTCAAGCAGTGGTATAGAAGTTGATAGAGCTAAAATAGATATCATAGAAAAGCTTTCTACACCTGTCAATGTAAAAGCAGTGAGAAGTTTTCTTGGTCATGCTAGATTTTACAGAAGATTCATCAAGGATTTTTCAAAAATAACCAAACCACTAAGCAATTTGCTAGTCATTAACAATCCTTTTGTCTTTGATGATAATTGTAAGAATGCCTTTGAAACTTGAAAAAGAAACTCACTACAGCACCAATCATTACGCCCTCTGAATAAGGACTTCCTTTTGAATTAATGTGTGATGCAAGTGATGTTGCAATTGGTGCTGTATTGGGACAAAAGAAAGATAAGCTGCATCATGCTATATACTATGCAAGCAAGGTGTTGAATGAGGCACGAAAAAATTACACCACCACAGAAAAAGAACCTTTGGCAATCGTGTATGCATTTGACAAATTTAGACAATACTTGATTGGTTCAAAAGTTATAGTGTATACTGATCATGCTGCCCTCAAGTACCTTATGTCTAAACAGGATGCCAAGCTAAGACTTATCAGGTGGGTGCTTTTGCTACAAGAATTTGACATTGAAGTGAGGGATAGGAAAGGAAGAGAGAACCAAGTTGCAGACCATTTGTCAAGACTACCACAAGAGACTAACCAAGATAAACCACGACCAGTGAATGAGAAATTACCAGATGAACATCTTCATCAAGTCCAACAAGCACCCTAGTTTGCTGACATTGCAAATTACAAGGTGGGAAGAAAGATCCCTAAGAGTTCACCAAGCAACAAGTGAAGAAGCTGCTTAATGAAGCCAAGAAATTCATGTGGGATGAGCCCTTCCTATTCAAGAGGTGTCCAGATGGAATGATCAGAAGGTGTGTCCCGGAAGGTGAAATGAAAGGCATACTATGGCACTGTCATTTTTTAGCATATGGTAAACACTTTGGGCCAGAAAGAATAGTTGCTAAAGTCCTTCAAAGTGGATTCTATTGGCCAACCATATTCAAAGATGCTAGAGAATTTGTGCACCAATGTAATAAATGTCAAAGAGCTGGAGGACAAACAAAGAGGAATGAAATGCCTCAAAACTTCATTTTGGAAGTAGAATTGTTTGATCTCTGGGGTATAGATTTCATGGGGCCTTTTCCCCCATCCTATTCCTTCAAATACATTCTGGTCGCAGTGGAATATGTCTCCAAGTGGGTAGAGGCCATCGTAACAACTACATGTGATGCACCAATTTTTCTTCAATTTCTCAAGAGACACATTTTTACCTGATATAGGGTGCCTAAGGGTCTTATTAGTGATGGTGGTAGCCATTTTTGTAATAGACAAATGGAAAAATTGCTCCACAAATATGGGGTAATTCATAAAGTGGCCACACCATACCACCCTCAAACTAATGGGCAGGCTGAATTGGCAAATAGGGAGCTAAAGAGAATTTTAGAGAAGACAGTTGGGGTCACAAGGAAAGACTGGGCAAGAAAGCTGGATGATGCCCAGAGAACCGTATTCAAAACTCCAATTGGAAAGTCACCCTTTCAGCTTATTTATGGCAAATCCTGTCACCTTCCTGTGGAACTCAAACATAAAGCCTTTTGGGCCACCAAGCTCCTCAATCTTGACTCCCAAGCAGCAGGAGAGAAAAGGCTGTTGAAACTCAATGAATTGGATGAATTCAGGTTGGAAGCTTATGAGAATGCTAAGATATACAAGGAGAGAGCCGAAAGATGGCATGACAAGAAAATCTAAAAAGAAGAGAGTTTGAGCTAGGTTAACAAGTGCTATTATACAACTCTAGACTCAAGATTTTTCCTGGGAAACTCAAGTCTAAATGGACTGGCCCCTATCTGGTAACTAAGTTTTTCCCACATTGGAGCCTTGAACTTCTGAATGAAGCTTCAAAGAATACATTCACAACAAACGGACATAGAGCTAAGCATTACTTGGGAGGACCCTGGAACAAGGAGGAGAGCATTCATGAACTGAGTTGAACAACAATGAAGGATGTCAAGTTAATGACATTAAAAGAGCGCTTGTTGGGAGGCAACCCAACCAGAGGTAGTTTTCTTTTCTTAGCTATTTCAATAAAAGGGTTAAGTAGATTTATCTGTATTGCAAAGAGTTAAGTTTGGTGTTGCGCACCAAAATACTTCAAGGGTGAAGGAAGGATGCTAAGTTTGGTGTTCCACCAAAGATCTTATTAAAACACATTTTAACCCTCAGCATGATCAGTCACTAGCTCCAAACAATCAGGAAAACTACATAACCATTGTTTGCTTTCTAGTTTATAGTTTGTTTTTCTCTAATAGAAGCACAAGGTTTCATGTGTGTGATTAATCTGATGCATAACAGACAGTGGCAAGGAACCAAGTTTGGTTTTCACACACCAAAGTAAGTTCAAAAGCCTACCACCATGCATGCATGCTAACCATATTTCAAGTGCTTAGAGAACAAGCAACTTCCAATAACTTTGCAGGAAGTCAATCAATCTCTTGAAGGAATTATACACTATCATCCAAGGACACTAAGAATGATACAAAGGCTATGAATGATGATGACAAAGGGAGAGCTAGAAGATGCCACCAAGAGGTTGTATTATTACTTAATTCCCTCTAATTTGAAGTTCTCTAAATTTGAAGTCTAAATGTACCTTACTTATTAGTTTAATTTGATTGCATTCTGTTTGATTACTGTCTTTCAAATATCATTTAAAGTGTTCTAGTCTGAGTGTCTGATTCATTTCCATCTGCTTGAATTCATGTCTTGTTCCCTTTTGCTTGAATAAAAGAAAAAAAATTTTGAAACAGAAAGTGAAGTTGTCAATTTGATAGGAATGAGAATAAAGTTCAGTGGTGGTATATATGTTTGATTGTTTAAGCAAGCTCACTAATAAAGGATAAATATTAGAATGTTCCTTTATAGTATAAACTTGGTTGCTATTTGTGAAATCTTAATGAATAAATATCCTTAGAGAGAAGGAAAGGAAGAAAAGCCAAGAATTGGCAACAAAAATGAAAGAAACAAAGAATAAAGCTAACACCAATAGCTTGGACCTTAAGACATATGCCTGTGGTGCTTTTTGTGCTGGGATCTGCTTGGACAATTAGGTTCTTAGGAGTATTTTAAATCTTGGTAACTTGGGTTAACTAACCCGAGATTATCAACCAAAAGTCCACTATCAAGAGCAACCTAGCTACAAAGCATTTAGTAACCTAAAGAGGTGCTGGGCATCAATGCTCTTAAGAAGAATTGTAAGCCAAGTGTCTGTGGTGAATATGTGTTGACTGAAAAACAAAGCTAAAAAGCTGGTGCAACACATGACACTAAGTTGCAATTGAGAATAAGTTTCTCAGTAGAAGAAAAACAAAAAAAAATCAAACACCAAGGATGGGTAAATAACAAGGTTCACAGCAGCAACCCATAGTTAACACTTTAAGGGACACTTCAAACCTGGAAACTAATAAAAGTAAAGCTTCAAATACATTCTGCATGAAACCCCAAGAACTCAGGCTAAATGCTTTCAAATAAGGACAAGTATGCTTTTGGGATTTATTGTATATTCTCTTCTTTTTATCCTATTTTGTTTTCAGTTGCTTGGGGACAAGTGATGAGCGGATAATTTATACGCTTTTTGGCATTATTTTTAGGTAGTTTTTAGTAAGTTCAAGCTACTTTTAGGGATGTTTTCATTAGTTTTTATGCTAAATTCACATTTCTGGACTTTACAATGAGTTTGTGTGTTTTTCTATGATTTCAGGTAATTTCTGGCTGAAATTGAGGGATTTGAGCAAAACTCTGAAAAAGGCTGACAAAAGGACTGCTGATGCTGTTGGAATCTGACCTCCCTGCACTCGAAATGGATTTTTTGGAGCTACAGAACTCCAAATGGTGCACTCTCAACGGAGATGGAAAGTAGACATCTAGAGCTTTCCATAAATATATAATAGTCCATACTTTATTCGGAAATTGACGATGTAACTTGGCGTTGAACGCCAAGTACATGCTGCTGTCCGGAGTTGAACGCCCAAAACACGTTATAACTTGGAGTTCAACTCCAAGTAAAGCCTCAGCTCGTGGATAGATCAAGCTCAGCCCAAGGATACACCAAGTGGGCCCCGGAAGTGGATTTATGCATCAATTACTTACTCATGTAAACCCTAGTAGCTAGTCTAGTATAAATAGGATAAGTTACTATTGTATTAGACATCTTTGGTCTCAGTTTTGTTTTATTCTTCATCTAAGGAGACTATTGATCACATTCAGGGGGGCTGGCCATTCGGCCATGCCTGAACCTTTCACTTATGTATTTTCAACAGTGGAGTTTCTGCACACCATAGATTAAGGGTGTGGAGCTCTGCTGTACCTCAAGTTTCAATACAATTATTATTACTTTCTATTCAATTCTCTTTTATTCTTTTTCCAAGATATACGTTGCTCTTCAACTTGATGAATGATGATGATCCATGACACTCATCATCATTCTCACCTATGAACGCGCGTGATTGACAACCACTTCCGTTCTACTGTAGGCCGGGTGCATATCTTTTAGATTCCCCAACAGAATCTTCGTGGTATAAGCTAGATAGATGGCGGCATTCATGAGGATCTGGAAAGTCTAAACCTTGTCTATGGTATTCCGAGTAGGATTCTGTGATTGAATGACTGTGACGAGTTTCAAACTCCTGAAGGCGGGGCGTTAGTGACAGACGCAAAAGAATCGCTGGATTCTATTCCGGCCTGACCGAGAACCGACAGATGATTAGCCATGCTGTGACAGAGCATAGGAACGTTTTCACTGAGAGGATGGGATGTAGCCATTGACAACGGTGATGCCCTACCTACAGCTTGCCATGGAAAGGAGTAGGAAGGATTGGATGACTGTAATAGGAAAGTAGAGATTCAAGAGGAGCACAGCATCTCCATACACTTATCTGAAATTCCCACTATTAATTTACATAAGTATTTCTATCCCTTTTATTTTCTTTTTATTATTAATTTTCGAAACCCAAAACTATTTAATCTGCCTAACTGAGATTTACAAGGTAACCATAGCTTGCTTCATACCAACAATCTCTGTGGGATCGACCCTTACTCACGTAAGGTATTACTTGGACGACCCAGTACACTTGCTGGTTAGTTGAACGGAGTTGTGTCCACACATAAGTGCCATAATAATGATTCCATACAACAACAAAAAAATACTACATTGATGTGATCACAATTTCGTCCACCAAGTTTTTGGCGCCGTTGCCGGAGATTGTTCGAGTATGGACAACTGACGGTTCATCTTGTTGCTCAGATTAGGTAATTTTCTTTTCAAAAATCTTTTTTCAAAATTTTTCTTTTATTTTTCATTTTTTTCCAAACTTTATTTTCGAAAAAATTAATAAAAATACAAAAAAAATCATAAAATCATAAAAATAAAAAATATCTTGTGTTTCTTGTTTGAGTCTTGAGTCAACTTTTAAATTTGGTGTCAATTGCATGTTTTTAAAATTTATGCATTAAATTTTCGAAAATTCCATGCATTCATAGTGTTCTTCATGATCTTCAAGTTGTTCTTGACAAGTCTTCTTGTTTGATCTTGATGATTTCTTGTTTTGTGTTGTTTGTTGTTTTTCATATGCATTTTTCGTTTGTTAGAGTCCATGCATTAAAGATTTCTAAGTTTGGTGTCTTGCATGTTTTCTTTGCATCAAAAATTTTTCAAAATTATGTTCTTGACGTTCATTATGATCTTCAAAGTGTTCTTGGTGTTCATCTTGACATTCATAGTGTTCTTGCATGTATCTTGTGTTTTGATCCAAAATTTTCATGTTTTGGGTCATTTTTGTGTTTTTCTCTCTTATCATAAAAAAAAAATTCAAAAATAAAAAAAATATCTTTTCCTTTTTTATCTCCTAAATTTCGAAAATTTGAGTTGATTTAGTCAAAAATTTTAAAAATTAGTTGTTTCTTACAAGTCAAGTCAAATTTTAATTTTAAAAATCTTATCTTTTCAAAATCTTTTTCAAAAATTATATCTTTTTCATTTTTTTTCTATTTTTCGAAAATTTCAAAAATCTTTTTCAAAATATTTTCAAAACCTTTTTCTTATCTTTACATCTAATTTTCAAAAATTAGCTAACAATTAATGTGATTGGTTCAAAAATTTGAAGTTTGTTACTTTCTTGTTAAGAAAGGTTCAATCTTTAAATTCTAGAATTTTATCTTTTAGTTTCTTGTTAGTCAAGTAATTAATTTTAATTTTAAAATCAAATCTTTTTCAAAATATCTTTTTATCTTATCTTTTATATCATATCTTTTTCAAAATTTTATCTTTTTCAAAAAAAAAATTGATTTCCTTTTCAAAACCATATCTTTTTAAATCATATCTTTTATATCATATTTTTTTTCAAAATTTTATCTTTTTCAAAAAAATTTTAAAATATCTTTTCTAACTTCTTATCTTCTTATCTTTTCAAATTTGATTTTCATATCTTTTTCAACTAACTATTTAACTTTTTGTTTGTTTCTTATCTTTTTCAAAACCAACTAACTACCTATCCCTCTCTAATTTTCGAAAATATCTCATCT
>NC_029774.3:87718917-87719398 GCF_000817695.3 Arachis duranensis | reverse complement strand
TCCAAGTTTGATGGAAGAAGCATCTCCATTCCTGCCATTGGAGCCAACAACTTTGAGCTGAAACCTCAGTTAGTTGCCTTAATGCAACAAAAATGCAAGTTTTATGGACTTCCATCTGAAGATCCCTACCAGTTTTTAACTGAGTTCTTGCAGATCTGTGAGACTGTAAAGACGAATGGAGTTGATCCTGAAGTCTACAGACTCATGCTTTTCCCTTTTGCTGTGAGAGACAAAGCTAGAATATGGTTGGATTCACAACCCAAGGATAGCCTGGACTCATGGGATAAGCTGGTCACAGCCTTCTTGGATAAATCCTTTCCTCCTCAAAGCTGAGCAAGCTGAGAGTGGATGCTCAAACCTTCAAACAAAAAGATGGTGAATCCCTCTATGAAGGTTGGGAAAGATACAAGCAGCTGACCAAAAGATGTCCATCTGACATGTTTTCAGAATGGACCATATTAGATATATTCTATTATGGCCT
>NC_029774.3:87717083-87717986 GCF_000817695.3 Arachis duranensis | reverse complement strand
TAATGGAGAAGCTGGGGATCATTGAGGTACAACCTGCCTTGTTCTCATTACAATTGGCAGACAAGTCAGTAAGACAACCTTATGGATTAGTAGAGGACGTGTTAGTAAAGGTTGAAGGCCTTTACATCCCTACTGATTTCATAATCTTAGACACTAGGAAGGAAGATGATGAATGCATTATCCTTGGAAGACCTTTCCTAGCCACAGCAGAAGCTGTGATAGATGTCAATAGAGGTGAACTAGTCCTTTAATTGAATGGGGACTACCTTGTGTTTAAGGCACATGGCCATCCCTCTGTGACAAAAGAGAGTAAGCATGAAGAGCTTCTCTCAGTTCAGAGTCAAGATGAGCCCCCACAGTCAAACTCTAAGTTTGGTGTTGTGAGGCCACAACCAAACTCTAAGTTTGGTGTCAAGATCCCATACCCAAACTCTAAGTTTGATGTTGGGGCTATACAACATTGACTTGATCACCTTTGTGGCTCCATGAGAGCCATTGTCAAGCTATTGACATTAAAGAAGCGCTTGTTGGGAGGCAACATAATTTTATTTATCTAATTTTTATTTTATTGTTATTTTGTGTTTTATTAGGTACATGATCATGTGGAGTCACGAAAAAATCATAAAAATTAAAAACAGAAGCAAAAACAGTAGAAAAAAATTCGCACCCTCGAGGAAGCACAGGCTGGCGTTCAACGCCAGTAAGATGCATCTGGCTGGCGTTCAACGCCAGAACAGAGCATCAACCTGGCGTTGAACGCCAGAAACAAGCATCATTCTGGCGCTGAACGCCAGGAATGTGCCTAGAGAAGAAAAGCTGGCGCTGAATGCCAGCAACAAGCATGAAACTGGAGTTCAACGCAAGAAACATGTTACATGTGGGCGTTGAACGCCTAGAATGTGT
>NC_029774.3:87716081-87716968 GCF_000817695.3 Arachis duranensis | reverse complement strand
CACCTCAGGATCTGTGGACCCCACAGGATCACCTCAGGATCTGTGGACCCCACAGGATCCCCACCTACTATATTCCCACCTTACCTCCTAATCCTATTTTGTGATTTCCCCATGTCACACTTCCCAACACTCTTCACCAATCACCTCCCTCACCACTCACATCCATCCACTCTTCCCCATAAACCCCACCTACCTTCAAAAATTCAAAAACATTTTCCCACCCATTCCCACCCTAAATGGCCGAACATACACACCCACCTCTCCCTATATATACCCTTCCATTCTACTTCATTTTCACACAACACTATCCCTCTTCTATACCTTGGCCGAACCCACATCTCTCCCTCTCCACCATATTCTCTTCTTCTTCTTCTTCTCTTCTTTCTTCTATTGCTCGAGGACGAGCAATCTTTTAAGTTTGGTGTGGTAAAGCATAAGCTTTTTGTTTTTCCATTACCATCAATGGTACCTAAGGCTGGAGAATCCTCTAGAAAAGGAAAAGGGAAGACAAAAGCTTCCACCTCCGAGTCATGGGAGATGGAAATATTCATCTCCAAAAGCCATCAAGACCACTTCTATGATGTTGTGGCAAAGAAGAAGGTGATCCCTGAGGTCCCTTTCAAGCTCAAGAAGAATGAGTATCCGGAGATCCGACATGAGATCCGAAGGAGAGGTTGGGAAGTCCTAACCAACCCCATGCAACAAGTCAAAATCTTAATGGTTCAAGAGTTCTATGCCAATGCATGGATCACTAGGAACCATGATCAAAGTATGAACCCAAATCCAAAGAATTACCTCACAATGGTTCGGGGGAAATACTTACATTTTAGTCCAAAAAATGTGAGGTTGGCGTTTCACTTGCCCATGATGCAAGGAGATGAACGCCC
>NC_029774.3:87715573-87715836 GCF_000817695.3 Arachis duranensis | reverse complement strand
ATCATGATTCATAGCATCATGATTGGAGAGGAAGTAGAAGTTCATGAGGTCATCTCCAATGAAATCTACAAAATAGCCGACAAGTCCTCCACAATGGCACGGCTAGCTTTTCCTCACCTTATTTGCCATCTATGTTTCTCAGCTGGAGTTATCATAAAAAAAGACATCTCCATTGAAGAGGATAAGCCCATCACCAAGAAAAGGATGGAGCAAGCAAGAGAGACCCTCCACGGATCTCAAGAGATGCATGAGGAAGCTCATCA
>NC_029774.3:87710761-87713182 GCF_000817695.3 Arachis duranensis | reverse complement strand
ACACATATGCATTGATTTTATTGAGCTACACTTTGCTTTGGGGCATTTTGTCCCCTTTTTATTGCTTTTCTCTCTTTTTTTTTTTCATATTATTCTTCTTTTTCTTTTCTTTTGTTTTTCTCAATTTTTTTTCTTTCTATGTACAAGAATCTCAATGCATAAGGTTTTACATTTGATTAATACATGAGTATGTACCCAATTCCTTAATATTCTCAATACAAAGCAAAACTACCCTTTTGTCCACCCAATGTCCCAAAATTCCCACACTTGAATGATACTCACATACGCTAGCCTAAGCCAATCAAAGATCCAAATTAAGGACTTTCATTGTTTTCCGCTTTACGGCTTGTAATGTGCTAAATTAAAGAACAAGTGGGTTAATCGTAGGCTCAAATTGGTTAACAATGGAAGACAAAAGGTAGGCTATTTGGGTAAGTGGCTAATGAAACAATGGCCTCAATCACATAAATGCATGAATACACAAAATAATGGACATAAAGAATGAAACAAAGCAAAGATTACAATCATAGAAGGAGAATAATGCACACAAGAAGGAGAGTAAGTGGTTATGAGATGTAACCACACCATTAGGCTCAAAACTCACTTGCTTGTGTTCTTAGCTCAAAACCATGTTCCAAAATATAATTCTTCATGCAATTTTGGCATTAAAGCATTTAAAATTTGCAATGCCCCATGGTTGCCCCAAAGTATTGGTTTCCTAAGAAAGCAGTTCATTGTTCCAACCAAGTAAACTTATCATGCGAATGGTGCCAACTAAGACCTAATCATGCAACCCTATCCTAATGTATTCAGATTTATTGAGATGTTACCTACGGAGATCGGTCGGCCGACCTCCCCACACTTAAAACTTAGCACGGTCCTCCGTGCTATAGGTTAGGCTCAGTGGTTGGTTGAGCTCCGAGTGACCCACATCTCCGATGTCAAAGCTCTCGCCGCTTGAAGTTGCGGTGGATGTGGAGATATCAGGTTCCTCCATAGGTGGGGTGACTACGCTTAGGAGTTTCTTCACATGAGCATAGCGGCGTTGGTTACGCCGCTCATAACGGTCCAATTTCTTGTGAAGGTCTTCAAGGCGTTGGGCGGCCGATTTTTGTGATGTAGATGAAGTGGTGGTGTTGCGAGTTGGTGTGGGTAGTCCGATGTCCTTGGCGGATTCTGGAGGCTTGAGGCATCTCTTGGTCAGAATTATATCACCATCGACCGGAATTGAGGTTCTCCTATCTTTAGCCTCTCGGTTGACGCCGGCTTTTGCAACCAATTCGGTCACCAAAGCGGGGAATGGTAGATTTCCTTTGGCATGAATGCGCCCCATGGATTGGCGGATGGCATGCGAAATGTTGACCGGTTTCTCGGTTAAGATGCACCATATCAATAAGGCCAACTCGGCGGTGATGGATGACCCATGTGTGCTTGGGAGCACATAGTGAGCTAGAATTTGGGCCCATGCCGTGGCTTCTTGAGTGAGGTGGCGGACATCTAAACCCTTGGGTCTTTGCTTTATGGTCCCCCGAATCCAATATGCGTCGGGTAAAGCAATGACGCGGAGGATCGCGCTCCAATCGAATGCACGGTCATCGCATGTAGCCAAGGCTTCTTCGTAGGCGTCATATACATCCGATGATGGTTCAATCCCAAGGACTTCTTGGATGGTTTCCACTGTGACCGACACTTGCTTTCGGCGCACAAATATTGATGTGAGAAGGAGAGAGTGGTAGTTGGAGTAGAATTCTACTACCCATGAGAGGTTGGCCTCCTTTGGTTTCCTCAAGAGGAACCTCCATTGCCTCCGGTCAATGTGTGGCATCACAATCGGACGGAGGTGAACCGGTAGGACTAGGAGGGGTTCCGGATGATAATTCCTTTCGATCATTCTTGAGTAAACAAGTTCGCAGTAACGGTTGGGAAACTTGTTCGAATCCTTAGGAGGGTTGTCCTTCTCTAGAACATCAATGGGGCCCTTAGTCTTCCTTAAGAGTGGCTTGGCCGTTAAGTCGTGGTGCGCTTTATTGGAAGTTGGCTTCTTGGGGGCTTTCCCTTTGTTCTTTTTGATGACCATCCTATGAGAACAAAGAAAGGGAAAAAACATCAAACCCAAATAAGTGGAAGTAAATGTGATTATACAATGAAAAGTTATGCCGTAGAATATGGGTATCATTGTCACATGACAGCTGCAACATGTAACTAAGATAACATGGGAAGAGCAAGGCAAATCATATTCGTGTGGTGTAAGGGTAATTTAAGCATGCAAGTAAGAAAGCATGAGAGACACATACCCTTAAGGACCACAAATGGAAAGCAAGTTAAGAAAAAGAAAAAAATGAGTGGATGGATTGGAAGAAATGAGGATGCGCCTAAAAGTGATAAGTTGAGAGGCAATTTAGTCAAAGTGGGCTCAAAAGT
>NC_029774.3:87706938-87708030 GCF_000817695.3 Arachis duranensis | reverse complement strand
TGCAAGGTATCTAAAGGAAAGGAGTCATTGATGGGAGTGGTGTCGCCCTTTGTGTGTTCAAGGCGGCTTAAATGGTCCGCCACTAGGTTTTGGGCACCACTCCTATCTTTGATCTCCAAGTCAAATTCTTGTAACAAAAGCACCCAACGAATTAATCTTGGTTTTGATTCCTTTTTGGCCAACAAGTACTTTAGTGCCGCATGATCCGAGTACACTACAACCTTGGAACCAAGAAGATAGGCCCGGAACTTGTCCAAGGCAAAAACAATAGCTAGTAGTTCCTTTTCGGTAGTAGTGTAGTTGGATTGGGCTCCATCTAATGTTTTGGAAGCATAAGCTATGACATAGGGAATCTTACCCTCGTGTTGTGCTAACGCGGCTCCTATCGCATAGTTCGAAGCATCACACATGATTTCAAAAGGTTGAGTCCAATTGGGGCCTCGCACTATAGGAGCTTGTGTCAATGCTACTTTGAGTTTGTCATATGCTTCCATACATTCCTTGCTTAGCTCAAATTCGGTGTCTTTTTGTAGTAATCGAGAGAGGGGTAAGGCCACCTTGCTAAAGTCTTTGATGAATCTCCGGTAAAATCCTGCATGTCCAAGAAAAGAACGGACTTCCCTCTTGGAGGAGGGGTAAGGTAAACTGGATATGACATTTATCTTTGCCACGGAGGAGGGGTAAGGTAGACTAGATATGACATTTATTTTTGCCGGATCTACGGATATGCCTTCTTTTGAAACTATGTGTCCCAAAACAATGCCTTGTTTGACCATGAAATGACATTTTTCAAAATTTAAGACAAGGTTTGTTTTGGTGCATCTTTCTAAGACTTTTTCAAGGTTACCTAAGCAATGCTCAAATGAATCACCATACACACTAAAGTCATCCATGAAAACTTCCATTGATTGCTCTAGAAAGTCCGCAAATAGGCTCATCATGCATCTTTGGAACGTTGTCGGTGCATTGCATAGGCCGAATGGCATACGCTTGTAAGCATACGTCCCAAAAGGGCAAGTAAATGTGGTTTTTTCTTGGTCTTCTAGAGCAATATGAATTTGGAAGTATCCGGAGTAGCCATCAAGAAAACAA
>NC_029774.3:87706474-87706838 GCF_000817695.3 Arachis duranensis | reverse complement strand
CATGCAACTACGACTAATGTTGTTATCTACTTGGTTGGGAACAAATCAGCTTCCTTATGACATATGCGAGCATATGGGACATGATGGTGGTCAATGCATAGGACTTGCCAATTTCTAAGTATCAAATGCAATATATACAACCTTGCATGAGGAATGCTCGCAAGAGCCGGGAATCAAGGAATTGAGCATCGAACCCTCACCGGAAGTATTTGCGCTCTGGTCGCTCAAGTGTTTAGGGTTGATTCTCTCAATTCTCCCCTAATCATGCTTTCCAAGATTTGTTCTTCTTCTAACAATCAACATATATTTCATGCATGCATACAAGTATCATGAGGTCTTTTCTTTAGGTTGTAATGGGGCTATG
>NC_029774.3:87702580-87703847 GCF_000817695.3 Arachis duranensis | reverse complement strand
GGAAAGGGACGCGCGCGCGCACGTTGCGCGTGCGCGTCCATGCGCTTGGGCTGGGGGCACAAGGGAGGCACAGGGGTGGCATAACTCTCTGGACGCAGTACCAGAGATTGCTTCAGGACCTTTGGCGCGTGCGCGCACAGTGCGCGTACGCGTCAACGGGGTTGTGCCCCAAGCATGAGAAGGGCCTGGAGGGGGCTCAACTCTCTGTGAAGTGGCCCAGGGAGGGGTGCAGGATAAAAGGGCGCGTGCGCGGCTATGGCGCGCGCGCGCATGTTGTG
This sequence comes from Arachis duranensis, assembly GCF_000817695.3. Classification (NCBI taxonomy): domain Eukaryota; kingdom Viridiplantae; phylum Streptophyta; class Magnoliopsida; order Fabales; family Fabaceae; genus Arachis; species Arachis duranensis. Next base: position 87,703,569 of record NC_029774.3, on the reverse strand, counting down.
CTCGCAGTGTATGGACGCGTGCGCCAGGTGCGCGCACGCGGCAGAGGTTTTGGGCTTGTGGCTTGGTATAGGCCTGAGAGTGGCCTAACTCTCTGGAATATGTACCAGGAGTGCAGCAGGGCAATCGGCGCGGACGCGCATAGCATGCTTGCGCGTCAATTGGCAGATTTCGCCCAGAGGGCGCGGACGCACCATGTGCGCGTGCGCGCGAGCTCCTGTGCTTCAGGCATGGTCCTGGCATGGTGTGGGCGCAACTCTCGGGTAAATGTATGGAGGGCTGTTATTTGCAATCCACACGTCCGCGCACGGTGCGCGTCCGCGTAGGTGACCGTCGAGTGCCTTAAGGACGCGTACGCGCCAGGCGCGCGCACGCGCAGAGGGGGGTTGCTTTTCCTAATTGTGCATATGTTTACATCACTTTTGACATTTCAACTCCCCCCTCCATACAGCTGCTTAAGCACTATAGCAGGGCATTTTGCTTGGTAAACCATCTATGAATTTAACAAATGACGGAGAATTGACATTAAAATCTATCTAACAATCATGAAGTCAAGGGTCTATGTACAAAGCTTAAAGGAAGATCTTACCATGGTGGGGTGTCTCCCACCTAGCACTTTTGTTTAACGTCCTTAAGTTGGACTTTCAGCTGCTCATAGTGCTTGTTCAAGAGTTGCATCCCTCAGCTCAAGAGGAACACTTCAATCTCCTTGGAGTTCTTTCTTTGCTCACCATGATACAATTTGAGACGGTGACCGTTTACCTTGAAGATGTCCGGGCTTGTTGGGTGGCGCAAGTGGTAGACCCCATAAGGTTCTACTTTCTCCACTTGGTAGGGTCCATCCCACCTTGATCTGAGCTTTCCGGGTAGTAATCTCAACCTTGAATTGTAGAGAAGAACTAGGTCACCGGGTCTAAACTATCTTCTCCTAGTGTTCTTGTCATGGATGGCTTTCAACTTTTCCTTATAAAGCCTAGCGTTGTCGTAAGCC
>NC_029774.3:87695520-87697864 GCF_000817695.3 Arachis duranensis | reverse complement strand
CGCGTTCATAGGTGAGAATGATGATGAGTGTCACGGATCATCACATTCATCAAAGTGTTGTGCAACGTATATCTTGGAATAAGAATAAAAGAGAATTGAATAAAAAGTAATAGTAATTGTATTGAAACTTTAGGTACAGCAGAGCTCCACACCCTTAATCTACGGTGTGCAGAAACTCCATTGTTGAAAATACATAAGTGAAAGGTTCAGGCATGGCCGAATGGCCAGCCCCCTGAATGTGATCAATAGTCTCCTAAGATGAAGAATAAAACAAAACTGAGGCCAAAGATGTCTAATACAATAGTAAGAGGTCCTATATATACTAGACTAGCTACTAGGGTTTACGTGAGTAAGTAATTGATGCATAAATCCATTTCCGGGGCCCACTTGGTGTATTTTTGGGCTGAGCTTGATCTATCCACGAGCTGAGGCTTCTCTTGGAGTTGAACTCCAAGTTATAACGTGTTTTGGGCGTTCAACTCCGGATCATGACGTGTTTCTGGCGTTTAACTCCAGACAGCAGCATGTACTTGGCGTTCAACGCCAAGTTACGTCGTCTATCTTTCGCAAAGTATGGACTATTATATATTGTTGGAAAGCCCTGGATGTCTACGTTCCAACACCATTGAGAGCGCGCCAATTGGATTCCTGTAGCTCCAAAAAAATCCATTCCGAGTGCAGGGAGGTGATAAATGAATTTTTTGTTGGTATAGAATTTATCAAGTGATCAATCGTAGTATAGTCTAAACCAACGCAAAATCCATCATCAAACAAATCTACAATCTATATCCGAGAGTACTAGTCTCCCGAGTCGTTCTCCCTTGGAATTGCCAAAGTGTGCATCTTATTGACTTAGTAAGCCTCGTTGGAATTCTTTGAAGGTTTTAGCAAAGTAATGAGAAACAAGCAATCAATTATCAAAAGGCTTGGCTTAGGGTTGGCATTAGAACTTCTATCCTTATAGTCCATTCAATGTTGACAACAATTAGGCCTTGCTTCATTTAGTCATCCCCTAAGTATAGAGGAAAATCAAATGAAACCAATCAACTTGAGTCACAAGTCCTAGCTTCACCTCATGGGAATCTAGCTTTAGTGCACTCCAAGTCAATTAGCAATCCCTAACTCTCAATCAACTATTGATACAACTATTCAATTTCTTCCAATGACCAAACCCTATGCCAAGTGTAAAAATTCTACTCCATAGCTAGTGTTGACATTTTATCAAACATGTAGTAAGCATGAAGGAAGGTCATAGTAAAATGAAGAGAAAAGTAGAATCCAAGATATTGCAATACAAGGAATTAACAACAAACAATTGTCAAGGAGCAATGATGAGGATCAAAATCTCAAAACATCAATGGAATCCACAAATCATAAAGTTGAATCCTAGATCCAAGGAATTTTAGCAATTACAACTACAACTTGAAATTGGAAAGGAAAACCTATTACATGAACAAAGTGGAATGAAAGTTGCAATGGATCTCACCAAGGAATGGGTAGAAATCCAGAATTTTGATGAAGAAGAACCCTAGTAAGAACTTGAGTCCTCTCTCCTCTCTCCCCCCAAAAATATCTCAAAAACTAGAAAATGAACTAAGTGTCCTTTACCCTTGCTCCCCTAGTCCTCTTAAGACTTTTCCCGCTAATACACTCCTCAAGAGTTCAGATCTCTAACCAACTCCACGCTTGAGTCACGTGACTTCTAAAAAAATCATATTCGAACATCGGTGCGTACGCGCAAGGTACGCGGACGCGCCATGGATGCGGTTTTAGAGTGTACGCGGAGGCGGGACGTACGCGTGCGCGTCCATGAGAATCCTGGCTTAGCCGCTACTCAAGCCGGCTCGTGGCTTGGCTCTTGGTCTCGGCTTCACGTTGCTCTTATCCGCGCGGGCGCGTCAGGTGCGCGCACGCGCCCTTGCGGAAATTTCCAAAGCTTCAATTCTCATGCTTCCTTCCCTTGCACCCGTCTTCCTTCTCTTTTCCTGTCCATTCCTACTCTGTATCCTGAATCCACTTAGCACACGAGTCACGGCATCGAATGGCATCAAGAGAAAAATAGAAATGTATCTATTTTAGTGCAGAATAAGCATGTTTTCATTCATGAGACAAAACTAGGAAAGGAATGCAAATCCTTGTCTTTTCATGCAGAAAGTGTGTGAAATCATTGATAAACCCTTTGAAATTAGCACAAGGTAAACCCTCAAAATGGGGTTTGTCAAGCACTCCATCATTCTCCATGAAATAAGAGAAGATCAAAGAGCAATGAGGGAGGAGCAACAAAGGTAAGGAAGGGACATAGAAGAGCTTAAGGACATTGTTGGTCCTTCAAGAAGAAGACGCC
>NC_029774.3:87694925-87695259 GCF_000817695.3 Arachis duranensis | reverse complement strand
TTTAATTATATTGATGTGGTGACAATACTTTTTGTTTTCTGAATGAATGCTTGAACAGTGCATATTTTTGATCTTGTTGTTTATGAATGTTAAAACTGTTGGCTCTTGAAAGAATGATGAACAAAGAGAATTGTTATTGATGATCTGAAAAATCATGAAATTGATTCTTGAAGCAAGAAAAAGCAGTGAAAAAGAAGAAGCTTGCGAAAAAAAATGGCGAAAAAAAATATATAAAGCAAAAGAAAAAAAGCAAGCAGAAAAAGCCAATAGCCCTTAAAACCAAAAGGCAAGGGTAAAAAGGATCCAAGGCTTTGAGCATCAATGGATAGGAGGG
>NC_029774.3:87692157-87694904 GCF_000817695.3 Arachis duranensis | reverse complement strand
TCCGGTGGTAATACTGGAAAACAAAGTGCTTAGGGCCATGGCCAAGACTCATAAGTAGCTGTGTTCAAGAATCAACATGCCTAACTAGGAAAGTCAATAACACTATCTGAAATTCTAAGTTCCTAGAGAAGCCAATCACTCTAAACTTCAAAGGAAAAAGTGAGATGCCAAAACTGTTCAGAAGCAAAAAGCTACAAGTCCCGCTCATCTAATTATAATTAATATTCATTGATATTCTGGAATTTATAGTATATTCTCTTCTTTTTATCCTAATTGATTTTCAGTTGCTTGGGGACAAGCAACAATTTAAGTTTGGTGTTGTGATGAGCGGATAATTTATACGCTTTTTGGCATTGTTTTTAGGTAGTTTTTAGTAAGTTCAAGCTACTTTTAGGGATGTTTTCATTAGTTTTTATGTTAAATTCACATTTCTGGACTTTACTATGAGTTTGTGTATTTTTCTGTGATTTCAGGTAAATTCTGACTGAAATTTAGGGATTTGAGCAAAACTCTGAAAAAGGCTGACAAAAGGACTGCTGATGCTATTGGAATCTGACCTCCCTGCACTCGAAATAAATTTTCTGGAGCTACAGAACTCCAAATGGTGCGCTCTCAACGGCGTTGGAAAGTAGACATCCAGAGCTTTTCATAAATATATAATAGTCCATACTTTATGGGAAATTGATGATGTAACTTGGTGTTGAACGCTAAGTACATGCTGCTGTCTGGAGTTAAACGCCAGAAAAAAGTCATGATCCGGAGTTGAACGCCCAAAACACGTTATAACTTGGAGTTCAACTCCAGGAAATGCCTCAGCTCGTGGATTAATCAAGCTCAGTCCAAGCATACACCAAGTGGGCCCCGGAAGTGAATTTATGCATCAATTACTTACTCATGTAAGTGGATTTATGCATCAATTACTTACTCATGTAAATCCTAGTAGCTAGTCTAGTATAAATAGGATAAGTTACTATTGTATTAGACATCTTTGGTCTCAGTTTTGTTTTATTCTTCATCTAAGGAGACTATTGATCACATTCAGGGGGGCTGGCCATTCGACCATGCTTGAACCTTTCACTTATGTATTTTCAACACTGGAGTTTCTGCACACCATAGTTCAAGGGTGTAGAGCTCTACTGTACCTCAAGTTTCAATACAATTATTATTACTTTCTATTCAATTCTCTTTTATTCTTTTTCCAAGATATACGTTGAACTTCAACTTGATGAATGATGATGATCCGTGACACTCATCATCATTCTCACCTATGAACGCGCGTGATTGACAACCACTTCCGTTCTACTTTAGGCCGGGCGCATATCTCTTAGATTCCCCAACAGAATCTTCGTGGTATAAGCTAGATAGATGGCGGCATTCATGAGGATCCGGAAAGTCTAGACCTTGTCTATGGTATTCCGAGTAAGATTCTGTGATTGAATGACTGTGACGAGCTTCAAACTCCTGAAGGCTGGGCATGATGACAAGCGCAAAAGGATCAAGGGATTCTATTCCAACCTGATTGAGAACCGACAGATGATTAGCCGTGCTGTGACAGAGCATAGGAACATTTTCACTGAGAGGATGGGATGTAGCATTGACAACGGTGATGCCCTACATACAGCTTGCCATGGAAAGGAGTAGGAAGGATTGGATGAATGTAATAAGAAAATAGAGATACGAGAGGAGCACAGCATCTTCACACACTTATTTGAAATTCCCACTATTCCTTTACATAAGTATTTCTATCCTATTTTATTTTCTATTTAGTATTAATTTTCGAACTCACCATAAACCAATTTAATCTGCCTAACTGAGATTTACAAGGTGACCATAGCTTGGTTCATACCAACAATCTCTGTGGGATCGACCCTTACTCACGTAAGGTATTACTTGGATGACCCAGTACACTTGCTGGTAAAGTTGAACGGAGTTGTGGAAAGAAAAAGCTTCTCTAACAGTGCCTGGAATTATTGTTGATCACAATTTCGTCCACCAAGTTTTTGGCGCCGTTGCCGGGGATTGTTCGAGTATGGACAACTGACAGTTCATCTTGTTGCTCAGATTAGGTAATTTTCTTTTCAAAAATCTTTTTTCAAAATTTTTCTTTTCTTTTTCGTTTTTCTAACCATGTTTTTCGAAAAAAAAAATTAAAATAAAAATACAAAAAAAGTAGAAAATCATAAAAATCAAAAATATTTTGTGTTTCTTGTTTGAGTCTTGTGTTAATTTTTAAGTTTGGTGTCAATTGCATGCTTTTAAAATTTTTCTTGCTTTTTTTTTCGAAAATCTCATGCATTCATAGTGTTCTTCATGATCTTCAAGTTGTTCTTGACAAGTCTTCTTGTTTGATCTTGATGATTTCTTGTTTTGTGTTGTTTGTTGTTTTTCATGTGCACTTTTGCATTCATATTTTCCATGCATTAAAGATTTTTAAGTTTGGTGTCTTGCATGTTTTATTTGCATCAAAAATTTTTCAAAATTATGTTCTTGATGTTCATCATGATCTTCAAAGTGTTCTTGGTGTTCATCTTGACATTCATAGCATTCTTTCATGCATTCATTGTGTTGATCTAAAAATTTCATGCATTTAGTATTTTTGTTGTTTTTCTCTCTCATCAATAAAAATTTCAAAAATCAACAAAATATCTTTTCCTTATTTTTCTCATAATTTTCGAAAATTTGAGTTGACTTAGTCAAAAATTTTCAAAATTAGTTGTCTCTTACAAGTCAAGTCAAATTTTAAATTT
>NC_029774.3:87690909-87691836 GCF_000817695.3 Arachis duranensis | reverse complement strand
CAACTAACTACCTATCCCTCTCTAATTTTCGAAAATATCTCATCTCTTTTTCAAAAATTCTTTTGTTTTAAATTTTAATTTTAATCTTATCTTATCTCCAATTTCGAAAATTACTAACCTCTTTTTCAAAATTGTTTTCGAAATTCTCCCTCTTTATTCTTATTCTATTTAATTATTTAATTACTAACACTTTTCTTCACCCCTCTCCACCTAATATCCGAAGCCCCTCTTCTACTTTCTTCTCTCCTTTCTTTTTCTACTAACATAAAGGAATCTCTATACTGTGACATAGAGGATTCCTCTTTCTTTTCTTGTTTTCTTCTCTTTCATATGAGCAGGAACAAGGATAAAGGCACTCTTGTTGAAATTGATCCAGAACCTGAAAGGACTCTGAAGAGAAAATTAAGAGAAGCTAAATTACAACAATCCAAAAGCAACCTTTCAGAAAATTTCGAACAAGAGAAGGAGATGGCAGCCGAAAATAATAATAATGCAAGGAGAATGCTTGGTGACTTCACAAAGCCAACGTCCAAGTTTGATGGAAGAAGCATCTCCATTCCTGCCATTGGAGCCAATAACTTTGAGCTGAAACCTCAGCTAGTTGCCTTAATGCAACAAAAATGCAAGTTTTATGGACTTCCATCTGAAGATCCCTACCAGTTTTTAACTGAGTTCTTGCAGATCTGTGAGACTATAAAGACGAATGGAGTTGATCCTGAAGTCTACAGACTCATGCTTTTCCCTTTTGCTGTGAGAGACAGAGCTAGAATATGGTTGGATTCACAACCCAAGGATAGCCTGGACTCATGGGATAAGCTGGTCACTGCCTTCTTGGATAAATTCTTTCCTCCTCAAAAGCTGAGCAAGCTGAGAGTGGATGTTCAAACCTTCAAACAAAAAGATGGTGAATCCCTCTATGAAGCTTGG
>NC_029774.3:87683289-87689442 GCF_000817695.3 Arachis duranensis | reverse complement strand
TGTCATTTACTTTCTGTTAAACACAAATCACTCAACCAAAACTTGATTCGCTTGACTAAATCACCCACTAAACTAAAATTGCTCAATCCTTCAATCCCTGTGGGATCGACCTCACTCATGTGAGTTATTATTACTTGATGCGACCCGGTACACTTGCCGGTGAGTTTTGTGTTGGATCGTTTTCCACACATCAAGTTTTTGGCGCCGTTGCCGGGGATTGAAATAGATTGACAATGATTAAGTGAAGTGGAGGTTTAGATTAAGAATTTTACTTTTCTGTTATTCTAACTCTCACTAACATACTAACTGTTCGAGAAATTGCCTCTACTAACTCACTAACAATTTATCTCAAATAACTGCACTTAATTCTCAAAAGTGTTGTTGATTGATCATCCTGATTGTTTGCGTATCACAGAAAATCAAGTTTCTACAGACATAGGGTATCATGACATGAAGCCACCACTCATTACACTCATCAAGAACAATTGTTCTTATGATGGAAATTCATCGGAGGATCCTCAACAGCATATATCTACTTTCCTGAGAACTTGCAATGCGGTCAAAACTGATGGTCCAGATCAGGATACTTACAAGATCCTGCTATTCCCTTTCTCATTGAAGGGTGAAGCTGCACAATGGTTTGAAACTTTTCCCCAAGGAAGTATTACTAGTTGGGATGATTTGGTCATCAAATTTCTGGCCAAATTCACCTCATCCAAACAGATCATCCAGCTGAAAGAAGAGGGACATCTATTCACACAAGGGGACGAAGAACCACTCTTCAAGGCTTGGGAAAGATACAAGAAAGCAACTGACAAAGTGGGCTTCCGAGCTTTCTATGAAGGATTGACCCCAGAAACAAGAAAAGCAGTGGACTACTTCTCAGATGGCCTACTCAAAGCAACAACAAATGCTCAAGGAATCACAGACTCCAATGACAAAGGAGTCAACAACCAACATCCATCTGAGAAACCACATAATGCAAGCTCAGAAAAAGAAGTGGCAAATATTGAAAAGGTGAATGCGTTCAAGGACCAAAATAAACAAATGCACCATCAACCACAGCAAAACAGAGAGTTGTCTGCTGCAGTGGATGCTAAATTTCCACCATGGATACCTCATTCTTATCTGAAGATGAGGGAGCCTCAACATCAAGAACAAGGAAGTTTCCGCCAAGACAATTCCATGACCACAACCAATCAACATCCCCCACCCATTAACACCACCCAAAGCCAATACCCACAACACAGACACTTCCAAACCCATCTTAACTGGAGAAGGAGTGAGTACCAAAATCAAAGACCAAGAGAATTCCATTACAACAACCCGGACTTCATAAACCATCAAAAACACCATTACAGCAATAACAACCACTACATGCCGCCACCATACTCACCCTTCCTATCTTCAACATGTCATAACCAACTGAACCTTCCTATCTTCAACATGTCATAACCAATCGACCCCACAAGACTCTCAGAGAATCACAAACTTGGAGATCCTAATGGAGAGAATGATGAAACATCAAGAGGAAACAACTAGGAACCAAGAGATGTTAATGAGAGGACTTGAGAAGCAGATAGCTCAATTGGCAAAGCACTTTGCAGAAATAGGTGAGAAGAAACCAAATACTTTCTTCAAAACCAGTGAGGATAAACCAACCAATAACGAAGATGCTACAAAGAAGGAAGGATGGAAAAAGATCATAGGAGATAATGAAAAAGGAAGTGCCAGCCAAGAAAAACACAACAGAGAATTCCTTCAAAGAGAGACAGCGGAGAAAACTAAAGACAAGCAGAAAATCTCCACTGGGAAGTTTTCACTAGGGGATCGAGTGATGATCAATATTCAAACCATGAAGGTATCCCCATAGTTGTCTGATCACTACACTGTGACTAAGATACTTCCACAAGAGTGCATAGAAGTCATCAAAGAGGAAACAGGAAGGAAATTCATAGTGAAGACAGACAGGCTAAGGCACTGTGATTTCCGACCCCCATGATAAGCAAAAATGAAGATGTCAAGCTAATGACAATAAAAGAGCGCTTGTTGGGAGGCAACCCAACCTGAGGTAGTTTCTTTTCATAACTTTTCAATAAAAATGTTGAGTAATTGTTGTGCATTGCAAGGAGCTAAGTTTGGTGTTGCACACCAAAATAATTTGAGGGAGAATGAAAACTTCTAAGTTTGGTGTTCCACCACAAATATCATTTAAAAACACATTCTCACCTCTTGCATGATTCTAGCTCCAAGCAATCAACCACATTATTCAACTGTTAAAATTGTTTCCTAGCTTTTATTTCATTCAGCCTTTGGCAAGGATACATGGTTTTAAATATGGTTAACCTGGTACATCTGAGACAGTGGCAAAACAATTAAGTTTGGTGTTCACACACCAAAATAAATTCTAAAGCCACACTCAATTTATGCTTACTAACCATATAATCAAGGGCTTGAGAAGCAAGCAACTTTGAGGATTATGCAGAACATGAATCAACAATTGAAGACACTATGCATTTTGACTCAAAGAGGACATAGCAGAAAGAAAAATCAAAGGGCTGCAACTTCAAAGGTTGTACCTAAATTTAATCCTTGCTGCTGTGTATTATTTCGAACATGAAAATCATTGCATTTCTTGCTAAAGTGTTTATTTAGCTACAAGTGAAATTGTTTGTGAAAATGCCAAGTCTGCATAATGCTTGTATCCATCACTTAGCTTTAAATATTGCTTCGTTTCCCATATGCCTAAATAAAAGAGTTTGGTTTGAATTGAAAAGTGAAATATCCAATGTTGCATGAGTGTGAATGGAAGTTGGTGGTGGCATATGTGTTTGATTAAATGCATAACTCATGAAATAAGTGTTGCATAATATCATTTTCATCCAATTGTGAGTTAGCTTGCTGTTATGAAAACTCCTATCAATAATGAAATACCCTTGGTAACAAAAACAGAAAGAAAAGGGAAAGAAAAAGCCAAAACGGCAAGAAAAACAAAGAATAAAGGTTGGACACCAATGGCTTGAACCTTAGGACAAATGTCTGTGGTGTTCTTGTACTGAGATCTGCTTGGATGAGTAAATTCTAAGGGGTATTTTGAAACCCGGTCACTTAGATCAACTGATTTGGGATGGCCAATTGAAAATCCACAATAAAGAGCAACTAAGAAGTTGCCTAAAAAACTGAAAGACCTAGGGAGTTTTCAAATCTCCTGCATCATAGGGGACATCATTATTGAGAAAGCTTTGTGTGATTTAGGAGCTAGCATAAATCTTATGTCCCTAACCATGATGAGAAGGATGAATATTGAGGAAGCCAAGCCAACAAGAATGGCACTCCAATTGGCTGACAGAACATTTAAGTTTCCACATAGGGTGGTAGAAGACTTGCTAGTGAAAGTGGGAGAATTCATCTTCCCTGCTGATTTCGTTGTGTTGGACATGGAAGAAGAGGCCAACACGTCAATCATCCTAGGAAGACCATTGATGACATGTCATCGTATACCTATTTTTCTATGCTTTTTCATACAAGAAATTGATGATTTGTGCTTAAATATTGAATGCTTTTGTGCTTAAATAGTATATTTCCTTGATCTTTTATTTTTATAAATCTTGTAGGAAATAAGAAGAAAAAGAAGCAAAGAAGCACAAAAAAAGGAGAAAAAAAGAGCTTTGGGGTACATTTTGAAGTTGGGTACACTTTGGAGCCTTAGGCCACGCTTTTAAAAGCGTGGCCCATGACCAAATCAAGAAAGGAAGCAGCCAGCACGCACACGATCCTGCCCTTGCCAAGGGCAGGGCAGAATCGTGATGCAAAGTGTGGTTGGAAGCAAGAATTTTCGCTAAGTTAAAATCTGGCCGCACACAGCATGACCATGCCTACTTCAAAGGGCTATAACTTGAGCTACAGACGTCCAATTGATGTGCTTCCAGTTGCGTTGGAAAGCTGACATTCAGAGATTTCCAACGATATATAGCAATCCATATTTGACGCACAATTGAGGCAGGAACGAAAGGCATCTTTAAGGGCCATGAGAAAGCAAGAAACTAGGCCTTACTTTGGTGCTAAGAAAGCCAAGGAAATTAAGTAGCGTGTGTTTCGGCCATGGTTCGAACTTGGGACATCAAAGTGAAAACACTGCCCTGCCCTCTGCGAGGGCAGGGCAGCATTTGGGTTGGTGCACAAATCTGGCGCACCACACACAAGACCTTGGCGCACCATTTCTCAACCTGGCGCACCAATTTTCTCGTCCTGGCAGCATTGGCGCGCGCTCCTCAAATCTGGCAGCACCAAGCGCACGCCAAACGCCCCCTGGCAGCACCATCCGCACGCACAACGCCCCCTGGCGCACCACACTTTCCCGCCCTGCCCTTGGCGCGGGCAGGGCAGCCTCTGGCGCACCAACCTCGCACCAGACGCGCACCAACTCGCACCAAAACACACCATGGCCGCACCAAGTTTGTGCACCGTGCATCAATTCTCTGCCCTGCCCTCCATAAGGGCAGGGCAGCCTCCTGGGAGTGATCTTTGGGCCAAAATTCAAATTAAAAATTTATTTGAATTCATTTCTTCACCAATTAAAAAGCCCATCCAAATCCCATCATCCAAGAATAGAAAGTGTATAAATAGGAGTTAGTTTGATGTAATTAGGACCTTTAGCTATCTTTACTTTGAGCTTGGAATTTTTACTCTTATTTTAGAGAGCTTTTGAATTTCCTTTGTCTTGGAGCTTTCTTGAGAGATTTGTCCGAGAACCAAGAGGATCAAGGGAGAATTGAGTGATCTCCTTCCTCAATTCCCTTGGGCAATTCTACTCTTCTATTTTCTGAGTATTGGGTGTGTGAAATTGGGGAAATTCTGTCCCAATTCCCATTCAAGCTCTTGGCATTTTGTTTTCTGCATAATTGAATTCCAAATCTGTTCTTCTATTGCTTCATCTTTAAATTTTCTGTTAATTGCTTAATTAATTCAGATCTGGGAAGGAAATTGGGTTTTAGGCTCTGCTACCTAAGCCCTTGGGAACCTGAGATCACAATTCATTTTGGGTTCTTCTGTGAACCATTGCTGCATCTTATATTCTTGCTGTTTGAATGCTACTTGCTCCTGATTTAAATTCTGCTCAATCTCTTGCTGCAATTTACTTCTGCTTTGTTTAGATCTTGCAATCCCATTCCTGAATTCCCTTTTACTTTCTAGCAATTTATCTTTCTTGCCATTTAAGTTACTGCAATTTAAGTTTCTTGCACTTTAAGTTTCAGTCATTTACTTTCTTGCTCTTTAAGATTCTGCACATTTACAATTCTGTTCTTCAATTTACTGCACTTTTCCCTTCCCCCTTTACATTTAATGTCATTTACTTTCTGTTAAACACAAATCACTCAACTAAAACTTGATTCGCTTGACTAAATCACCCACTAAACTAAAATTGCTCAATCCTTCAATCCCTGTGGGATCGACCTCACTCATGTGAGTTATTATTACTTGATGCGACCCGGTACACTTGCCGGTGAGTTTTAATGGAATACCTCAGAAGAAAGGAGTTCTTGAAATTGATGCTCTGAATGCCATATTGGCTCAGAACAAAGTGTTGACTCAGAAAGTCAACATGATCTCTCAAAGTCTGAATGGATGGCAAAATGCATCCAACAGTACTAAAGAGGCAGCTTCTGAAGAAGCTTATGATCCTAAGAACCCTGCCATGGCAGAAGTTAATTACATGGGTAAACCTTATGGAAACACCTATAACTCTACATGGAAAAATCATCCAAATTTCTCATGGAAGGATCAACGAAAGCCTCAACAAGGCTTTAACAATGGTGGACGCAATAGGCTGAGCAATAGCAAGCCATATCCATCATCTTCTCAGTAACAGACAGAGAATTCTGAACAAAACACTTCTAATTTAGCCAATCTAATCTCTGATCTGTCAAAGGCCACTTTCAGTTTCATGAATGAAACAAGATCCTCCATCAGAAATCTGGAGGCACAAGTGGGCCAGCTGAGTAAGAAAGTCATTGAAACTCCTCCCCGTATTCTCCCAAGCAATACAGAAGAGAATCCAAAAGGAGAGTGCAAGGCCATTGATGTGATCAATGTGGCCGAATGCACAAGGGAGGAGTTTCCTAGTGAGGAAGACCTCCTGGGACGTCCTTCAAT
>NC_029774.3:87682429-87683095 GCF_000817695.3 Arachis duranensis | reverse complement strand
ATTTAGGAGCTATCATGAAGCTGAATGCCAAGTTGTTTGGTAATGAGACTTGGGAAAGTGAACCTCCCTTGCTCATTAGTGAACTAGATACCTGGATTCAGCAAACTCTACCTCAAAAGAAATAAGATCCTGGTAAGTTCTTAATACCTTGTACCATAGGCACCATGACCTTTGAAAAGGCTCTATGTGATATAGGGTCAGGGATAAATCTTATGCCACTCTCTGTAATAGAGAAGCTGGGGATCATTGAGGTACAACCTGCCTTGTTCTCATTACAATTGGCAGACAAGTCAGTAAGACAACCTTATGGATTAGTAGAGGACGTGTTAGTAAAGGTTGAAGGCCTTTACATCCCTGCTGATTTCAAAATCTTAGACACTAGGAAGGAAGAGGATGAATGCATTATTCTTGGAAGACCTTTCCTAGCTACAGCAGAAGCTGTGATAGATGTCAATAGAGGTGAACTAGTCCTTCAATTGAATGGGGACTACCTTGTGTTTAAGGCACATGGCCATTCCTCTGTGACAAAAGAGAGTAAGCATGAAGAGCTTCTCTCAGTTTAGAGTCAAGATGAGCCCCCACAGTCAAACTCTAAGTTTGGTGTTGTGAGGCCACAACCAAACTCTAAGTTTGGTGTCAAGATCCCATACCCAAACTCTAAGTTTG
>NC_029774.3:87680096-87682281 GCF_000817695.3 Arachis duranensis | reverse complement strand
TTTATTTTATTTTATTGTTATTTTGTGTTTTATTAGGTACATGATCATGTGGAGTCACGAAAAAATCATAAAAATTAAAAACAGAAGCAAAAACAGCAGAAAAAAATTCGCACCCTGGAGGAAGCACAGGCCGGCGTTCAACGCCAGTAAGATGCATCTGGCTGGCGTTCAACGCCAGAACAGAGCATCAACCTGGCGCTGAACGCCAGAAACAAGCAACATTCTGGCGCTGAACGCCAGGAATGTGCCTAGAGAAGAAAAGCTGGCGCTGAACGCCAACAACAAGCATGAAACTGGCGTTCAACGCCAGAAACATGTTACATGTGGGCGTTGAACGCCCAGAATGTGCACCACTCAGCGTTTAAACGCCAGAATGGTGTGCAAAGGCATTTTACATGCCTATTTGGTGCAGGGATGGAATTCCTTGACACCTCAGGATATGTGGACCCCACAGGATCCCCACCTACTATATTCCCATCTTACCTCCTAATCCTATTTTTGTGATTACTCTTCCCCATGTCACACTTCCCAACACTCTTCACCAATCACCTCAATCCCTCTTCCCAATCACCCCCTTCACCACTCACATCCATCCACTCTTCCCCATAAACCCCACCTACCTTCAAAAATTCAAAAACATTTTCCCACCCATTCCCACCCTAAATGGCCGAACATACACTCCCACCTCTCCCTATATATACCTTTCCATTCTACTTCATTTTCACACAACACTATCCCTCTTCTATACCTTGGCCGAACCCACATCTCTCCCTCTCTACCATATTCTCTTCTTCTTCTTCTTCTCTTCTTTCTTCTATTGCTCGAGGACGAGCAATCTTTTAAGTTTGGTGTGGTAAAGCATAAGCTTTTAGTTTTTCCATTACCATCAATGGCACCTAAGGCCGGAGAATCCTCTAGAAAAGGAAAAGGGAAGACAAAAGCTTCCACCTCCGAGTCATGGGAGATGGAAAGATTCATCTCCAAAAGCCATCAAGACCACTTCTATGATGTTGTGGCAAAGAAGAAGGTGATCCCTGAGGTCCCTTTCAAGCTCAAGAAGAATGAGTATTCGGAGATCCGACATGAGATCCGAAGGAGAGGTTGGGAAGTCCTAACCAACCCCATGCAACAAGTCAGAATCTTAATGGTTCAAGAGTTCTATGCCAATGCATGGATCACTAGGAACCATGATCAAAGTATGAACCCGAATCCAAAGAATTACCTTACAATGGTTCGGGGGAAATACTTAGATTTTAGTCCGAAAAATGTGAGGTTGGCGTTTTACTTGCCCATGATGCAAGGAGATGAACGCCCCTACACTAGAAGGTTCAATTTTAATAAAGGTTGGACCAAGTCCTAATGGACATATGTGTGGAAGGAGCTCAATGGAGAATAGACTCCAAAGGCAAGCCAATTCAACTAAGAAGACTGGACCTCAAGCCTGTGGCTAGAGGATGGTTGGAGTTCATTCAATGCTCCATCATTCCTACTAGCAACCGATATGAAGTTACTGTGGATCGGGCCATCATGATTCATAGCATCATGATTGGAGAGGAAGTAGAAGTTCATGAGGTCATCTCCAATGAAATGTACAAAATAGCCGACAAGTCCTCCACAATGGCACGGCTAGCTTTTCCTCACCTTATTTGCCATCTATGTTTCTCAGCTAGAGTTATCATAAAAGGAGACATCTCCATTGAAGAGGATAAGCCCATCACCAAGAAAAGGATGGAGCAAGCAAGAGAGACCCTCCACGGATCTCAAGAGATGCATGAGGAAGCTCATCATCAAGAAATCCCTGAGATGCCTCAAGGGATGCACTTTCCTCCCAACAACTATTGGGAGCAAATCAACACTTCCTTAGAAGATTTAAGCCACAATGTGGAACAATTAAGGGTGGAACATCATGAGCACTCCATCATTCTCCATGAAATAAGAGAAGATCAAAGAGCAATGAGGGAAGAGCATCAAAGGCAAGGAAGGGACATAGAAGAGCTTAAGGACATTGTTGGTCCTTCAAGAAGAAGATGCCACTAAGATGGATTCATTCCTTGTTCTTATTTCTTTCTGCTTTTCAATTTTTATGTTGTATGTTTATCTATGTTTTGTGTCTCTACTTCATGATCATTAGTATGTAGTAACCATGTCTTAAAGCTATGAATAAATTCCATTAATCCTTCACCTT
>NC_029774.3:87679582-87679907 GCF_000817695.3 Arachis duranensis | reverse complement strand
GAATGTTAAAACTGTTGGCTCTTGAAAGAATGATGAACAAAGAGAATTGTTATTGATGATCTGAAAAATCATGAAATTGATACTTGAAGCAAGAAAAAGCAGTGAAAAAGAAGAAGCTTGCGAAAAAAAATAGCGAAAAAAATATAGAAAGCAAAAGAAAAAAAGCAAGCAGAAAAAGCCAATAGCCCTTAAAACCAAAAGGCAAAGGTAAAAAGGATCCAAGGTTTTGAGCATCAATGGATAGGAGGGCCTAAGGAAATAAAATCCAGGCCTAAGCGGCTAAATCAAGCTATCCCTAACCATGTGCTTGTGTCATGAAGGTCCC
>NC_029774.3:87678144-87679042 GCF_000817695.3 Arachis duranensis | reverse complement strand
ACATTTCTGGACTTTACTATGAGTTTGTGTGTTTTTCTGTGATTTCAGGTAATTTCTGGCTGAAATTGAGGGATTTGAGCAAAACTCTGAAAAAGGCTGACAAAAGGACTGCTGATGCTGTTGGAATCTGACCTCCCTGCACTCGAAATGGATTTTCTGGAGCTACAGAACTCCAAATGGCACGCTCTCAACGGCGTTGGAAATTAGACATCCAGAGCTTTCCATAAATATATAATAGTCCATATTTTATTCGGAAATTGACGACGTAACTTGGCATTGAACGCCAAGTACATGCTGCTGTCTGGAGTTAAACGCCAGAAAAACGTCATGATCCGGAGTTGAACGCCCAAAACACGTTATAATTTGGAGTTCAACTCCAAGTAAAGCCTCAGCTCGTGGATAGATCAAGCTCAGCCCAAGCATACACCATGTGGGCCCCGAAAGTGGATTTATGCATCAATTACTTACTCATGTGAACCCTAGTAGCTAGCCTAGTATAAATAGGATAAGTTACTATTGTATTAGACATCTTTGGTCTCAGTTTTGTTTTATTCTTCATCTAAGGAGACTTTTGATCACATTCACGGGGGCTGGCCATTCGGCCATGCCTGAACCTTTCACTTATGTATTTTCAACAGTAGAGTTTCTGCACACCATAGATTAAGGGTGTGGAGCTCTGCTGTACCTCAAGTTTCAATACAATTATTATTACTTTCTATGCAATTCTCTTTTATTCTTTTTCCAAGATATACGTTGCACTTCAACTTGATGAATGATGATGATCCGTGATACTCATCATCATTCTCACCTATGAACGCGCGTGATTGACAACCACTTCCGTTCTACTGTAGGCCGGGCGCATATCTCTTAGATTCCCCAACAGAATCTTCGTGGTATA
>NC_029774.3:87656818-87678057 GCF_000817695.3 Arachis duranensis | reverse complement strand
GATGTAGCCATTGACAACGGTGATGCCCTACATACAGCTTGCCATGGAAAGGAGTAGGAAGGATTGGATGAATGTAATAAGAAAATAGAGATACGAGAGGAGCACAGCATCTTCACACACTTATCTGAAATTCCCACTATTGCTTTACATAAGTATTTCTATCCTATTTTATTTTCTATTTAGTATTAATTTTCGAACTCACCATAAACCAATTTAATCTGCCTAACTGAGATTTACAAGGTGACCATAGCTTGCTTCATACCAACAATTTCTGTGGGATCGACCCTTACTCACGTAAGGTATTACTTGGATGACCCAGTACACTTGCTGGTAAAGTTGAACGGAGCTGTGGAAAGAAAAAGCTTCTCTAACAGTGCCTGGAATTATTGTTGATCACAATTTCGTCCACCAACAAGCAACAATTTAAGTTTGGTGTTGTGATGAGCGGATAATTTATACGCTTTTTGGCATTATTTTTAGGTAGTTTTTAGTATGTTTTAGTTACTTTTTCGTATAATTTTATTAGTTTTTATGTAAAAATCATATTTCTGGACTTTAATATGAGTTTGTGTGTTTTTCTGTGATTTCAGGTATTTTCTAGCTGAAATTGAAGGACTTGAGCAAAAATCTGATTCAGAGACTGAGAAAGGACTGCAGATGCTGTTGGATTCTGACCTCCCTGTACTCGAAGTGAATTTTCTAGAGCTACAGAAAACCAATTGGTGCGCTCTTAATTGCCTTGGAAAGTAGACATCTTGGACTTTCCAGAAATTTATAATAGTTCATACTTTTCCCGAGATTTGATAGCCCAAACTGGCGTCAAAACGCCCACCAAAGACCCTTTTCTGGCGTAAAACACCAGAACTGGCACCAAAGCTGGAGTTAAACGCCCAAACTGGCACCAAAGCTGGCGTTTAACTCCAAGAATGGCCTATGCACGTGAAAGCTTCAATACTCAGCCCAAGCACACACCAAGTGGGCCCCAGAAGTGGATTTCTGCACTATCTGTACTTAGTTATTCATTTTCTGTAAACCTAGGTTACTAGCTGAGTATAAAAACTACCTTTAGAGATTTATTTAGTATCTTTTGAAATTCTTATCATCTTTTGTCTATCATATGCGTTTATGGAGGCTGGCCTCACGACCATGCCTAGACCTTGTTCTTATGTATTTTCAACGGTGGAGTTTCTACACCTCATAGATTAAGGTGAGGAGCTCTGCTGTTCCTCATGAATTAATGCAAGTACTATTATTTTTCCTTCAATTTACGCCTATTTCTTCTCCAAGATATACTCTCGTACTTAATTCAGTTAAGTCAAGACTGAAGGGGTAACCCGTGACAATCACCCATTATCTTCAGTAATCGCTTAGCCAAGATCCGTGTGCCTGACAACCACAAAGCGGTCTACATGATGTTCAACGTAGTCATTGGACGCCAGCTGGAGTATATTCTCTTGGGTCTCTAATCAAAGATTCACATTGTCTCTCCTAACAACAGAGCATCTAAATCTAAGATTAGAACCTCCATGGTATAGGCTAGAATAATAGACAGCATTCCTGAGATCCGAAAAGTCTAAACCATGTCTGTGGTATTCTGAGTAGGATCTGGGAAGGGATGACTGTGAAGAGCTTCAAACTTGCGAATGTTGGGCGCAGTGACAGTGTGCAAAAGGACAATGGTTCTATTACGACGCTAGCAAGAACCGACAGATGATTAGCCCTGCGGTAGCTGTGCCTGGTATTTTTCATTCAAGACGAGAAATCTGACAGTTTATTAGCCGTACAGAAACCGTAGCTGGACCATTTTCACTGAGAGGATCCTACAGCTTGCCATGGAAGGGAGCACGCATGATTGGATGAAGGCAATAAGAAAGCAGAGGTTCAGAGGCAACAAAGCATCTCCAAACGCTTATTTGAAATTTTCACCAATAAATTACATAAGTATCTCTATCTTATTTTATGTTTTATTTATCTTTTAATTATCAAAAGCTCATAACCATTTGAATCCGCCTGACTGAGATCTACAAGGATGACCATAGCTTGCTTCAAGCCGACAATCTCCGTGGGATTGACAGCATTTTGGAAGACACACGCGTACGCATGCAAGACGCGTACGCATGGGTGTGCTCAGCGTTCTCAGGCCAAGAGTGCTACGCTCTCTTTGAACGAGCACCTACCGTACTTTCAGAAATTTGAATTTGAATTTGGTCACCGACGCGCACGCGTTCAAGACGCGTATGCGTGGGTGTGACAATTGTGATGGTTTGCGCAAACGCGTACATGGAGTAGCAGTGTGGATTGGATAATTTGGAATCCACACGTACGTGTAGGTGACGCGTAAGCGTGGGGAGCGCTCGTGACGCGAGCGCTATGCTCATTTAGAGAGCGCTACCCAAAGACGCCCACGCATATATGATACGCGCAAGCATGGCAAAAATTGAAGATAGCGATGACGCGCACGCGTATGCTACGCGAACGCGTGGATGTGAAAAAATGGCAAGGGACGCGCACGCACATAGGACGCGTATGCATGGGTGCATGAGCGTTGCGCTCTCTCAAGAACGCTGCGTTTTCCTGGAAGCAGCATATTGTACCTGTTAAGACTCATTCTGACTTGCTTTGACCAAGGCCAAAAAGCACAATCCAAGTACTCGATGACTGAAGTGGAAAGTGTATAAATAGACAAGAATTTGATTTCATTGGGGAGTTTTTTTTAGAGTTCTTTCTTTAGTTAGTTAGTAATTAGATCTGAGGGAGTGAAGGACCCAAATTGGGAAGCTCTGCACTCAATTTCAATTTTATTTTTTTTGTTCTTCATCTTCTGCAATTTTTCTTTTTCTGTTTTGTACTAAGCAATGATGAACTAAACCCCAATTTCATTAGGGGAAGGAGTGATAAACCACTATTTTATGGTTTATATTGTGTTTTATTGAGTGGTTTTATCAAGCTTTTCACCCACTTATTCATATGATTTGCATGTATTTATAATTCCTTCCTAAAAATATCCTATGATTAATAACTTGCTTCCTAAGGACCTTTTTATTGTATATTTTTATCTTCCTTCGTACCATTCGATGCCGTGATCTGTATGTTAAGTGTTTCAGGCTTTATAGGGCAGGAATGGCGTAAGGAATAAAGAGGAAGCATGCAAAAATGGAAGGAACACAAGGAATTGAGGAGATGACCAGAGAGAAGTCACGCGGTCGCATGGCTCACGCGACCGCGCGAAATAGAAGGAATTACCGTGACGCGCTCGCATGCCTGACGCGACCGTGCGGATTGGAAGCTGCACGAACGACGCGAAAGCATGGACGATGCGCACACGTGGTACGAGAAATGCTGAGTGACGCGAATGCGTGGACGACGTGGACGCGTGACGAGCGCGATCTGCAGAATTACAGAAGTCACTGGCACAGATTCCGGGCCGTATTTCAACCCAGTTTTCAGCCCAGAAACATAGATTAAAGTCTGGAAATATGCAGAGACTCAAGACATCAATTCATTCAGATCATAATTCACTTTTCATAATTTAGATGTAGTTTTTAGAGAGATAGGTTTTCTCCTCTCTCTTAGGATTTAGGATTAGGATTTCTATTAGGATTAGGATTGTTTCTTCATACCAAGTTCAATAATTTATGTTTCTCTTCTATTTTTGTTTATTCTAAAGCTTTTATTTATTAATGACTTATGTTGCCAAATTGGCTTATGAACCATTCATGTTATGATTTTCTTAACTAACACACATTGAAGTATTTCAGACTTATATGTTATGGATGCTTTGGCTTTATCCAATTTATTTTCATTCGAGTAGATTTTCTTCCTTTTTGGCTTTGGTTGATTAATTGGTAACTCTTGAGTTATCAAACTCATTGTTGACTGAAAATTGGAATTCTTCAAGAATTAATTCGAAGTCCAATAACTCTAGCCTTTCCCAAGGAAAGACTAGGACCTGAGGAATCAAAAATTAATTCATCCACTTGACTTACCTTCATAGTTAGAAGTTGACTTAGTGGGAGAAAAATCTAATTCTCATCACAATTGATAAGGATAACCGGGATAGGACCTCCAGTTCTCATACCTTGCCAAAAGCTTTATTAGTTATTATTTTAACGACTTGTTATTTTACATTACTTGTTCAACCCTTTTCAAAACCCCAAAATATACTTTTCCATAACCAATAATAAATCATACTTCCCTGCAATTCCTTGAGAAGACGACCCGAGGTTTGAATACTTCGATTAATTATTTTTATTGGGTTTGTTACTTGTGACAACCAAAACGTTTGTAAGAAAGGACTATTGTTGGTTTAGAAGCTATACTTGCAACGGGAATTTATTCTGAATTATAGTCCACACAAAAGTTCTCTCTTCAAAATGGCGCCGTTGCCGGGGAATTACAAACGTGTGCCTTATTATTGGTTATTGTAAATATTTTTCTTTTACTTGTTTATTTGTTTCTTCTCTTCCCTCCTCATTTCTGATAACTACTATGAATTCTCAGCCCTCTCGTTTTGAGTTTAGTTCTAATTTTGTTGCAAGTAATGGAAGCTATAACAGGGCTATCCATCAAGGTCTAGGCAATCAAAGATGGATGGAGCCAAGATGATCTGATCAACCCTTTAGGCAATAACACCCTCCTAGATATCACAGACAAGGACCGTTCTACAATGCATGCCAAACTAATAGATATGGTGGACCCCCTTATAGCTACCAACAAGCCCCACCCTGTGCTCAGAGACCATCCTCTCAACATAACTTCGAACCACCACACTCACACGCTTCTTTTCACCATTCACTACCACATGATCCTTATCCGCCCCAACACCAATCCAATTACTCCCAAGAACCACCACTCCCAAGAACCACCAATTCCCTTATAATTCATGCAATTTTAGTTTTCTTGCCATTTAAGTTTCTGCACTTTTACTTCCCCGCACTTTAAGATTCAGTTATTTACATTCCTTGAAATTTAAGATTCAGTTCTCTTAACTCCTTGCACTTTAAGTTTCAGCAATTTAAGCTTCTTGCCATTTTACTTTTCAAGCTCTTTATATTCTACAATTTAGATTTCTTGCACTTTAAATTCTGTTATTCAATTTTCACCCAAATCATCAAATATCCGCTTGACTAGACTAATCACCATACTAAAGTTTCTTGATCCATCAATCCCTGTGGGATTGACCTCACTCCAGTGAGTTTTACTACATTATGCGACCCGGTACACTTGTCGGTTAGTTTGAGTGGAATCGATTTTCACTCATCAGATACACACAACACTTTCCCCAAGGAAGGAATAACTTTGCAACGAATGAGGAGTCCTGATGGGTGAAAATTATATTTCCATACACACTCGCCGGCAAGTATATCAGGTCGCATCAAGTAGTAATAACTCACAGGAGTGAGGTCGATCCCACGAGGATTGATGGATCAAGAAACTTTAATTAGGTGATAAATTTAGTTAAGCTAATAGTGGTGAATTGAGTGAAATTGAACTAACATGATATAAATTGCAATGAATTTAAAGTGCTAAATATAAATGGCAGAAATTTAAATGGCAAGAAAAGTAAATTGCATCAAATGTAAAGGGTTTTGGGTGAGGGAAAATTAAAGAAATCAGTGAATCAAAGCAAGAATACGTGACAGAAAGAGAAATTCACTAGGGATTGGAGATATCATAATCCACAATGACTCAAATGGGTCTCAACTCCTTTCTCAATCATATGAGTAGGTCTATGGCGGATTGAAATTGATTGGATCCCAATTCCTTGGTACTCCAATCTCTCTAATCATAATCAATGTTGCCAATTTCTTGATCTAATTGTCATGAGAAGAGGTTAAGTGCGAATCTCTCATCCATGAGCCACACTAACTCTCATGATCTCAATTCCTCCCGAATGGTGTTGATCAAGAGAGTAGTGAAGGATAGCGCCTCAATTCTAATGCTCATGATTCCCCTTCCGAGGCTCACACAAGCATTCACAAATTCAATCCCCCTTCCGAAGTGAATGAATCATCAATCAAATCAGAGGATATCCAATAGCTATTCAATTGAATTAAGAAGAAGAAGAAATTCACTAAATCATGTGAATCATAACAGAGCTCCTCCCCCTAATGATTGGGGTTCAATGGATCATAGCTCTCAGAACAATTGCAGAAGCTTAAAATTGCATGAAAGTAAATTGAAAGCAATAGGAACAGAAAGGTAAAATTGACAGAAATGAAAATAGCAGTAGAGATGTAAGAAATTGAAATTACAATCAAGGTAAACTGAATTCAAAATAGATAAAATATAAAATTGTAGAAAGAGAAAAAGTGTATTCTATTCTACTCCAACTCCTACTCCTACTGCTACTACTACTCCTAATGCAGCCTTCTATCCTCTCGGAATCCCCCTTTTTCCTAATGAAACAGATGCCTTTATATAGGCTTTCCTAAACTAAAAATTAAAATGAAATTCAAAATAACTTACAATTAAATGATATTCCTATTCTAGATGATCCTTGTGGTCTTCATTGAGTGATCAGAGTGGGCTTGCTTGCTTGTAGTTCAAATGGGCTTGGAATGAAGTTAATTTGAGCAGAAATTCACTTCCAAGATAGCGTAGCATTCATTTGGAGAATGGAGCGTTCTACCACCCACGCGTATGCGTGCTATACGTTTGCGCGTCCCTCGTGTCTTGGCTCATCGATGCGTACATGTCACCCACGCATATGCATCCCTTGCAGCGTTCGCTTTGAGAGTGTAGCGTTTGCGAAATGAACGCTCCTTCCACGCGTACGCGTGGATTGCAAAATGTCAAATCCACGCTTTGCTTCATCCATGCAAATTTGTGCCTCTTCAAAAATGTCGCATCCACGCGTGCGCATCATGCACGTATGCACGTCGATGGCTAAATTTCAAATCAAATTTTCAGAAGCATTGCAGGCGTTCATTCAAAGTGAACGTAGCGTTCATTGATGATGAATGCTGATCTTCCTTCCACGCGTACGCGTGGATCTTCAAAAATATCATCATGCACGTAAGCACCTTATACGTGTGTGCGACACTTATGAACGTAGCGTTAATCAACTGAACGTAGCGTTCTCCTGCACTTCTTCCTTCTTTGTTTCTTCCTCTCATTTCTTCACCTGTCATCAATCAAACATGCCATCAAAGCCTTGGCATAATCATCAAATCTTGCATCATTGATATTATCAACTAAGTCTTGCAAAAATCTCATGAAAATGCATAAAAATCAACAATGTTTGATTAATTTAAGACAATCATGAATTTCTCATCCAAGCACTTACTTCTTGCCTAAAAATGGATGAAAACCAAGCAAAAATAGATAAAAATTGCTAGTAAAACATGCACAAGATGACATGCCAACACAAAACCAAACTTAAACCTTACTTGTCCCCAAGCAAGAAAAGAATCATGCAGTAAAGATTGACAAACCAAGGTGAGAAGAGTAGCAATTTTTATGTTCATGGTTGGCTAGCTTTCAATGCATGCAGCAATCACAAAAGAAATTCAAATGATTGATGGTTCTATCTAGCTGATTTTATGAAATCTTTTCTTTCTATTTCTTCCTTGAAGCAAGCTATTCATTCTCTTCTTAGCTTCTCCTTTTGGGTGCTTTGCACCATGAGTTGAAAACAAAGCTACGACTCTAAATGCTTTGTTTTCAAGTATTACCACTTGATACATAAGCACCACAAACATTTAATTAGAGAACTTCTTTAAGCTTATTTGTTTCTTTTCTTTAATCTCTAATCATTGATGCTCAAAGCCTTGAGCTTTGAGGGAGTGCTTTTACACTTGAGCCTAGCCTTGACTTTCTAAGTGTTTTGTTTTCAAGCTTTTTGCCTGATACATAAACACCACAAGTACTTAACAATGGAATTGTCATTGGTCCTCAGAGCTTTTAGCTTTCTCATTCTTTTTCTTTTCCTTTTCTTGCCTTATTTGCATTTGCTTTCTTCAAGGTTTTCATGATTTCAAAAATTTTATAAAATGTCCTAGATGAAAACTTCAATTAAACAAATTCAAATGCAATCGAACAACAATTAATCATACTAGTTAGTGCACGAAATTGTGATCTCAATGGCACCAACAACTTGGTACGTACAATTGTAATATCACTCTTTTTCACAACTTCACACAACTAACCAGCAAGTGCACTGGATCGTCCAAGTAATAAACCTTACGTGAGTAAGGGTCGATCCCACGGAGATTGTCGGCTTGAAGCAAGCTATGGTCACCTTGTAAATCTCAGTCAGGCGGATTCAAATGGTTATGATGTTTTAAAAATTAAAATATAAATAAAACATAAAATAAAGATAGAGATACTTATGTAATTCATTGGTGAAAATTTCAGATAAACGTCTGGAGATGCGTTGTTCCTTCTGAATCTCTGCTTTTCTACTGCCTTCATCCAATCCTTCATACTCCTTTCTATGGCAAGCTGTATGTTGGGTGTCACTGTTGTCAATGGCTACTTCCCGTCCACTCAGTGAAAATGGTCCTCTACGGTTTTTGTACGACTAATCAACTGTCGGATTGCTCGTCTCGGATGAAAAATACCATGTACAGATATCGTATGGCTAATCAGCTGTTGGTTCTCGATCATGTAGGAATAGGATTTATTATCCTTTTGCGTCTGTCACCATGCCCTACAGTCGCGAGTTTGAAGCTCGTCACAGTCATCCCATCCCAAATCCTACTCGGAATACCACAGACAAGGTTTAGACTTTTCAGATCTCAAGAATGCTGCCAATTGTTTCTAGCTTATACCACGGAGGTTCCAATCTTAGATTCAGATGCCCCATTGTCAGAGGGGAGTCGATGTGAATCGTTGATTAGAAACCCAAGAGATATACATTCAAGCTTGTCTTCATGTAGAACAGAATTGGTTGTCAATCATGCGTTCATAAGTGAGAATGGAAATGAGTGTCACATAATCATCACATTCATCATGTTCTTGTGTGCGAATGAATATCTTAGAATAAGAATAAGCATGAATTGAATAGAAGAACAATAGTACTTTGCATTAATACTCGAGGAATAGTAGAGCTCCACACCTTAATCTATGGTGTGTAGAAACTCCACCATTGAAAATACATAAGAACAAGGTCCAGGCATGGCTGTGAGGCCAGCCCCCAATGTCTAAGGACTAAAATGATCCAAAGATATCTAATACACAAGTAAAAAGTTCTATTTATACTAAACTAGTTACTAGGGTTACAAAAATGAGTAAATGATGCAGAAATCCACTTCCGGGCCCACTTGGTGTGTGCTTGATGCATGAAAACTTATCTCTCAACAAATTTCCCTTCAGCAAGTATACCGAATTGTCGTCAAGTAAAAACTCACAATAGAGTGAGGTCGAATCCCACAGGGATTGATTGGTCAAACAACTTTAGTTGGAAGAATATGCTAGTTGAGCTAAACAGAGTGTAGTTAATGTTGCAGGAAATTAAACTGCGGGAAAGTAAATTACAGGAAATAAAGTGCAGAATCTTAAATGGGGAATCAGAGAGATGAACATGGAAATAAATGGCAGAAAGTAAAGAGAATGGGTAGGATCAGAGATGGGGAATTCATTGGGCTCAAGAGATGTTGTATTCTCCGGATCAAATTCATTTTCATCACTTTCTCAATCAAAGCATCTATTGATCTCCTTGGCAATCTTAAGTGATTGAGTTCCAATTCCTTGGCAAACCAATCTCTCTAAGCTTGAACAATTGCCCAATTCCTTGATTTAATTGCTCATGAGTAGAGATGAAGTTTGGTCACTGATTATACCACACACATTCATAGATCAAAGTATTGGTAGGATTAAATGTCATAATATCCATCCAACCCCCAACCTAATCCAATGTGAGAGAGCATTTCTACCATGATATCCTCATTCCTCTTTTAAGGTTCCGAGGAGATCCAATTATGGAGAGCTTCTCTTCCAAGATAGCTAATCAATTGGATGAAGATCGAAAGCTCTAGTTCAAAACTACTCCTATATATACTACTCTTCTTGATATTCTAGTGAGTTCTTCGAGTCTTGGATGTGGGCCTTAGATCTTGAGTTGAAGAAGTTATAATCTTTAGTGGGCTCACCTTGCAGAAAAGTGTGAGTTAGGCATGGGCGTTAGTGATGTTAACGTTAAGTGAGAATGTGATTTCGAGAACGTTAGTGGCAATCACCTTTTTCACTAACGTTCCAACCTCATATAGTCCACGTTAACTTCAACGTTAGTGGCACTAACGTGACCACTAATGTTTCCTTATGATCCTTTACAAGCGTTATTGGGAATCACCTTTTCCAATAACGTTGCCTTGTGCCCCTCTTTTCCTACGTTAGAGTTCATGTTAGTATAACTAACGTGACTCTTAACGTGGGCATGCCTATCTTCGAGAGCGTTAGTGACACTTGCCTTTGTCACTAACGCTCCAAATGCCCCTCCTCTCTACGTTAGAGTTCACGTTTTAACTAGGTTAACGAGGCCACTAACGTGGCAGTGAATGCCATCTCCAACGTTAGTGACAAAGGTGAGTGTCAGTAACATTGGCTCATCAATCTCAGCTCCACATTAACTTTCACGTTAGTAGTCTTAACGTGACCACTAACGTGGGCAATGCTAGCTTGATCCAACGTTAGTGACAAAGGTGAGTGTCACTAATGTTGGCATTGTCTTACCTTCCACGTTAGAGTTCACGTTAACTAAGTTAACGTGACTCTTAACGTAGCCAATTGCCACTTTGTAGTGTTAGTGGTGTTCACGTTTACCACTAATGCTGGAGCTCCCTTTATCTCCACGTTAATGTAATTAACGTGGCAATTAACGTGGGTTTATAATGACTTCGTAGGCGTTATTGTCGACCACCTTTCTCAATAACGTTGCAAGCTCATTCCCATTCCACGTTAGTGGTCACATTAATTAGATTAACGTGGCTACTAACATGGTTCTTCCTTGCTTCCTCTGTCCTAAAATCAAGCAAATAAAGTGCATCAAAGCTCTAGCCCAAGTCATGAGATTATGCATCATCAATTTGTCATTCAATCCTTGCAAAAATCCTCATGAAATCATGTAAAATTCACAATAGTTGCTTGAATCTTATCCTCATGAAATCATGTAAAATTCACGATAGTTGCTTGAATCAAGGTGTAAGTGTATTTTCATCCAAAACTTACCTTATTTACTGAGAAAATACATGAAACTACCCTAAAACAGTAAAGAAAAGGTCAGTGAAACTGGCCTAGATGCCCTGGCATCACAACACCAAACTTAAAGCTTGCTTGTCCCTAAGCAAGTACTAAAACATAAGAAGAATGAATGAAAGAGACAAGATGAACAAAATAAAAGTAAAATTCTTGGTTTATGGGGTTTCATGCATAGCAACTTAGGTTCATTCCTTTACTAGGTTTCAGGCCTTTATCGTGCCCTTGAACACTTGTTTGATTGCATCCTTTGAGACTTCCTAATTATTAATCCTCGTTTCCCTTCCAGGATTTATTGCATTTCTTTTTAGGCTAAGTGCTCTGTAAGAGGGCGACTCTTTAAGATAAGCTTTCAGCCAACACTCCCGAACCAGTTGGTTCAAGGTGCTAGGTGTTAAGGCACCCCTAAGGACTTATTCCCTCAAGTCTCTTTCCCTCATACATACACACCACAGGCACATGGTTTGTTATTTTTCTTTCTTGAGACCTTGGTGTCCAGCACCTCTTTGGGTTTCTAAGTGCTCTTTAGCAAAGGTTGCTCTTGATAATGGATTTTCAGCTGATAATCCCGTATTAGTTAACCCAAGTTACCAGGTGATGAGGCACCCCTAAGAGCTTATTCATCAAAGCATATCCTTTGCACATGAACACTACAGACACATGCCTCAATATTCAAACCCTTGGTGCCTAGCATTATTTTTCATTGTTTTTCTTTTCTTTTCACTTTTATTGCTCTTTCTCTTTTCTTATCGGGATTTCATTATTTGGTTAGTCTCATAGGATGTGTTTCAAGCATAGGATTTAGGATAGATAGTTGCCTTCCTACCTTGTTGGTGAACCAACTTAGCTAATTAATCACCCTACCACAAACATTCAAAATTCACTTTACAAGATAACTCCACTCTTGTTCTTTTCTTAACAATTTCTTTTTGATTGGCTTAAAGGACAAGCATACATATAAGCAAGATGACTTTGAACACCAGGGACATTAGACTAGTGAGCATGGACCTAGGGAACAAAATTTTAAAGCATAATTGAAGATTCCTAAGATAATATGGCAGCATGTTCTATTTCATACATGATTTTCCTTATTTAAAGCTTTGAAAAAGATAGAACAAAGAGGGAACTCCACCACCTTTCACTTATTGGTATGCTTATGTCCCTTTGTCTTGGGGTCCTCCTTGATTGCTTGAGTCCCCATTTCCTTTACGCTTCCCGATAAGCTTTTTCCAGAAACCAACATCCTCCATCTTCTTCTTTAATGCTTCCTTTTGCTGTTTCACCTTTCCCTCTTCTTGCTCTGTTAAGTCCTTGCAAACTGCCTCATAACTTGGAATGGCAGGGTGCAAGTTATGCATATGCCCAGTCATATAAGTTAACTTGGCCTGAGTGTTTATGCTAAATTCTTCCCGATGTAGTTGCCTTCCTTTGTTGAGTACACTGAATTCGTTGAATGCTTTCATCTGGGCTATCTGGCGTTGGTTGAGGTCTTGAAGGCATTTGTCCTGGCTCTCTTGCCTTTTGGACACTTGATTGATGGCTTGGGTGAGCTGGGAGTAATGCTCCTATTGTAACTCCATTTGCTGTTTCTGCCACTCTCTTTGTTGATCCATCCAACTAGAGAGTAGTTCTTCTTGACGATCCATCCTTTGAGCTTGCACATGTAGTTGTTGTTCTTGTCCCTCCATATAGCTACTTGCCATATACTCAATGGCTTCCTTGATGTCAAACAGATTTATATTGGTTGGATCATATTGTCCTTCTTGCTGGTACCCTGTTTGTTGGGGTTCTTCTTGGTGAGGTTCTTCTTGGTAGGGCTCTTCTTGTGCAGTTCTTTTCCTTATCTGACGTCTCCTTTGCTATTGAGTGGGTGTCACATAGTTTATACGTTGGAGCATGACTAACCTCCCAGGATTTACCCATTGTGGATTGTTGTCTTCGAATACCACCTTGGCTTTCATGCATAGTCTCAGGATGGTGATGGGGTACCAAAGTCTAGCACCCGCATCATTCTTCTCGGCTGAATCTTGGATCCATTCAGCTATAATTTCATGCACATTGATGCTTCCACCCTTTACTAAGCAATGTACCATGGTAGCTCGAGCAATATTGACCTCATAATTGTTTGCGGCTGGAAGGATAGACCTCCTTACGAGCTCAAACCATCCCTTGGCTTCCGGAATGAGGTATCCTCTCCTAATGAACTGCGGCCTCTTGTCTGAGTACCTTTCCCAATCAGACCCTATAACACACATATCATTCACGATTTCTTCAAGTTCATCTTCGTCTGAGGCATTGCTTATTCTTACTTGATAACTGAGTTCATTGAAATGTGGCGATTTCAGCTGAAGAGTCCTTGTTATAGCAATAGGGCTGAAGTCCACCTCTGTTCCTCTTACGTAACTTTTGAAGGTGGGGGCCTTAATACTGTCTTCTCTGGCCGTATTTGCATAGAACTCCTTGATGAGGTTTGCATTTATCTTTGTCTCTGGGTTGGTGAGCTTTTGCCAACCCCTCTGTGCAATCTTCTCTCTGATCTTTGGACATTCATCCTCGTTGAACTGGAATGTCAATTCTGGCAAGATTTTTTTGTTTTTGATCCGTTCATATTGGAGCTCATGGAAGGCGGTCTTGAATCTCCCGGCATCGGAAGGAGGCTGCTCCATAGGCTCCTTCCTTCTTCTCCTTTTAGAGCTAGATGAAGCCATGAGTGATGGTTGGTATGTTTGCGGCTCACAAGATGTGGCTAGGAGGGTGTGTATGGAACTTTTGGTGGAAGATGAAGTGTGTGTGTTCGAGAGAAGGAAGGGAGATGAATGAGAATAACAAGTGTGTACGGAGAGGTTGTAGAATGGGGATCATTTATATAAAGGGATGATAGGTGTTTGAAAGGTGTGGATTGATAGTGTTGTTTTAATGACGGACAATTGGGGTTTGCCATTGGATGAGCACGAGGATCACCCCTTTTATGAGGGTCTTGGTTCGGTCTCCAAGGCTATCCAACTCCCAATGTTGCATGGCAACACTTCCAAAGATACTCCCCTTGAAGACAAGTGTGTAGTCTCCTTGGTATAGTGGCCGAATCTCCCTTCTTTGATGTCCTATCAAGTACCACCAATACCCTTCTTGATTTCCTATACAAGACAAAAGGAATGCAAAATGGTTAATTGAATTTTTGGTGGGAAGAATTAAAGTGTGAAATAGCTACTATTAAAATCTTTTTCTTTTGTTTTTCAAATAACTAAATGCTTTTCATGAATACAAATCAATCGGCCACTCAATTTCCCATGCATGCAATCGTTAGTAACACCAAACTTGTTTGTGATCATATGGTGTAACAAGACTCAAAAAGAATCCCATACCATTGAGTGTGTTCAAGCCCTCTTGGTGTGCCTTGAACACCAAAATTATCATGTACTATATGCTGCATGTAGGGATTCTTATATTGTTTGTCGAAGTTGATTTAGAATCCATAAAATTTGATTTATTACTACTATTAGAGATTAAAGAGAGAGTGTGTAGAACATGGGTTGCCTCCCATTAAGCGCTTCTTTAGCGTCATTAGCTTGACGTTTGGCCTTTGTCAGGGTGGTTGGTAGTGTTTCAAATCCACCCCCCTTGCAAATAACCTGTTTTCATTGGCTTTGTTATGAAGTTCCACATGTTCTAAGGACAAGATTTTGTTGATGGTGTATACTGGAAGTAGCTGAGATGGAATAGTGGGGAGATGGGGTGGTATGGATGGAAAGTAGACAGAGACCACTTCATCTCCTGGAGAGAAATCTTCTGTAGGGATCTTCTTATTTTTCCATCCCCTTGGGACCTTTTTTCTTGTGTCCCTTGATGTCACTTTGCTACTTGTGGTTTTCTCTTTGAGGAAAGTTTTGTTGCTTGTCTCATATGACTCTGGTGGGTTTGGTTCCTTTTGGGTTGCACTTGGCTGTTGCTCCTTCTGATCACATTGGTTGTTAACCATAGGAGTTCTGTGGTGTGGTGCTTGTGCTCTCTTGTTTGGCTCTTCCATCAGCTCTTTCTTGTGCTCTTCCCCTGACTTTTTGTTATCATGATCTGCTTCTTGTGAGGGTTTGAAAACATTGAAGGTGAGCTGCTCATCATGTATTCTCAATACTAGCTCTCCTCGCTCCACATCTATAAGTGCTCTGGCTGTGGCTAAGAATGGCCTTCCCATAATGATGGGGTGACTGGGATTCTCTTCCATTTCCAGGATAATGAAGTCTGTGGAAAGGAAGTAGTTCCCAACCTTTACTAACACGTTCTCAAGCACTCCTATCGTCTATTTTTGTGTTTTGTCAACCAGTTTGATGATTACGTATGTGGGTGTTAGCTCATTGATTTGAAGCTTTTTCATGAGGGACAGAGGCATTAAGTTAATGCTTGCTCCCAAGTCACAGAGCCCCTTATCAATCATTGCCTCTCCTATAGCACATGGAATGTGGAAACTCACTGGATCCTTCTTCTTTATAGGTGGCTCTATTTGAATGAGAGCACTGCACTCCTTGTTCATTTTTATTGTTTGTCCACCCTTCAATGAACTCTTTTTGGCTAGTAGCTCCTTTATATACTTGATGTAGGAGGGCATTTGCTGGAGGGCCTTAATGAATGGTATATTTACATCAAGAGGTGCAAACACGTTGAGGAACCTTGAATACATTCATCGTGCTACACCACCCTTGAGCCTTTGGGGAAAGGGTGCATATGGGTTCAGGATCTCCCTTTTCTTTAGCTTTTCCCTGTGTGTGTGGGTTGGGGTGCATAGTTTCTTTCTTCATGATTTTCCTTTGGACTGTCTTGGAGGTATTCTGTTTGTGTGTCCACTTCCTCCACACTCATCTCATCACTTGTGGTGATCATCTTGCATTCTTCCCACCTTACTTTCTTTATTTCTCCTCTTGGGTTCTTTTCTGTGTCACTGGGAAATCTATCAGTGGGTTTGGGAAACTATTGAGATAAACACCCTACTTGGGATTCTAGTCTCTTGATGGTTTTCCCTTTGTTTTTGTTATTAGCTTGCACTTCATCCTTAAATACCTTGTTGTCTTGGACTTCTTTACATATGTCTTCAAGTAGAGCCTCAATCTTGGAAAGTTTATCCTCAGTTAGTTATGGTGGGTTGAGATTAGGTGGTTGTTGATAGGATCTGTGTGAGAGATATTGGTGAGTTGCATTATTATTGGAATTGTGGTTGTGGCGTCTCTGGTCTTGGCTTTGGTCTTGTTGATTTCCCCACCCAAAGTTAGGGTGATTTCTCCATCCAGAATTGTAAGTTTTGGAGTATGGATCATGGATTTGTCTGGGTGAGTTTCCAACATAATTGGCTTGTTCCCAGTCACCTTCTTCTCCTATATTCACTCCTTCTTGAGTTGGTGATAAAGTGATGACTGCTGCAACTTGGTTTTCTTCCACCTTCTTGGTGAGATCTACTAGTTGCTTGGTGATCATCTTATTTTGAGCCAGCAATGTATCCATGTGGTTCAGCTCTATTACTCCTCGAGTGTTGCTTCTTTCAGAGGCATAGAAGTAGTCACTCTCAGCTACCGTTTCAATGACATCTATGGCTTCTTCAATGGTTTTCTTCTTATTTAGAGATCCTCCTGATGAATGGTCTATAGCCTTCTTTGACTCATAAGAAAGACCTTCACAGAAAATGTGAAGTTGAACCCACTCATTGAACATGTTCGGTGGGCATCTTCTTGTTAAGTCCTTGAATCTCTCCCATGCCTCATAGAGAGTTTCACCATCTTGTTGCCTGAAAGTTTGCACTTTAGCTCTCAGTCTGTTAATTCTCTGAGGAGGGTAGAATCTTCCCAAAAATTTGTTCACCACATCTTTCCAATTTGTTAAGCTCTCCTTCCGAAAGGATTCCAGCCACTTGGATGCTTTGTCCCTGAGTGAAAAAGGGAACAAAAGCAGCCTATAGACATCCGGATGGACTCCATTAGACTTCACAGTGTCACATATTCTCAGGAAGGTGGTTAGATGCTGATTGGGATCTTCTTGGCACTTCCTCCAAATGAGCAGTTGTTCTGAACAAGGGTGATGAGATGGGGTTTTAGTACAAAGTTGTTGGCATGTATGATGGGCTTTTGGATGCTACTTCCACAGTTTTTTGAGTTTGGATTGATGTAAGAGCCTAGAACTCTCCTCTCTTGCCCAGCATGATTTGTAGGGCCTTCTCTGGCATGGTTGTGAGCTTCTCCTTCATGATTGTTTTCCAAGTTCTCTTCCATGTTTGTTTCAAAGTACTCTTCCTCTTCCTCAGCACCAACAATTCTTTTCCCTCTTGTTTCCCTTCTTGATCTATGGAGGGTCCTCTAAGGTTCTGAATCAAAGGAAGTTGAAGCTCTGCCTCTTCTCCCTGTCATACAACTAACATAGCACACAGCAAGAGATAAAATGAAGTGATTATTCTTCTTAGAGTGATTGTTAGTATGAGTGGTGCAATTTATCAAATAGTTAGTGGGTTAGTGAGCAGAATTGTAAGTAAATTCAAAGAAAAAGAAGATAACGAGGGGATAGGGGGTGAGGAAGAAACTAAATAAACTAAAGGTAAATGACTGAATAAAATATACAAACAAACAAAAAAGTGCTCAATCTAGTGAACTTCCAACTTAATCATTGTTGATACAAAATCAATCCCCGACAACGGCGCCATAAACTTGATGCATGAAAACTTGTCTCTCAACAAATTTTCCTTCGGCAAGTATACCGAATTGTCGTCAAGTAAAAACTCACAATAGAGTGAGGTCGAATCCCACAGGGATTGATTGGTCAAACGACTTTAGTTGGAAGAATATGCTAGTTGAGCTAAACAGACTGTAGTTGATGTTGCAGGAAATTAAATGGTGGGAAAGTAAATTGCAGGAAATTAAGTGCAGAATCTTAAATAGGGGAATCGGGGAGATGAACATGGAAATAAATGGCAAAAAGTAAAGAGAATGGGTAGGATCAGAGATGGGGAATTCATTGGGCTCAGGAGATGTTGTATTCTCCGGATCAAATACATTTTCATCTCTTCCTCAATCAAAGCATCTATTGATCTCCTTGGCAATATTAAGTGATTGGGTTCCAATTCCTTAGCAATCCAATCTCTCTAAGCTTGAACAATTGCCCAATTCCTTGATTTAATTTCTCATGAGAAGAGATAAAGTGTGGTCACTGATTATACAACATGTATTTCCAAATCAAAGTGTTGGGAGGATTACATGTCACTATATCTACCCAGACCCCAATTTGGTCCAACATGAGAAAGCATTTCTAGCGTGATCTACTGATCCCTTTTATAAGGCTCAAAGGAGATCCAATTATGGAGAGTTTCTTTTCCAAGACAACTAACCAATTGAATTAAGATCGAAAGCTTTCTAGTAAATCAAGAGAAAAGAAAGAAGAAGAAGAATGAAAACTATAATTGATCTATCAAATTACAACAGAGCTCCCTAACCCAATGAAAGGGGTTTAGTTGTTCATAGCTCTGGAAATGGAAAATGGCAAAAAAGAATACATGCTTAGCTAGAAAAATACAGAAAAGTAAATATACAGAGGGTAGTTCTCCAAAGTGCCAAGCTTATCTATAGTTCAAAACTACTCCTATATATACTACTCTTCTTGATATTCTAGTGAGTTCTTCGAGTCTTGGATGTGGGCCTTAGATCTTGAGTTGAAGCAGTTATAATCTTTAGTGGGCTCACCTTGCAGAAAAGTGTGAGTTAGGCATGGGCGTTAGTGATGTTAACGTTAAGTGAGAATGTGGGTTCGAGAATGTTAGTGGCAATCACCTTTTTCACTAACGTTCCAACCTCATATAGTCCATGTTAACTTCAATGTTAGTGGCACTAACGTGACTACTAACGTTGCCTTATGATCCTTTGCAAGCGTTATTGGGAATCACCTTTTTCAATAACGTTGCCTTGTGCCCCTCTTTTCCTACTTTAGAGTTCACGTTAGTATAACTAACGTCACTCTTAACGTGGGCATGCCTATCTTCGAGAGCGTTAGTGACACTTGCCTTTGTCACTAACGCTCCAAATGCCCCTCCTCTCTACGTTAGAGTTCACGTTAACTAGGTTAACGTGGTAGTGAATGCCATCTCCAACGTTAGTGACAAAGGTTAGTGTCACTAACGTTGGCTCATCAATCTCAGCTCCACGTTAACTTTCACGTTAGTGGTCTTAACGTTACGACTAACATGGGAAATGCTAGCTTGATCCAACGTTAGTGACAAAGGTGAGTGTCACTAACGTTGGCATTGTCTTACCTTCCACGTTAGAGTTCACATTAACTAAGTTAACGTGACTCTTAACGTGGCCAATTGCCACTTTGTAGCATTAGTGGTGTTCACGTTTACCACTAACGCTGGAGCTCCCTTTCTCTCCACATTAACTACCACATTAATGTAATTAATGGCAATTAACATGGGTTTATGATGGCTTCGCAGGCGTTATTGTTGACCACCTTTCTCATTAACATTGCAAGCTCATTCCCATTCCATGTTAGTGGTCACGTTAATTAGATTAACGTGGCTACTAACGTGGTTCTTCCTTGCTTCCTTTGTCCTGAAATTAAGCAAATAAAGTGCATCAAAGCTCTAGCCCAAGTCATGAGATTATGCATCATCAATTTGTCATTCAATCCTTGTAAAATCCTCATGAAATCATGTAAAATTCACAATAGTTGCTTGAATCAAGGTGTAAGTGTATTTTCATCCAAAACTTGCTTATTCACTAAGAAAATACATGAAACTACCTTAAAACAGTAAAGAAAAGGTCAGTGAAACTAGCCTAGATACCCTGGTATCACAACACCAAACATATAGCTTGCTTGTCCCTAAGCAAGAACTAAAACATAAGAAGAATGAATGAAAGAGACAAGATGAACAAAATAAAAGTAAAATTCCTAGATTATGGGGTTTCATGCATAGCAACTTAGGTTCATTCTTTTACTAGGTTTTAGGCCTTTATCATGCCCTTGAACACTTGTTTGATTGCATCCTTTGAGACTTCCTAATTATTGATCCTCCTTTCCTTTCCAGGATTTATTGCATTTCTTTTTAGGCTAAGTGCTCTGTAAGAAGGCGACTCTTTAAGATAAGCTTTTAGCTAACACTCCCGAACCAGTTGGTTCAAGGTGCTAGGTGTTAAGACACCCCTAAGGACTTACTCTCTCAAGTCTCTTTCCCCCATACATACACACCACAGGCACATAGTTTGTTATTTTTCTTTCTTGAGACCTTGGTGTCCAGCACCTCTTTGGGTTGCTAAGTGCTCTGTAGCAAAGGTTGCTCTTGATAGTGGATTTTCAGCTGATAATCCCGGATTAGTTAACCCAAGTTACCAGGTGATGAGGCACCCCTAAGAGCTTATTCATCCAAGCATATCCTTTGCACATGAACACCACAGACATATGCCTCAATATTCAAACCCTTGGTGCCTAGCATTATTTCTCATTATTTTTCTTTCCTTTTCACTTTTATTGCTCTTTCTCTTTCCTTATTGGGATTTCATTATTAGGTTAGTCTCATAGGATGTGTTTCAAGCATAGATTCAGGATAGATAGTTGCCTTCCTACCTTGTTGGTGAACCAACTTAGCTAATTAATCACTGATGAGCGGATAATTTGTATACTTTTTGGCATTGTTTTTAGTATGTTTTTGTCATGATCTAGTTAGTTTTTAGTATATTTTTATTAGTTTTTAGTTAAAATTCACTTTTCTGGACTTTACTATGAGTTTGTGTGTTTTTCTGTGATTTCAGGTATTTTCTGGCTGAAATTGAGGGACCTGAGCAAAAATCTGATTCAGAGACCAAAAAGGACTGCAGATGCTGTTGGATTCTGACCTCCCTGCACGCGAAGTGGATTTTCTGGAGCTACAGAGGCCCAATTGGCGCGCTCTCAACGGCGTTGGAAAGTAGACATCCTGGGCTTTCCAGCAATATATGATAGTCCATACTTTGCCCAAGATTTGATGGCCCAAACCGGCGTTCAAAGTCACCCTCAGGAATTCCAGCGTTAAACGCCGGAACTAGCAC
>NC_029774.3:87655490-87655964 GCF_000817695.3 Arachis duranensis | reverse complement strand
CGTAAGGTTTATTACTTGGACGACCTAGTGCACTTGCTGGTTAGTTGTGCGAAGTTGTGTAATGCCATGGTATTGAGCTACCACGTTTTTGGAGCAATTACCGGGGATTATGAGAGTTGTGAAAAAGTATAGTTCACAATTTCGCGCACCAAGTTTTTGGCGCCGTTGCCGGGGATTGTTCAAGTTTTGAGCAAGCTTTTGGTAACATCAGTGCCAAGATCCGGCAGCAACATCAAGTTTTTGGTGTTATTGCCAGGGATTGTTCAGGCTGGACAATTGAAGGTTCATCTTGTTGCTTAGATTAGGTATTTATTTTTTTTTCGAAATTCTTGAAGATGAATTCTAGAGTTTCATGATGATTTGTTGAAATCTGGCTGGCTGAGAAGCCATGTCTAATTTCATTGGACCGAGGTTTCAACTCATCACCACAAGAGCTTGTTGATTTCGTATCAATCTTGCTTTTGGAGCAGTGAT
>NC_029774.3:87649655-87649884 GCF_000817695.3 Arachis duranensis | reverse complement strand
GAGTTGACATAGAGGGAGACATCCCCATTGATGAGGACAAGCCCATCACCAAGAAAAGGATGGAGCACACAAGAGATCCCATTCATCATGAGATCCCTGAGATTCCTCAAGGGATGAATTTTCCTCCACAAAACTATTGGGAGCAATTAAAACCTCCCTAGGAGAATTGAGTTCCAACATGGGACAACTAAGGGTGGAGCATCAAGAACACTCCATCATCCTTCATGAG
>NC_029774.3:87647123-87648641 GCF_000817695.3 Arachis duranensis | reverse complement strand
TGTTCAAGAATCATCATACTTAACTAGGAGAATCAATGACACTATCTGGATTCTGAGTTCCTAAAGAAGCTAATCATTCTGAATTTCAAAGGATAGAGTGAGATGCCAAAACTATTCAGAGGCAAAAAGTTAAAAGCCCCGCTCATCTAATTAAATACTGATCTTCACAGATGTTTTTGGAATTCATTGCATATTCTCTTCTTTTTATCTTGTTTGATTTTTAGTTGCTTGGGGACAAGCAACAATTTAAGTTTGGTGTTGTGATGAGCGGATAATTTGTATACTTTTTGGCATTGTTATTAGTATGTTTTTGATATGATATAGTTAGTTTTCAGTATATTTTTATTAGTTTTTAGTTAAAATTCACTTTTCTGGACTTTACTATGAGTTTGTGTGTTTTTCTGTGATTTCAGGTATTTTCTGGCTGAAATTGAGGGACCTGAGCAAAAATCTGATTCAGAGACCAAAAAGGACTGCAGATGCTGTTGGATTCTGACCTCCCTGCACTCGAAGTAGATTTTCTGGAGCTACAGAGGCCTAATTGGCGCGCTCTCAACGGCGTTGGAAAGTAGACATCCTGGGCTTTCCAGCAATATATGATAGTCCATACTTTTCCCAAGATTTGATGGCCCAAACCGGCGTTCAAAGTCACTTCAAGAAATCCCATCGTTAAACGCTGGAACTGGCACCCAAATGGGAGTTAAACGCCCAAACTGGCATGAAAGCTGGCGTTTAACTCCAAGAAGAATCTCTGCACGAAAAATGCTTCATTGCTCAGCCCAAGCACACACCAAGTGGGCCCGGAAGTGGATTTTTATGTCATTTACTCATTTCTGTACACCTTAGGTTACTAGTTTTCTATAAGTAGGACCTTTGACTATTGGATTAGAAATCTTTTGATCACTTTAGATCTCTAGATCATCTTTGGACATTTTAGTTCTTAGATCATTGGGAGGCTGGCCATTCGGCCATGCCTAGACCTTATGCTTATGTATTTTCAACGGTGGAGTTTCTACACACCATAGATTAAGGTGTGGAGCTCTGCTGTACCTCGAGTATTAATGCAATTACTATTGTTCTTCCATTCAACTCCGCTTGTTCTTGTTCTAAGATATCACCTGTTCTTCAACTTGATGAAGGTGATGATTGACGCCCATCACCATTCTCACCCATGAACAAAGTGACTGACAACCACTCTTGTTCTACAAGCATTTGAGGCTTGGTGAATATCTCTTGGATTCCTGATTGCACGATGCATGGTTGATCGCCTGACAACCGAGTGCTCGCCTGACAAACGAGCCAACCATTCCGTGAGATCAGAGTCTTCGTGGTATAGGCAGGACCTGATGGCGGCATTCAAGAGAATCCGGAAGGTCTAAACCTTGTCTGTGGTATTCTGAGTAGCATTCAATGATTGAATGACTGTGACGAGCTTCAAACTCCTGAAGGCGGGGCGTTAGTGACAGACGCAAAAGAATCACTGGATTCTATTCCGGCCTGATTGAGAACCGACAGATG
>NC_029774.3:87639447-87644903 GCF_000817695.3 Arachis duranensis | reverse complement strand
TGAATGACTGTGACGTGCTTCAAACTCCTAGCAGGCGGGGCGTTAGTGACAGACGCAAAAGAATCGATGGATTCTATTCCGGCCTGACCGAGAACCGACAGCTGAATTCCGCTATGCTGTGACAGAGCATATGCTATCGCTTTCACTGAGAGGATGGGAGGTAGCCACTGACAACGGTGAAACCCTTGCTTAAGCTTGCCATGGAAAGGAGTAAGAAGGATTGGATGAAGGCAGTAGGAAAGCAGAGAGACGGAAGGGAAGGCATCTTCATGCGCTTATCTGAAGTTCCTACCAATGAATTACATAAGTATCTCTATCTTTACTTTTATGTTATTTTCGTTCATCACCATATACAATTGAGTTTGCCTGACTAAGATTTACAAGATGACCATAGCTTGCTTCAATACTAACAATCTCCGTGGGATCGACCCTTACTCACGTAAGGTTTATTACTTGGACGACCCAGTGCACTTGCTGGTTAGTTGTGCGAAGTTGTGTAATGCCATGGTATTGAGCTACCACGTTTTTGGAGCCATTACCGGGGATTATGAGAGTTGTGAAAAAGTATAGTTCACAATTTCGCGCACCAATCACCCTACCACAAACATTTAAAATTCACTTTACAAGATAACTCCACTCTAGTTCTTTTCTTAACAATTTCTTTTTGATTGGCTTAAAAGACAAGTATACATATAAGTAGGATGACTATGAACACTAGGGACATTAGACTAGTGAGCATGGACCTAAGGAACAAAATTTTAAAGCATAATTGAAGATTCCTAAGCTACTATGGAAGCATGTTCTATTTCATACATGATTTTCCTTATTTAAAGCTTTGAAAAAGATAGAACAAATAGGGAACTCCACCACCTTTCACTTATTGGTATGCTTATGTCCCTTTGTCTTGGGGTCCTCCTTGATTGCTTGAGTCCCCATTTCTTTTGCGCTTCCCGATCAGCTTTTTCCAGAAACCAGCATCCTCCATCTTCTTCTTTAATGCTTCCTTTTGCTGTTTCACCTTTCCCTCTTCTTGTTCTGTTAAGTCCTTACGAACTGCCTCATAACTTGGAATGGTAGGGTGCAAGTTATGCATATGCCCAGTCATAAAGTTAACTTGGCCTGAGTGTTTATGCTAAATTCTTCTCGATGCAGTTGCGTTCCTTCGTTGAGCACACTGAATTCGTTGAATGTTTTCATCTGGGCTATCTGGCGTTGGTTGAGGTCTCGAAGGCGTTTGTCCTGGCTCTCTTGCCATTCAGACACTTGATTGATAGCATGGGTGAGATGGGAGTAATGCTCCTGTTGCAACTCCATTTGTTGTTTCTGCCACTCTCTTTGTTGATCCATCCAACTAGAGAGTAGTTCTTCTTGACGATCCATCCTTTGAGTTTGGACATGTAGTTGTTGTTCTTGTCCCTCCATATAGCAACTTGCTATATACTTAATGGCTTCCTTGATGTGAAACAGATTTATATTGGTTGGATCATATTTTCCTTCTTGCTGGTACCCTATTTGTTTGGGTTCTTCTTGGTGAGGTTCTTCTTGGTGGGGCTCTTCTTGTGCAGTTCTTTTCCTTATCTGAGGTCTCCTTTGCTGTTGAGCGGGTGTCACATAGTTTATATGTTGGAGCGTGACTAACCTCCCAGGATTTACCTATTATGGATTGTTGTCTTCGAATACCACCTTGGCTTTCATGCATAGTCTCAGGATGGTGCTGGGGTACCAAATTCTAGCACCCGGATCATTCTTCTCGGCTGAATCTTGGATCCCTTCAGCTATAATTTCATGCACATTGATGCTTCCACCCTTTACTAAGCAATGTACCATGGTAGCTCGAGCAATATTGACCTCAGAATTATTTGCGGCTGGAAGGATAGACCTCCTAACGAGCTCAAACCATCCCTTGGCTTCCGGGATGAGGTCTCCTCTCCTAATGAACTGCGGCCTCTTGTCTGAGTACCTTTCCCAATCAGACCCTATAACACATATATCATTCACGATTTCTTCAAGTTCATCTTCGTCTGAGGCATTGCTTATTCTTACTTGATAACTGAGTTCATTGAAATGTGGCAATTTTAGCAGAAGAGTCCTTGTTATAGCATTGGGTCTAAAGTCCACCTATGTTCCTCTTACGTAACTTTTGAAGGTGTGGGCCCTAGTACTATCTTCTCTGGCCACATTTGTATAGAACTCCTTGATGAGGTTTG
Source organism: Arachis duranensis (assembly GCF_000817695.3). Taxonomy (NCBI): domain Eukaryota; kingdom Viridiplantae; phylum Streptophyta; class Magnoliopsida; order Fabales; family Fabaceae; genus Arachis; species Arachis duranensis. The sequence continues at coordinate 87,642,696 of NC_029774.3, read as the reverse complement.
CATTTATCTTTGTCTCTGGGTTGGTGAGCTTTTGCCAACCCCTCTGTGCAATCTTCTCTCTGATCTTTGGGCATTCATCCTCGTTTAACTGGAATGTCAATTCTGGCAAGATTTTCTTATTTTGATCCGTTCATATTGGAGCTCATGGAAGGCGGTCTTGAATCTTCCAGCATCGGAAGGAGGCTGCTCCATAGGCTCCTTCCCTCTTCTCCTTTTAGAGCTAAATGAAGCCATGAGTGATGGTTGGTATGTTTGCGGCTCACAAGATGTGGCTAGGAGGGTGTGTATGGAACTTTTGGTAGAGGATGAAGTGTGTGTGTTCGAGAGAAAGAAGAGAGATGAATTAGAATAACAAGTGTGTACGGAGAGGTTGTAGAATGGGGATCATTTATATAGAGGGATGATTAGTGTTTGAAAGGTGTGGATTGATAGTGTTGTTTTAATGACGGACGGTTGGGGTTTTCTATTAGATGAGCACGAGGATCACCCCTTTCATGAGGGTCTTGGTTCGGCCTCCAAGGCTATCCAACTCCTAATGTTGCATGGTAACACTTCCAAAGATACTCCCCTTGAAGACAAGTGTGTAGTCTCCTTGGTATAGTGGCCGAATCTCCCTTCTTTGATTGTCCTATCAAGTACCACCAATACCCTTCTTGATTTCCTATACAAGACAAAAGGAATGCAAAATGATTAATTGAATTTTTGGTGGGAAGAATTAAAGTGTGAAATAGCTACTATTAAAATCTTTTTCTTTTGTTTTTCAAATAACTAAATGCTTTTCATGAATACAAATCAATCGACCACTCAATTTCCCATGCATGCAATCGTTAGTAATACCAAACTTGTTTGTGATCATATGGTGCAACAAGACTCAAAAAGAATCTCATACCATTGAGTGTGTTCAAGCCCTCTTAGTGTGCCTTGAACACCAAACTTATCATGTACTATATGCTGCATGTAGGGATTCTTATATTGTTTGTCGAAGTTGATTTAGAATCCATAAAATGTGACTTATTACTACTATTAGAGATTAAAGAGAGAGGGTGTAAAACATGGGTTGCCTCCCATTAAGCGCTTCTTTAGCGTCATTAGCTTGTCATTTGACCTTTGTTAGGGTGGTTGGTAGTGCTTCAAATCCTCCCCCTTGCAATGAACCTGTTTTCATTGGCTTTGTTAAGAAGTTCCACATGTTCTAAGGACAAGATTTTGTTGATGGTGTATACTGGAGGTAGCTGAGATGGAATAGTGGGGAGATGGGGTGGTATGGATGGAAAGTATGCAGAGACCACTTCATCTCCTGGAGAGAAATCTTTTGTAGGGATCTTCTTATTTTTCCATCGCCTTGGGACCTTTTTTCTTGTGTCCCTTGATGTAACTTTGCTACTTGTGGTTTTCTCTTTGAGACTCTGGCGGGTCTGGTTCCTTTTGGGTTACACTTGGCTGTTGCTCCTTCTGATCACATTGGTTGTTAACCATAGGAGTTCTGTGGTGTGGTGCTTGTGCTCCCTTGTTTGGCTCTTCCATTAGCTCTTTCTTGTCCTCTTCCTCTGACTTTTTGTTATCATGATCTGCTTTTTATGAGGGTTTTAAAACATTAAAGGTGAGCTGCTCATCATGTATTCTCAATACTAGCTCTCCTCGTTCCACATCTATAAGTGCTCTGGCCGTGGCTAAGAATGGCCTTCATAGAATGATGGGGTGACTGGGATTCTCTTCCATTTCCAGGATGATAAAGTCTGTGGAAAGGAAGTAGTTCCCAACCTTTACTAACTCGTTCTCAACCAATCCTTTTGCCTGTTTTTGGGTTTTGTCAGCCAGTTTGATGATTACGTCTCTGGGTGTTAGCTCGTTAATTTGAAGCATTTTCATGAGGGACAGAGGCATTAAGTTGATGCTTGCTCCCAGGTCACAGAGCCCCTTATCAATCATTGTCTCTCCTATAGCACAGGGAATGTGGAAACTCCCTGGATCCTTCTTCTTTATAGGTGGCTCTGTTTGAATGAGAGCACTGCACTCCATGTTCATCTTTATTGTTTGTCCACCATTCAATGAACTCTTTTTGGCTAGTAGCTCCTTTATATACTTGATGTAGGAAGGCATTTGCTGGAGGGCCTTAATGAATGGTATATTTACATCAAGAGATGCAAACATGTTGAGGAACTTTGAATACATTCTCCCTGCTACACCACCCTTGAGCCTTTGGGGAAAAGGTGCATATGGGTTCAGGATCTCCCTTTTCTTTAGCACTTCCCTGAGTGTGGGTTGGGGTGCATAGTTTCTTTCTTCATGATTTTCCTTTGGACTGTCTTAGAGGTGTTCTGTTTGTGTGTCCACTTCCTCCACACTCATCTCATCACTTGTGGTGATCATCATGCATTCTTCCCACCTTACTTTCTTTGTTTCTCCTCTTGGGTTCTTCTCTGTGTCACTGGGAAATCCATCAGTGGGTTTGGGAAACTATTGATATAAATACCCTACTTGGGATTCTAGTCTATTGATGGTTTCCCTTTGGTTTTTGATATTAGCTCGCACTTCATCCTTAAATACCTTGTTATATTGGACTTCTTTACATATGTCTTCAAGTAGAGCCTCAATCTTGGAAATTTTATCCTCAATTAGTGATGGTGAGTTGAGATTAGGTGGTTGTTGATAGGATCTATGTGAGGGATGTTGGTGAGTTGCATTATTATTGGAATTGTGGTTGTGGCGTCTCTGGTCTTGGCTTTGGTCTTGTTGATTTCCCCACCCAAAGTTAGGGTGATTTCTCCATCCAGAATTGTAAGTTTTGGACTATGGATCATGGATTTGTCTGGGTGAATGGTGCACGAAATTGCAATCACTCTTTTTGCAACTCCGCACAACTAACCAGCAAGTGCACTGGGTCGTCCAAGTAATACCTTGCGTGAGCAAGGGTCGATCCCACGGAGATTGTCGGCTTGAAGCAAGCTATGGTTATCTTGTAAATCTTAGTCAGGATATCAGAAATTATCGAGATTGATTGTGAAAAGCAAAAGAACATGAAATGGTTACTTGTTTTGCAGTAATGGAGAATAGGTTGAGGTTTTGGAGATGCTCTGTCCTCTGAATCTCTGCTTTCCTACTGTCTTCTTCATCAAACACGCAAGGCTCCTTCCATGGCAAGCTGTATGTAGGGTTTCACCGTTGTCAATGGCTACCTCCCATCCTCTCAGTGAAAATGTTCCTATGCTCTGTCACAGCATCGCTAATCATCTGTCGGTTCTCGGTCAG
>NC_029774.3:87639051-87639157 GCF_000817695.3 Arachis duranensis | reverse complement strand
GCTGATTTGCCACGCCGGTTTGGGCCATCAAATCTTGGGCAAAGTATGGACTATCATATATTGCTGGAAAGCCCAGGATATCTACTTTCCAACGCCGTTGAGAGCT
>NC_029774.3:87637044-87638651 GCF_000817695.3 Arachis duranensis | reverse complement strand
ACTGAAAATTAAAATAGGATAAAAAGAAGAGAATATACTATAGACTCCAAAATATCAAGGAAACATAGCTCCAATTAGATGTGCGGGACTAGTAGCTTTTTGCCTCCGAACAGTTTTGGCATCTCGCTCTATCCCTTAAAGTTCAGAATGATTGGCATCTATAAGAACTCAGGACTCAGATAGTGTTATTGATTCTCCTAGTTAAGCATAATGATTCTTGAACATAGCCAGTGTATGAGTCTTGGCTGTGGCCCAAAGCACTCTGTCTTCCAGTATTACCACCGGATACATACATGCCACAGACACATACTTGGGTGAACCTTTTCAGATTGTGACTCAGCTTTGCTAGAGTCCCCAATTAGAGATGTCCAGGGTTCTTAAGCACACTCTTTTTGCCTTGGATCACAACTTTATTTCTTTCTTTTTTCTTTTTCTCTTTCTTTTCTTTCTTTTTTTTTCGTTTTTTTTTTATTCACTGCTTTTTCTTGCTTCAAGAATCAATTTGATGATTTTTCAGATCCTCAATAACAGTTCTCCTTTTGCATCATTCTTTCAAGAGCCAACAATTTTAACATTCTTAAAACAACAAATTCAAAAGACATATGCACTGTTCAAGCATTCATTCGGAAAACAAAAAGTATTGTCACCACATCAAACTAATTCAACTAGTTTCAAAGATGAATTCAGAATCCTGTACTTCTTGTTCTTTTGTGATTAAAGCATTTTTCATTTAAGAGAGGTGATGGATTCATAGGACATTCATAGCTTTAAGGCATAGACACTAAGATACTAATGATCATATAATAAGACACAAACATAGATAAACATAAGCATAAAAATTCGAAAAATAGAAAATAAAGAACAAGGAGATTAAAGAACGGGTCCACCTTAGTGATGGCGGCTTGTTCTTCCTCTTGAAGATCTTATGGAGTGCTTGAGCTCCTCAATGTCTCTTCCTTGCCTTTGTTGCTCCTCTCTCATGATTCTATGTTCTTCTTTAATTTCATGGAGGAGGATGGAATGTTCTTGGTGCTCCACCCTTAGTTGTCCCATGTTGGAACTCAATTCTCCTAGGGAGGTATTGATTTGCTCCCAATAGTTTTGTGGAGGAAAGTGCATCCCTTGAGATGAATCTCTCCATCTCCCATGGCTCGGAGGTGGAAGCTTTTGCCTTCCTTTCCTCTTTCTAGAGGTTTCTCCGGTCTAAGGTGCCATAAATGGTTATGGAGAAACAAAAAGCAACGCTTTTACCACACCAAACTTAGAAGGTTTGCTCATCCTCGAGCAAAAGAATAAAGAAGAGAGAGAGTGGAGGGGTAGGTGGGGATCCTGTGGGGTCCACAGATCCTGAGGTGTCAAGGATAATTCATCCCTGCACCAAGTGGCGAGCTAAAATGCTCCTTATGCCAATTCTGGCGTTAAACGCCGGGCTGGTGCCCATTTCTGGCGTTTAACGCCAGCTTGGTGCCCATTCCTGGCGTTTAACGCCAGTCTGGTGCCCCTTTCTGGCGTTAAACGCCCAGAATTGTGCCAGACTGGGCGTTAAACGTCCATCTACTAGCCTCACTGGCGTTTAAACGCCAGCAAGTTCTCCTCCAGGGTGTGCT
>NC_029774.3:87636318-87636862 GCF_000817695.3 Arachis duranensis | reverse complement strand
AACAAGCGCTTCTTTAATGTCAGTAGCTTGACAGTGGGCCCTCATGGAGCCTCACGGATGCTCAGAGCAATGTTGGAACCTTCCAACACCAAACTTAGAGTTTGGTTGTGACCTCCCAACACCAAACTTGGAGTTTGACTGTGGGGGCTCTGTTTGACTCTGTTTTGAGAGAAGCTCTTCATGCTTCCTCTCCATGGTTACAGAAGGAGAACCTTGTGTCTTATAGTTTGCAATGTCTGCAAACCACAGAGCTTCCTGAATAGCAAACAATTGCTCATCCGGAAAGGATTCAGAGATCTCAGTAGGAGGGAGGGATGCTCCTGCTACTGGTTCTATCCTTGACAGGTGATCAGCTACTTGATTCTCTGTCCCTTTTCTGTCTATTATTTCTATATCAAACTCTTGCAGAAGCAACACCCATCTTATGAGCCTGGGTTTTGAATCCTGCTTTGTGAGTAGATATTTAAGAGCAGCATGATCAGTGTACACAATCACTTTTGATCCTACTAAATAAGATCTGAACTTGTCAATGGCATAAACCACT
>NC_029774.3:87635491-87635770 GCF_000817695.3 Arachis duranensis | reverse complement strand
TAGGCAAACACGCCAGAAGGGCAAGTAAATGCTGTTTTCTCTTGGTCCTGAGGATCTACTGCAATTTGGTTGTAACCTAAATAGCCATCCAAAAAGCAGTAATATTCATGACCTGCCAATCTCTCTAGCATCTGGTCTATGAATGGTAAAGGAAAATGATCCTTCCTAGTGGCTGTATTGAGCCTTCTGTAGTCAATACACATACGCCACCCTGTAACTGTTCTTGTAGGAACCAGTTCATTCTTTTCATTATGAACCACTGTCATGCCTCCCTTCTTT
>NC_029774.3:87633708-87635291 GCF_000817695.3 Arachis duranensis | reverse complement strand
CTCTTCCACCAAAGAGTCAATAATATCAGTGCTTATGCAGTCATTTGATGTGTCTGGATGCTGCATAGCTTTTACCGCATTCAACTTGAACTCATCCTCATTGACTCTCAGGGTTATTTCCCCTTTTTGTACATCAATGAGAGTCCGTCCAGTTGCTAGGAAAGGTCTTCCTAGAATGAGAGTTGCACTCTTATGCTCCTCCATTTCCAGCACTACAAAGTCAGTTGGAAAGGCAAATGGCCAAACCTTGACAATCATGTCCTCAATTATGCCTGATGGATATTTAATGGAGCCATCAGCAAGTTGGAGGCATATCCGGGTTGGTTTGACTTCTTCAGTCAACCCAAGCTTTCTGATAGTGGATGCAGGTATTAGATTGATGCTTGCTCCAAGGTCACACAGGGCTGCCTTGGTGCAAGCACCTTCTAATGTGCATGGTATCATAAAGCTTCCTGGATCTTGAAGCTTTTCTGGTAAGCTTTTCAGGATGACTGCACTGCATTCTTCAGTGAGAAATACTTTTTCAGTTTCTCTCCAATCCTTCTTATGACTTAAGATCTCTTTCATGAACTTAGCATAATAAGGTATTTTCTCAAGTGCCTCTGCAAACAGAATCTTTATTTCAAGAGTCCTTAGGTAGTCTGCAAAGCGGGCAAATTGCTTATCCTGCTCCGCTTGGCGGAGTTTCTGAGGATAAGGCATCCTGGCTTTATATTCTTCAACCTTAGTTGCTGCAGGTTTATTCCTTACAGAAGTGGTTGGAGAAGCCTTTTTAGAGGGGTTACTATCAGCACTCTTAGGTGTCTGATTCCTCTTTTGCGTTTGAACGCCAGGATTGGGCGGAAAATGGGCGTTTAACGCCAACTTTTCCCCCTTTTCTGGCGTTTGAACGCCAGAACTGGGCAGGGAATGGGCGTTTAACGCCAGCTTTCCCTCCCTTTCTGGCGTTTAAACGCCAATAGCATTCCTCTCTGGGCTCTTACTGTCCTCAGAGGGATTTTGGATAGTGGTTTGGCTATCCTCTGTCAATTGTTCCTTGTTTGACTTTTTGCTACTTTGAGCAGTGTTATTCAGTGTCTTCCCACTCCTCAGTTGAACGGCTTGACATTCTTCTGTTATCTGTTTAGATGTCTGCTATTTTGCTTGATTCAACTGCAGTTCTATGTTCTTGTTAGCAACTTTAGTTTCATGGAGCATCTCTTTAAATTCTGCTAACTGTTCTGTAATCAGGAGCAATTGTTGATTAAGCTCAATCATCTGCTCTTGAGGATTAGGATCAGTGGCTACTGCCATGACTTCCTCTTTTGGGGAGAACTCATTGCTAGAGTACAAATATTGATTTCTAGCAACAGTGTCTATAAGCTCTTGAGCTTCTTCAATTGTCTTCCTCATGTGCATAGATCCACCAGCTGAGTGGTCTAAAGATATCTGAGCTTTTTTTGTAAGCCCATAGTAGAAGATGTCTAACTGTACCCACTCTGAAAACATTTCAGAGGGGCATTTTCTTAGCATACCTCTATACCTCTCCCAGGCATTATAAAAGGATTCATTATCCTCTTGTTTAAAGCCTTGGATGTCCAGCC
>NC_029774.3:87633116-87633430 GCF_000817695.3 Arachis duranensis | reverse complement strand
AGCTCAAAGCTGCTTGCTTTGATGGGAGGTGTACAGATGCTACTCCCATATGCAGCTGTAATGGGGTTAGCATATGACCCCAGAGTCCTTCTGGACTGATCAATCCCACTTAGGTCCATAGTGGATAAAGGGAACTGATATAGGTTGCAAATAGATAAAAATATATTTTTAATTTTTTTTATTTTTATTTTTTTTGAATTAACCGAAAAAATAAAATAAAACAAAAGGAAAAAAAATTCGAAAATCAAAAAGAAAATAAGATCAAAGCAAATTGAGAACTGAATCAATTAGTTAATTAAAAAGATTTTGAGATT
>NC_029774.3:87622087-87631647 GCF_000817695.3 Arachis duranensis | reverse complement strand
CTGGAATTTCTGAGGCTGATTTGCCACGCCGGTTTGGGCCATCAAATCTTGGGCAAAGTATGGACTATCATATATTGATGGAAAGCCCAGGATGTCTACTTTCTAACGCCGTTGAGAGCGCGCCAATTGGGCTTCTGTAGCTCCAGAAAATCCACTTCGAGTGCAGGGAGGTCAGAATCCAACAGCATCTGCAGTCCTTTTCAGTCTCTGAATCAGATTTTTGCTCAGAACCCTCAATTTCAGCCAGAAAATACCTGAAATCACAGAAAAACACACAAACTCATAGTAAAGTCCAGAAAAGTAAATTTTAACTAAAAACTAATAAAAATATACTAAAAACTAACTAGATCATACTAAAAACATACTAAAAACAATGCCAAAAAGCGTATAAATTATCCGCTCATCAGTGAATTCCCAACATAATTGGCTTGTTTCCAGTCACCTTCTTCTCCTATATTCACTCCTTCTTGAGTTGGTGATAAAGTGATGACTGCTGCAACTTGGTTTTCTTCCACCTTCTTGGTGAGATCTGCGAGCTGCTTGGTGATCATCTTATTTTGAGCCAGCAATGCATCCATGTGGTTCAGCTCTATTACTCCTCGAGTGTTGCTTCTTTCAGAAGCATAGAAGTAGTCATTCTCAGCTACCGTTTTAGTGACATCTATGGCTTCTTCAAGGGTTTTCTTGTTTAGATATCCTCCTGATGAATGGTCTACAGCCTTCTTTGACTCATAAGAAAGACCTTCATAGAAAATGTGAAGTTGAACCCACTCATTAAACATGTTCGGTGGGCATCTTCTTGTTAAGTCCTTGAATCTCTCCCATGACTCATAGAGAGTTTCACCATCTTGTTGCCTGAAAGTTTGCACTTCAGCTCTCAGCCTGTTAATTCTCTGAGGAGGGTAGAATCTTGCCAAAAATTTGTTCACTACATCTTCCCAATTTGTTAAGCTCTCCTTCGAAAAGGATTCTAGCCACTTGGATGCTTTGTCCTTGAGTGAAAAAGGGAACAAAATCAGCCTATAGACATCCGGATGGACTCTATTAGACTTCACAGTGTCACATATTCTCAGGAAGGTGGTTAGATGTTGATTGGGATCTTCTTGGGCACTTCCTCCAAATGAGCAGTTGTTCTGAACAAGGGTGATGTGCTGGGGTTTTAGTTCAAAGTTGTTGGCATGTATGGTGGGCTTTTGGATGCTACTTCCATAGTTTCCTGAGTTTGGATTGATGTAAGAGCCTAGAACTCTCCTCTCTTGCCCAACAGATTTGCAGGGCCTTCTCTGGCATGGTTGTGAGCTTATCCTTCATGATTGTTTTCCAAGTTCTCTTCCATGTTTGTTTCAAGGTACTCTTCCTCTTACTCAGCACCAACAATTCTTTTCCCTCTTGCTTCCCTCCTTGATCTTTGGAGGGTCCTCTCACATTCTAAATTAAAGAAAGTTAAAGCTCTGCCTCTTCTCCCTGTCATACAACTAACATAGCACACAACAAGAGATAAAATGAAGTGATTATTCTTGTAGAGTGATTGTTAGTTTGAGTGGTACAATTTATCAAACAATTAGTGGGTTAGTAAGCAGAATTGTAAGTAAATTCAAAGAAAAAGAAGATAACGAGGGGATAGGGGGTGAGGAAGAAACTAAATAAACTAAAGGTAAATGACTGAATAAAATAAACAAACAAAAGAAAAATGCTCAATCTAGTGAACTTCCAACGTAATCATTGTTTATACAAAATTAATACCCGGCAACGGCGCCATAAACTTTATGCATGAAAACTTGTCTCTCAACAAATTTTCCTTCGGCAACTATACCGAATTTTCGTCAAGTAAAAACTCACAATAGAGTGAGGTCCAATCCCACAGGGATTGATTGGTCAAACAACTTTAGTTGGAAGAATATGCTAGTTGAGCTAAACAGAGTGTAGTTGATTTTGCAGGAAATTAAATGGCAGAAAAGTAAATTGCAGGAAATAAAGTGCAGAATCTTAAATGGGGGAATCGGGGAGATGAACATGGAAATAAATGGCAGAAAGTAAAGAGAATGGGTAGGATCAGAGATGGGGAATTCATTGGGCTCAGGAGATGTTGTATTCTCCGGATCAAATTCATTTTCATCTCTTCCTCAATCAAAGCATCTATTGATCTCCTTGGCAATCTTAAGTGATTGGGTTCCAATTCCTTGGCAACTCCATCTCTCTAAGCTTGAACAATTGCCTAATTCCTTGATTTAATTGCTCCTGGGAAGAGATCAAGTGTGCTCACTGATTATACCACATGTATTGCCAAATCAAAGTGTTGGGAGGATTACATGTCACTATATCCGCCCAGACCCCAATTTGGTCCAACATGAGAAAGCATTTCTAGCATGATCTCCTCATCCCTTCTCCAAGGCTCAAAGGAGATCCAATTATGGAGAGTTTCTTTTCCAAGACAACTAACCAATTGAATTAAGATCGAAAGCTTTCTAGTAAATCAAGAGAAAAGAAAGAAGAAGGAAAATGAAAACTATAATTGATCCATCAAATTACAACAGAGCTCCCTAACCTAATGAAAGGGGTTTAGTTGTTCATAGCTCTAGAAATGGGAAATGGCAGAAAAGAATACATGCTTAGCTAGAAAAATGCAGAAAAGTAAATATACAGAGGGTAGTTCTCCAAAGTGCCAAGCTTCTCTATAGTTCAAAACTACTCCTATATATACTACTCTTCTTGATCTTCTAGTGAGTTCTTCGAGTCTTGTATGTAGGCCTTAGATCTTGAGTTAAAGTAGTTATAATCTTTAGTGGGCTCAGCTTGCAGAAAAGTGTGAGTTAGGCATGGGCATTAGTGATGTTAATTTCCAATAACGTTGCCTTGTGCCCCTTTTCCCTACGTTAGAGTTCATGTTAACTAGGTTAACGTGGCCACTAACGTGGTAGTGAATGCCATCTCTAATGTTAGTGACAAAGGTGAGTGTCACTAACGTTGGCTCATCAATCTCAGCTCCACGTTAACTTTCAAGTTAGTGGTCTTAACGTGACCACTAACGTGGGCAATGCTAGCTTGATCCAATGTTATTGACAAAGGTGAGTGTCACTAACGTTGGCATTGTCTTACCTTCCACGTTAGAGTTCATGTTAACTAAGTTAACGTGACTCTTAATGTGGCCAATTGCCACTTTGTAGCGTTAGTGGTGTTCACATTTACCACTAATGTTGGAGCTCCCTTTATCTCCACGTTAACTACCACGTTATTGTAATTAATGTGGCAATTAACATGGGTTTATGATGGCTTCGCAGGCGTTATTGTCGACCACCTTTCTCATTAACATTGCAAGCTCATTCCCATTCCACATTAGTGGTCACGTAAATTAAATTAACGTGGCTACTAACGTGGTTCTTCCTTGCTTCCTTTGTCCTAAAATCAAGCAAATAAAGTGCATCAAAGCTCTAGCCCAAGTCATGAGATTATGCATCATCAATTTGTCATTCCATCCTTGCAAAAATCCTCATGAAATCATGTAAAATTCACAATAGTTGCTTGAATCAAGATGTAAGTGTATTTTCATCCAAAACCTGCCTTATTCACTAAGAAAATGCATGAAACTACCCTAAAATAGTAAAGAAAAGGTCAGTGAAACTGGCCTAGATGCCCTGGCATCAGTGCTTGGGCTGAGCATTGAAGCTTTCACGTGTAGAGGTCTTCCTTGGAGTTAAATACCAGTTTGTAACTTGTTTCTGGCATTTGACTCTAGCTTGCAATTTGTTTCTGGCATTTAACGCCAGAATAGGGTAGAAAGCTGGTGTTAAACGCCAGCTTGTATCGTCTAAACTCGGGCAAAGTATGGACTATTATATATTGCTGGAAAGCCCTGGATGCCTACTTTCCAACGCAATTAAGAGCGCGCTATTTGGACTCTTGTAGCTCCAAAATTGTATTTCGAGTGCAGGGAGGTCAGAATCCAACAGCATCAGCAGTCCTTTGTCAGCCTCTGAATCAGATATTTACGCAGGTCCTTTGATTTCAGCCAAAAAATACCTAAAATCACAGAAAAACACACAAACTCATAGTAAAGTCCAAAAATGGGAATTTTGCTTAAAAACTAATAAAAATATACTAAAAACTAACTAAATCATACTAAAAACTATATAAAAATAATGACAAAAAGTGTATAAATTATCCGCTCATCACTAGCCTTCCAATACTTGTATGCCCATGCTAAGTTCTTCTTTAATGGCCTTTTTTGTTTATGATCATGATGCTTAGTTGTTTTGGAACTCACAAAACTCAAGTTGGTAGTCATAATGTCACAGCAACATGTTACAATCTAGCAATCAAACTATGCTTATTCACAACACACATGAATACAGAGAAGATAGAAGACAATCATGCAATTTAAAGTGCTGGAAATAAGTAGGAGGTAAAAGGAGCGTTACCACCTTGTAGTTCATTTTCACTGTTGTTGTCCTTTTCCTCCAATTCTTCCCCTTCCCAAACCAAACTTAGAATGCTTGTTTATCCTCAAGCAATAATTAAAACAGTGGTGATGGGGTCTATGATGGTTCATAAATGTCTTAAATAATAAACTATCAATAGTACATGTGTTTAAGCAAGCAAAATTAAAAATAATAGAGACATTTTGATTGCAAAAATAAGAATGTGTGCATGATACATTGCATAAAATATAAGTGGCACACCAAACTTTGTGTGACACTTTCACTTGGAATTGATGCAAGTATCCAATAAAGATTGGAAACAAATTTTTGTTGCATAGCAATACCAAACTTAGAATGCAATCACATGTCAATTTATTTGAACTAAAACTAAACAAAGGAAACTGTTCTATGCTAATACACAATCATCAAGCGAAGAATTTTTCACAAGTAAGGATTTCTTGATGAGGTATTAACAACAATAGTTAGGGAGCAAAAATAAAAGAAAGTATCAAAAATAAAAGAATTTGTCACAAGTAAGGATTTCTTGGCATCTCACTTTATCCTTTGAAATTCAGAATGATTGGTATCTATAGGAACTCAGAATTTCAGATAGTGTTATTGATTCTCCTAGTTTAATACGTTGATTCTTGAATACAGCTACTTTATGAATCTTGGCCATGGCACTAAGCACTTTGTTTTCCAGTATTACCACTGGATACATAAATGCCATAGACACATAACTGGGTGAACCTTTTCAGATTGTAACTCAGCTTTGCTAGAGTCCCCAGTTAGAGGTGTTCAGAGTTCTTAACCACACTCTTTTTGCTTTGGAGCACGACTTTAACCACTCAGTCTCAAGCTTTTCACTTGGACCTTCATGACACAAGCACATGGTTAGGGACAGCTTGATTTAGCTACTTAGGCCTAGATTTTATTTCCTTGAGTCCTCCTATCCATTAATGCTCAAAGTCTTGGATCTTTTTTACCCTTGCCTTTTGGTTTAAAGGGCTATTGGCTTTTTTTGCGTGCTTTTTCTTTTTCTTTCTTTTTCTTTTTTTTTTTTGCCAATTTTTTCTTTTTTTTCGCAAGCTTTCTTATTCACTGCTTTTTCTTGCTTCAAGAATTAATTTTATGACTTTTTATATTATCAATAACATTTCTCTTTATTCATCATTCTTTCAAGAGCCAACAATTTTAACATTCATAAACAACAAGATAGAAAATATGCACTGTTTAAGCATTCATTCAGAAAACAAAAAATATTGCCACCACATCAGAATAATTAAACTAATTTCAAGATAAAATTTGAAATCCAAGTACTTCTTGTTCTTTTGTAATTAAGCACATTTTTCATTTAAGAGAGGTGAAGGATTCATAGAATTATTCATAACTTTAAGATATTGACACTAGACACTAATGATCATGTAATGAAGACACAAACATGGATAACACATAAAGCTCAAAACCAAAAACAGAAAAATAAATAGACAAAGAGATTAAGGAATGAGTCCACCTTAGTGAGGGTGGCGTCTTCCTCTTGAAGAACCAATGGTGCTCTTAAGCTCCTCTATGTCTCTTCCTTGCCTTTGTTGCTCCTCCCTCATAGCTTTTTGATCTTCTCTAATCTAATGGAGAATGATGGAGTGCTCTTAGTGCTCCATCCTTAGTTGGTCCATGTTGTAACTCAAGCCTTCCAAGGAGGTGTTGAGTTGCTCCCAATAGTTATGTGGAGGAAATTGCATCCCTTAAGGCATCTCAGGGATTTCTTGATGAAGATCCTCCTTATGCTCTTGTTGAGGTCCATGAATGAGGTCTCTTGTTTGCTCCATCCTTTTCTTAGTGATGGGCTTGTCCTCTTCAATGAGGATGTCTCCTTCTATGTCAATCCCAGCTAAATTGCATAGATGACAAATAAGATGAGGAAAGGCTAACCTTGCCAAGGTGGATGACTTGTCAGCCACTTTGTAAAATTCTAGAGGTATGATCTCATTAACTTCCACTTCCTCCCCAATCATGATACTATGGATCATGATGGCCCGATCCACAGTCACTGAATATTGGTTGCTAGTAGGAATGATGGAGCATTGGATGAACTCCAACCATCCTCTAGCCACAGGCTTAAGGTCCGGTCTTCTCAATTGAACTGGATTGCCTCTTGAGTCTCTTTTCCATTGAGCTCCTTCTATACATATGTCCTTGAGGACTTGGTCCAACCTTTGATAAAAGTTGACCCTTCTAGTGTAGGGGTGTACGTTTTCTTGCATAATTGGCAAGTGGAACGCCAACCTTACATTTTTCAGACTGAAATCTAAGTATTTCCCCTGAACCATTGTAAGCCAATTCTTTGGATTCGGGTTCATACTTTGATCATGGTTCCTGGTGATCCATGCATTTGCATAGAACTCTTGAACCATTAAGATTCTAACTTGTTGAATGGGGTTGGTAAGAACTTCCCAACCTCTTCTTCGGATCTTATGTCGGATCTCTGGATACTCATTTTTCTTGAGCATGAAAGGGACCTCAGGAATCACCTTCTTCTTGGCCACAACTTCATAGAAGTGGTCTTGATGGACCATTGAGATGAATTTCTCCATCTCCCATGACTCGGAGGTGGAAGCTTTTGCCTTCCCTTTCCTCTTTCTATAGGTTTCTCTAGCCTTAGGTGCCATAAATGGTTATGGAAAAACAAAAAGCAATGCTTTTACCACACCAAACTTAAAAGGTTTGCTCGTCCTCGAGCAAAATAAGAAAGAAAGAAGGAGAAGAAGAAGAAAAATAGAGGAGATGGAGGGAGAAGTGAATTCGCTAAGATGGTGGAAATGTGTATGTGTTGTATGAATATGAAGGAGTAGTGAGGGGTTTATATAGAGGAGAGGGGAGGGTTAGGATTCGGTCATTAGGGTTGGGTTTGGGAAAATTGTTTGAATTTGAAAGTGAGGTAGGTGGGGTTTTTGGGGAAGATATATGGAGGTAATTGGTGGGGAGGTGAGGGGGAAGAGTGAATGAGTTTATCGGTGAGGGGTATTTGGGGAAGAGTATTGTGGGAGGGTAGGTGGGGATCCTGTGGGGTCCACAGATCCTGAGGGGTCAAGGATGTATCATCCCTGCTCCTATTAGGCGTGTAAACGCCCTCACAGTGCAATCCTCGCATTTAACGCCAGATTGCTGCTTGTTTCTGGCGTTAAACGCCAGTTTTTATTCCTCTCCTGGCGTTAAACGCCAGGCTGCAACCTGTTTCTGGCATTTAACGCCAGTCTGGTGCTTGTTTCTGGTGTTTAACGCCCAGAATGGTGCCAGACTGGGCGTTAAACGCCTATTCTGCTACCTTATTGGCGTTTAAACGCTAGTAAGTTGCTCCTCCAGGGTGTGCTATTTTTAATGCTGTTTTTTTCTTTTGATTTTTGCAATTGTTTTTGTGACTCCACATGATCATTGATGTGTGGAAAACGATCCAACACAAAACTCACCGGCAAGTGTACCGGGTCGCATCAAGTAATAATAACTCACATGAGTGAGGTCGATCCCACAGGGATTGAAGGATTGAGCAATTTTAGTTTAGTGATTGATTTAGTCAAACGAATCAAGTTTTGGTTGAGTGGGTTGTATTTAACAGAAGCTAAATTGCTTGGAATGTAAAGGGAGAGGGGGAAATTGCAGTAAATTAAAGAGCAGGAAAGTAAACTTGCTGAATTGTAAAGAACAAGAATGTAAATGACTGAAACTTAAAGTGCAAGAAATGTAAATTGCAGTAACTTAAAGTGCAAGAAATGTAAATTGCTTGAATATAAAAAGGGAATTAAGGATTGGGAATTCAGAATTCCAGCAAGAGAAAGTAGATTGCAACAATTAATAAAGTAGAAGATGAATTAGAAGCAATTAGAACTCAAACAGTAAAGAAATTAAGTGCAGCAAAGGTTCACAGAAGAACCAAAAGGAAATTGGGATCTCAGGACTCCAGAGACTAGGTAGCAAAGCCTAGATCTCAATTGCCCTCCGAGATCCAAGTTCTCAAAGCAATTGACAAGAAATTGAAGAAGAAGCAGTAAAGGGAATGTAAATTGAACTCAATTATGCAGAAAAGTGTTTAAAGAGATTTTGAATGGAGATTGAGATAGAATTCCCTCAATTCTTCACACCCAAAACTCAAAACAAGGAAATGAAAAATGCCCAAGCAAGAACGAGGAAGAAGAGAGATCAATTCTCCTTCCCAATTCTCTGAAATCTCAGTGAAGACACCAAGAGAAGTTCCAAAGTGCAAAAATAAAATTCAAAGCTCAAAGGAAGTGAAAAATTCAAAAGCTAAGCAAAAAGTTTTTAATTACATCAAACTAGCTCCTATTTATACACTTTCTATTCTTGGATTTTGGGATTTGGATGGGCTTTTGATTTGGTGAAGAAATGAATTAAATTGGAATTTTAATTGAATTTTCGGCCCAAAAATAATAGTTCCCAGGAGGCTGCCCTGCCCTTGTGGAGGGCAGGGCAGAAAATTGATGTGTGGTGCGGCTTGGTGCGGGCTGGTGCGGTCTTGGTGTGCAGAACGCTGCCCTGCCCTCGCGGAGGGCAGGGCAGGAAAAATTGGTGCGCCAAAGATGTGCCACGGTGCGTGCTGATGCTGCCAGAATCATGCCATGATGCGCCAGAATGGTGCCTTGGTGCACAGGACGCGAGGGTAGGGCAGAAAAAGTTGGTGCGCCAGAATTGTGATTTGGTGCGCGCTGGTGCTGCCAGAGTCATGCCGTGGTGCGCCAGAATTGACCCTTGGTGCGCCAGATTCATGCACCAACAAAATGCTGCCCTGCCCTCGCGGAGGGCAGGGCAGTGTTTCCAAAATGAATTCCCGCGTTCGAATCCTGGCTGCTACACACGCTTATTCATTTTCTTTGGCTTTCTTGGCACGGTAATGGGACTTAGTTCCTTGCTTCCTCATGGTCCCGTGTTCAACTCTTGTGGCAAGCATTTGGAGACATTTTCTTTTGATTTTCTCCCCTTGTGAGCCCGATACTGCCCTTGTGGAGGGCAGGGCAACATTTTCTTCTTCTTGGTTCCAAGGCACAAATTTGTGCTCTGCCCTTGTAGTGGGCAGGGCAGAGTTGCCTTCTTTGCCTTGTTCCCTTATGTTGCCCTCCTAGAGGGCAGTGTGCC
>NC_029774.3:87621457-87621938 GCF_000817695.3 Arachis duranensis | reverse complement strand
AAATAAACCAAAACAACCACTCCAAGTATCACTAAATTCATAAGGCTTATAAATCAATTAAAATTCAATTAAAATTAGCTTAAACCTCATGAGTTATCATTAATTTCATGGTGGTTGCTTAATTTAAAGAAGTTATGCATTTTTACTCCAAATCACTTACTTAGGATGCAAGAAAGTGTATAAAGACTAATAAAACAAGTGAAATTAGCTTGAAAAATGGGTATATGATGACTTGTCATCACAACACCAAACTTAAATCTTGCTTGTCCTCAAGCAAGCATCAAATTTAAGAGCAATTGAAATGAATTAAGAAAAGAACACATATCCTTATTAGGCATATAGCAGAATTTAATTTATGGGATCTTTATGCAGACAATGATAACTCAATTATTGTTGCTGTTACATAGTATACATCTTTCCTCAAAGGCTTGCTAAACTTGCTATTAGAAGACTCACTTTTTAATTACTCCCTTGCTAACTT
>NC_029774.3:87621244-87621341 GCF_000817695.3 Arachis duranensis | reverse complement strand
ATTTTCTTTTCTTTTGCTCAACATCTTTCCACCACAGACACATTGCTCACTAATTCTTCCTAGGATCATTGATGCCCAGCACCTCTTTGGATAACTA
>NC_029774.3:87610936-87621032 GCF_000817695.3 Arachis duranensis | reverse complement strand
AAATTTCAAGCTAAGTGATGGATAACAAGCATTATGCAGATTTAGCATTTTTAACAAACCATTTCACTTGTAACTAGATAAACACTTTAGCAATATATACAATGGTTTCCAGATTCAAAGCATTTCACAGCAGCAAGGATCAAGTTTAGATACAACCTTTGAAGTTGCAGCCCTTTGATTCTTCCTTCTGTTGTGTTCTCTTTGAGTTAAGATGCATAATGTCTTCAATTGTTGACTCATGTCCTGCATAATTCTCAAAGTTGCTTGCTTCTCAAGCCCTTAATTATATGGTTAGTATGCATAAATAGAGTGTGGCTCTTGTAACTGTTTTGGTGTGTGAACACCAAACTTAATTGTTTGCCACTGTCTCAGATGCAACAAGTTACCCATATTTGAAACCTTGTGTCCTTGCTAAAGGTTAATGAAATTAAAGCTAGAAAGCAATTAAACAGTTGAATAATGCGTTTGGTTGCTTGGAGCTAGCATCATGCAGAAGATGAGAATGTGTTTTTAAATGATATTTTTGGTGGAACACCAAACTTAGAATCTTTCATTCTCCCTTAAACTGTTTTGGTGTGCAACACCAAACTTAGCTCCTTGCAATCCATGCCAATTATTCAAATTTTTATTGAAAAAGCTATGAAAGAAAACTACCTCAGGTTGGGTTGCCTCCCAACAAGCGCTCTTTTATTGTCACTAGCTTGACATCTTCTATTTTTGATTCAAGGGGAATTTAGGTTCTGGACCTCCTTTTCTTTGTTCCATTGCCCCCCTAGGTACAGTTTTGCTCTATGACCATTTGCTGTAAACCGACTCTTTGTTGTTTCATCTAGCAATTCAATACTCCCATAAGGAAAGACCTTAGTTACCAAGTATGGACCAGTCCACTTAGACTTAAGCTTGCCAGGGAATATCTTGAGCCGTGAGTTATACAAGAGTACTTGTTGTCCAGGTTTGAATTCTTTCTTCAAAATCTTCCTGTCATGCCATCTCTTGTTTTTTCCTTGTATATCTTGGTATTTTCATAGGCTTCTAGCCTAAACTCATCTAGCTCATTCAGCTGCAACAACCTTTTCTCCCCTGCTGCTTCAGAATCCAAGTTTAGAAGTTTAGTGGCCCAAAAGGCTTTGTGCTCAAACTCTACAGGGAGATGACAAGATTTGCCATATAACAGCTGAAATGGGGACTTCCCAATAGGAGTTTTGAAAGCTGTTCTGTATGCCCAAAGTGCATCTTCCAACTTCCTAGCCCAATCCTTTCTTGTGTTACCGACTGTTTTTTCTAGGATCTTCTTCAGTTCCCTGTTTGCTAATTCCGCCTGCCCATTAGTTTGAGGGTGATATGGTGTGGCTACCTTATGAATAACTCCGTATTTGTGGAGAAGTTTCTCCATTTGTTTGTTACAAAAATGACCACCACCATCACTGATGAGACCCTTGGGTACTCCATATCTAGTAAAGATATGCTTCTTTAGGAATTGAAGGACAATTTGTGCATCACAGGTAGTTGTGGCTATGGCTTCCACCCATTTTGAAACATACTCCACTGCTACTAAAATATATCTGAACGAATAAGAAAGGGGAAAGGGTCCCATGAAATCAATGCCCCATAGATCAAACAATTCTACTTCCAAAATGAAGTTCTGTGGCATCTCGTTCCTTCTTGTTAGTCCTCCTGCTCTTTGGCATTCATTACATTGGTGGACAAACTCCCTAGCATCTTTGAAGATGGTTGGCCAATAGAAACCACTTTGTAATATCTTTGCTGCTGTTCTTTCTGGACCAACATCTCCTGATTATTCCATCAGAGCATCTTCTGAACAGATAGGGTTCATCCCACAAGAACTTCCTTGCTTCATTGATTAGTTTCTTCACTTGTTGCTTGGTGAATTCTTGAGGTATTTTCCTCCTACTTTGTAGTTTGCTATATCAGCGAACCATGGTGTTTGTTGGATCAGCATAAGATGTTCATCTGGGAAGCTTTCATTCACAGGTACTGAGGCCTTTTGAATTGTTTCTGGTGGCAGCCTTGACAAATGATCAGCAACTAGATTTTCAGTGCCTTTCCTGTCCCTTACTTCAATGTCAAATTCTTGTAGGAGTAGAATCCACCTGATAAGTCTTGGTTTAGCATCCTGCTTTGACATCAAATACTTGAGAGCAGCATGATCAGTATAAACCACAATTTTAGATCCTATCAAGTACGATCTAAACTTATCAAATGCATAGACTACAGCTAACAATTCTTTCTCTGTTGTAGTGTAATTTTTTTGAGCTTCATTCAATACTTTACTTGCGTAATATATGACATGATGCAAGTTTCCCTTCTTCTGTCCAAGTACAGCACCAATTGCAATATCACTTGCATCACACATGAGTTCAAACGAAAAGTTCCAATCCGGGGGTGTGATAATTGGTGCTGTTGTGAGTTTATGTTTTAAAGTTTCAAAAGCATGCTGGCAATTTTCATCAAAAACAAAAGGTTTATCAATCATTAAAAGGTTACTCAAAGGTTTGGCTATTTTAGAAAAATCTTTGATAACCTTCTATAAAATCCTGCATGCCCCAAGAAACTTCTAACAGATTTCACATTAGTTGGTGGAGGGAGTTTTTCTATTATTTCCACTTTTGCCTTGTCAACCTCTATCCCTTTTCTTGAAACTTTATGACCAAGAACAATCCCCTCAGGCACCATGAAATGGCACTTCTCCCAGTTCAAAACCAAATTAGTTTCTTGGCATCGTTTCAAGACAAGAGTTAGATGGTTTAGGCAAGTATTGAAATTATCACCAAAAATAGAGAAGTCATCCATGAAAACCTCCAAAAATTTTTCAACCATATCTGAGAAAATGGAGAGCATACACCTTTGAAAAGTGGCTGGGGCATTGCATAATCCAAATGGCATTCTTCTATAGGCAAAAACTCTAACTGGGCATGTGAATGAAGTCTTTTCTTGGTCCTTTGGATCTACCACTATCTGATTATACCCAGAATAGCCATCCAAGAAGCAATAATAAGCATGGCCAGCCAACCTTTCAAGCATTTGGTCAATGAAAGGAAGTGGGAAGTGATCTTTGCGTGTGGCATCATTCAACCTTCTATAGTCAATACACATCCTCCACCCTGTCACAGTTCTGGTGGGAATGTGTTCACTCCTCTCATTGATAATGACTGTCATCCCACCTTTCTTTGGTACCACTTGGACTGGACTTATCCATGAGCTATCAGAAATAGGATATATAATTCCTGCATTCCATAATTTCATTACTTCCTTCTGGACGACTTCCTTCATTGCAGGATTTAGTCTTCTCTGAGGTTGAATTACTGCTTTGGAATTGTCCTCCAAAAGAATCTTATGCATGCATACTGTAGGGCTGATGCCTTTCAGGTCATCAATGGTCCACCCTAAGGCATCCTTGTGAGCTCTGAGAACATCAAGAAGCTCTCCTTCTTCTTTTTTTGTCAAGGACAAATTAATGATCACTGAGAAACTTTCTGAAGTGCCAAGAAATGCATATTTGAGATGAGAAGGTAATGGCTTCAGTTCTTGCTTTTGCACCTCTTCTTTCTTGCTTGGTTCCACCTCTTTGTCTATGGAAGCCTCAGCTACATGTTCCTCTATTGTTTCTTGATTATCTTTTTCTTGCTCATGCTGATTAATGTCTAACATTTCTTCCACCAGGCTCTCTATCATTTCCACCCTCAAATGATCTTCCTGCTCAGGAGGGTGTTGCATTGACTTAAAAACATTTATGATCATTTGCTCATTATGTACTCTGAAAATCATTTCTCCTTTTTCCACATCTATAATGGCTCTTGCAGTTGCTAGAAACGGTCTGCCCAAGATGATTGAACTGTTGCCTTCCTCATCGGTATCTAGGATTACAAGTCTGCAGGGAAGATAAACTCTCCAACCTTTACTAGCAAATTTTCCACAATTCCATTTCGTGTCTTGATTGATCTATCGGCCATGACTAGTGACATCTTGGTGGGTTTGAGTTCTTCTATGGCAAGCTTCTTCATCATGGACAAGGGCATTAAGTTGATACTAGCTCCAAGATCACAGAGAGCTTTGTCCAAGGACAGTTTGCCTATGGTGCATGACACTACAAAACTCCCTGGATCCTTAAGCTTTGGTGGGATTCCTTTTTGGAGCACGGCACTACATTCTTCACTAAGCATCACCGTTTCCTTCTCATTCCAATCTCTTTTCTTGTTAATGAGCTCCTTCAAGAACTTGGCATATAGAGGCATTTGCTCCAATGCCTCAGCTAAAGGTATGTTAATTTCCAGCTTCTTGAAAGTCTCAAGAAATTTGTGAAAATGCTGATCCTTTGTCTCTTTGTGAAATCTCTGTGGATATGGTAGTGGGGGTGTTGAGCTCTTCTCCACTTGATGTTGTCTTGGAATTGGTTCTCCCATGATTTGCTTTCCTTTCTTTAAATTTTGTGGTTTGTTGTCTTCCTCTGTGAGTTTTTCTGGGACATTCTTGCTTACCATGTCCTTGTTGACGGCTTCATCATTCTTTGTTGGCTCAGTATCATTATTCTTGGTTGCTCCTTGGTTACCATCCAATAACACTTTTCCACTTCTTAGTTGAACGACCTTGCATTCTTCCTTTGGGTTGAGAATGGTGTCACTAGGTAGTGAACTTGATGGCTTCTCAACAGAAATCTGCTTGGAAATTTGCCCAATTTGCCTTTCTATGTTCTTCATGGAAGCTTCTTGGTTTTTTGTTGTCAATTCTTGGTTCTTCATCATCTTTTCCATGAGCAGCTCTAGATTAGTGATCCTTTGGGATTCTTGTGAGATTGGTTGGTTTTGGGGTGTTGATGGATGATGATAGGTGTTTTGATTTGTTGGGTGGTTATTAGGTGGATAATGGTTAGTGTTTTGGTTAGTTGGGTGGTTATTGGGTGGGTATTGGTTAGAATTTGGGTAGTTGTTTTGTGGTTTTCTGTATGAATTTTGGTTAGTGTTTGGCTGGGGGTTGTGGTTTGTGCTTTTCCAATTATTCTGACTTGTGTTTCTTTGCCATGGTTGTTGGTTTTGATTATGGTTGTCTCCCCATCTGAGGTTAGAATGGTTCTTCCAAGATGGATTATAAGTATCACCATAGACTTCATTTGTTCCAGGATTTTGGTTGTGCATGTACTGGACTTGCTCTTGCTGTTGCTCCTCTTGAGTTTCTTCACTTTGCACCCAAGTAGTTGGTGGTTGGCTTGTGGCACTCACGAGCCTCCGGCAGAGTGATCAAGAGCTTCTTGAGCTTTAAGAGTGAGTCCCTCATAGAAGTTTTGCAACTTGTCCCACTCAGTGAACATCTCTGGTGGACATTTCCTCAATAGTGCCTTATATCTTTCACATGCTTCATATAAGTTTTCAGCCTCCATTTGAGTGAATGTCTGCACCTCAGTCTTCAATCTTAGGATTCTTTGAGGGGGATAAAATTTGGCTAGAAACTTGCTTACTAAGTCATCCCAAGTGTTGATGCTATCTTTTGGAAAGGTCTCTAGCCATTGAGTGGCTTTATCTCTGAGAGAAAATGGAAAGAGCAACAACTTGTAACTGTCATGAGGCACACCATTGGTTTTCACCGTGTCACAGATTCTCAAGAAGGTAGATAAATGTTGATTTGGATCCTCCAAAGGCCCTCCTCCAAAAGAACAGTTGTTTTGAACCAAAGTGATGAGTTGTGGCTTTAGTTCAAAATTGTTTGCATTGACATTAGGAGGGAGGATGCTACTTCCACAGTGTCTAGCATTTGCAAATGTGTATGAGGCTAGGACTCTTCTTTGTTGTTGTTTATTGTTGGTTCCTCCTCCTGGTTGATTGGGATCTCCTTCCATTTCTTGGAATTCCTCCTCAGATTCTTCCTCTCCAATAACGTTCTTCCCTCTTTCAGCTCTTCTTATTCTTCGAAGAGTTCTTTGGTCAATTTCAGAGAGGACAGGGGAAGATCTTCCTGTACCTGACATACAAACACACAACAATAAACACACAGATCCAGAAAACCAATGAAACTTCAATCTACAGCTAGAATGAAGTTTTAGTTAGTTTAAGCAAAAATTCAAACAGTTAGTGTGTTAGTCAAAATCAAAAGAACAAAAAAAGAAAAAGTGCTTGATCTAGATCTCCACTTCACTTAATCATTGTCAATCTATTTCAATCCACGGCAACGGCGCCAAAAACTTGATGTGTGGAAAATGATCCAACACAAAACTCACCGGCAAGTGTACCGGGTCACATCAAGTAATAATAACTCACATGAGTGAGGTCGATCCCACAGAGATTGAAGGATTGAGCAATTTTAGTTTAGTGATTGATTTAGTCAAACGAATCAAGTTTTGGTTGAGTGGGTTATATTTAACAGAAGCTAAATTGCTTGGAATGTAAAGGGAGAGGGGGAAATTGTAGTAAATTAAAGAGCAGGAAAGTAAACTTGCTGAATTGTAAAGAACAAGAATGTAAATGACTGAAACTTAAAGTGCAAGAAATGTAAATTGCAGTAACTTAAAGTGAAAGAAATGTAAATTGCTTGAATATAAAAAGGGAATTAAGGATTGGGAATTCAGAATTCCAACAAGAGAAAGTAGATTGCAACAATTAATAAAGTAGAAGATGAATTAGAAGCAATTAGAACTCAAACAGTAAAGAAATTAAGTGCAGCAAAGGTTCACAGAAGAACCAAAAGGAAATTGGGATCTCAGGACTCCAGAGACTAGGTAGCAAAGCCTAGATCTCAATTGCCCTCCTAGATCCAAGTTCTCAAAGCAATTGACAAGAAATTGAAGAAGAAGCAGTAAAGGGAATGTAAATTGAACTCAATTATGCAGAAAAGTGTTTAAAGAGATTTTGAATGGAGATTGAGACAGAATTCCCTCAATTCTTCACACCCAAAACTCAAAACAAGGAAATGAAAAATGCCCAAGCAAGAACGAGGAAGAAGAGAGATCAATTCTCCTTCCCAATTCTCTGAAATCTCAGTGAAGACACCAAGAGAAGTTCCAAAGTACAAAAATAAAATTCAAATCTCAAAAGAAGTGAAAAATTCAAAAGCTAAGCAAAAAGTTTTTAATTACATCAAACTAGCTCCTATTTATACACTTTCTATTCTTGGATTTTGGGATTTGGATGGGCTTTTGATTTGGTGAAGAAATGAATTAAATTGGAATTTTAATTGAATTTTCGGCCCAAAATTAATAGTTCCCAGGAGACTGCCCTGCCCTTGTGGAGGGCAGGGCAGAAAATTGATGTGTGGTGCGTGCGTGGTGCGGGCGTGGTGCGGCTTGGTGCGCAGGATGCTGCCCTGCCCTCGCGGAGGTCTTGGTGCGCAGAACGCTGCCCTGCCCTCGCAGAGGGCAGGGCAGGAAAAATTGGTGCGCCAGAGATGTGCCACGGTGCGTGCTGATGCTGCCAGAATCATGCCATGATGCGCTAGAATGGTGCCTTGGTGCACAGGATGCTGCCCTGCCCTCGCGGAGGGCAGGGCAAAAAAAGTTGGTGGGCCAGAATTGTGATTTGGTGTGCGCTGGTGCTGCCAGAGTCATGCCGTGGTGCGCCAGAATTGACCCTTGGTGCGCCAGATTCATGCACCAACAAAATGCTGCCCTGCCCTCACGGAGGGCAGGGCAGTGTTTCCAAAATGAAGTCCCGCGTTCGAATTCTGGCTGCTACACACGCTTATTCATTTTCTTTGGCTTTCTTGGCACGGTAATGGGACTTAGTTCCTTGCTTCCTCATGGTCCCGTGTTCAACTCTTGTGGCAAGCATTTGGAGACATTTTCCTTTGATTTTTTCCCTTTGTGAGCCTGATACTGCCCTTGTGGAGGGCAGGGCAAGGTTTTCTTCTTCTTGATTCCAAGGCACAAATTTGTGCTCTGCCCTTGTAGTGGGCAGGGCAGAGTTGCCTTCTTTGCCTTGTTCCCTTATGTTGCCCTCCTAGAGGGCAGTGTGCCCTTGTGGAGGGCAATGCTTGCCTCCCCCATTGCATGCGGCACACTTTTCCTTCCTTTGACCACACTTCCTTCTTCTTGGGTCACGCTTTCTTAGGCCACGCTTTTCTCTTTTATTCTTTTCTTCACCTAAAATAAACCAAAACAACCACTCCAAGTATCACTAAATTCATAAGGCTTATAAATCAATTAAAATTCAATTAAAATTAGCTTAAACCTCATGAGTTATCATTAATTTCATGGTGGTTGCTTAATTTAAAGAAGTTATGCATTTTCACTCCAAATCACTTACTTAGGATGCAAGAAAGTGTATAAAGACTAATAAAACAAGTGAAATTAGCTTGAAAAATGGGTATATGATGACTTGTCATCAATCATGAACCTAAAAAAAAAGAAAATAACATAGATAAATAAAATTGGGTTGCCTCCCAATAAGCGCTTCTTTAATGTCAATAGCTTGACAGTGAGCTCTCATGGAGCTTCACAGATGTTCAGAGCATTGTTGGGACCTCGCAACACCAAACTTGGAGTTTGAATGTGGGGGGTTCAACACCAAACTTAGAGGTTGGTTGTCCCCTCCCAACACCAAACTTAGAGTTTGAGTGTGAGGGCTTTGTTTGACTCTGTATTGAGAAAAACTTTTCATGCTTCCTCTCCATGGTTATAGAGGGAGATCCTTGAGTTTTAAACACAAGGTAGTCCTCTTCAATTGAAGGATCAACTCTCCTCTGTCCACATCAATCACAGCTTTTGCTGTGGCTAGAAAGGGTCTTCCAAGGATGATGGATTCATCCTCATCCTTCCCAGTGTCTAGGATTATGAAATCAGCAGCGATGTAAAGGCATTTGACCTTTACTAGCACGTCCTCTACCTGTCCATAAGCCTTTTTCATGGATTTGTCTGCCTTTTCTAATGAGAATTTGGCAGCCTGTACCTCACAGATTCCCAGTTTCTCCATTACAGAGAGTGGTATTAAGTTTATGCCTGACCCCAGGTCACACAGAGCCTTCTCAAAGGTCATGGTACCTATGGTACAGGGAATTAAAAATTTACCAGGATCCTATTTCTTTTGAGGTAGTGTCTACCTAACCAAGTCATTCAGTTCATTGGTGAGCAAGGGGGGTTCATCCACCCAAGTCTCATTACCAAATAACTGGCATTCAACTTCATGATTGCTCCAAGGTATTTAGCAACTTGCTCTTCAGTGATATCCTCATCCTCTTCAGAGGAAGAGTACTTGATGAGTGGATAATTTGTACGCTTTTTGGCATTGTTTTTAGTATGTTTTTAGTATGATCTAGTTAGTTTTTAGTATAATTTTATTAGTTTTTAGTTAAAATTCACTTTTCTGGACTTTACTATGAGTTTGTGTGTTTTTCTGTGATTTCAGGTATTTTCTGGCTGAAATTGAGGGACCTGAGCAAAAATCTGATTCAGAGACTAAAAAGGATTGCAGATGTTGTTGGATTCTGACCTCCCTGCACTTGAAGCGGATTTTCTGGAGCTACAGAAGCCCAATTGGCGCGCTCTCAACGGCGTTGGAAAGTAGACATCCTGGGCTTTCCCGCAATATATGATAGTTCATACTTTGCCCAAGATTTGATGGCCCAAACCGGCGTACAAAGTCACCCTCAGAAATCCCAGCGTTAAACGCCGGAACTGGCACCAAAATGGGAGTTAAATGCCCAAACTGGCACAAAAGCTGGCGTTTAACTCCAAGAGGAGTCTATACACGAAAATGCTTCAATGCTCAGCCCAAGCACACACCAAGTGGGCCCGGAAGTGGATTTTTATGTCATTTACTCATCTCTGTACACCCTAGGCTACTAGTTCTCTATAAGTAGGACATTTTACTATTGTATTTTCATCTTTGGATTATTTTAGATCCTTTGATCATCTCTGGATATCTAGTTTTTAGATCTTTGGGAGTGGACATCTAGTTCTTAGATCATTGGGAGGCTGGCCATTCGGCCATGCCTAGACCTTGTTCTTATGTATTTTCAACGGTGGTGTTTCTACACACCATAGATTAAGGTGTGGAGCTCTGCTGTACCTCGAGTATTAATGCAATTACTACTGTTCTTCTATTCAATTCCGCTTGTTCTTGTTCTAAGATATCACTTGTTCTTCAACTTGATGAAT
>NC_029774.3:87610137-87610800 GCF_000817695.3 Arachis duranensis | reverse complement strand
GGATTCCTGATACACGATGCATGGTTGATCGCCTGACAACCGAGTGCTCGCCTGACAACCGAGCCAGCCATTCTGTGAGATCAAAGTCTTCGTGGTATAGGCTAGAACTGATGGCGGCATTCAAGAGAATCCGGAAGGTCTAACCTTGTCTGTGGTATTCTGAGTAGGATTCAATGATTGAATGACTGTGACGAGCTTCAAACTCCTGAGGGCTGGGCGTTAGTGACAGACGCAAAAGAATATGAAAAAGCATAGAAAAATAGGTATATGATGACATGTCATCAACCATAGCTTGCTTCATACCAACAATCTCTGTGGGATCGACCCTTACTCGCGTAAGGTTTATTACTTGGACGACCCAGTACACTTGCTAGTTAGTTGTGCGAAGTTGTGTTTATGCCATGGTATTGAACACCAAGTTTTTGGATTCATTACCGGGGATTATTTGAGTTGTGAAAAGTATTGATCACAATTTCGTGCACCAAGTTTTTGGCGCCGTTGCCGGGGATTGTTCGAGTATTTCGGCAAGCTTTTGGTCCGGTAACATCAGTGCCAAATTTCTGATCCAGCAACAGCACCAAGTTTTTGGCGCCGTTGCCGGGGATTGTTCGAGTATGGACAACTGACGGTTCATCTTGTTGCTTAGATTAGGTATTTTTTTCG
>NC_029774.3:87609530-87610052 GCF_000817695.3 Arachis duranensis | reverse complement strand
TGGCTGGCTGTGAAGCCATGTCTAATTTTATTGGACCGAGGTTTCAACTTATCATCACAAGAGTTTGTTGATTTTTATCAATCTTGCTTTTGGAGCAGTGATCTGCTAAGGCTTGGCTGGCCATTGGCCATGTCTAGTGTTTTGGACCGAAGCTTTCTTTGAAGGCTTGGCTGGCTATGAAGCCATGTCTAATTCCTGGACCGGAGTCTTAGACTAAACATTGCATGATTCCTGGAACTCTCATTAAGAATTTTGATATCTTTATTTTCTTTTTCCACTTAATTTTCGAAAAAGCACAAAAAAATTTACAAAATCATAAAAACAAAAAAATTATTCTATGTTTCTTGTTGAGACACTAGTTTCATTTTAAGTTTGGTGTCAATTGCATGCATTCATTCATGTGTCTTAGTGATCTTCAAGATGTTCTTGATGATTTCTTACTCTAATCTTTAAATTCTCTTGACTTGAGTGTTTTGTGTGTCTCATATAATTCTCATTTTGTTAGTGTCAGTAGTATACAAA
>NC_029774.3:87608636-87609392 GCF_000817695.3 Arachis duranensis | reverse complement strand
TTTTCAAGTCAATAATACAGAGAATTGAAGATTCAAAACATAGAGCAGAGGAATTACACAGAAAAAGCTGGGCGTTCAAAACGCCCAGTGAAGAAGGACAGACTGGTGTTTAAACGCCAGCCAGGATACCTGGTTGGGCGTTTAACGCCCAAAAGGGTATAGTTTTGGGCGTTAAACGCCAGAATGTGCACCATTCTGAGCGTTTAACGCCAGGATGTCACAAGAGGGAAGATTTTGTTTTTAATGCAGATTTTTTTTCAGTTTTCAAACTTTTTCAAAATCAAATCTTTTACAAATGATATCTTTTCAATCAAATCTTTTTCAAATTCAATTTCTTTCTATTTTCAAAAAAAATACTTGCTATCAATTAATGATTTGATTCAACATTTCAAGTATGTTGCCTTTTCTGTTGAGAAAGGTTTAATGTTTGGATCATATCTTTTCTTGATAGCCAAGTCATTAATTTTTTTCAAAATCAAATCTTCTTTTTAAAAATGTTTTTCAAATCATATCTTATCAATCACACCTTTTTAAAACTAATCATATCTTCTTAACCACATCTTTTTCAAAATAGTTTTCAATCAAATCTTTTTGATTTCTAATTTCAAAATCTTTTTCAAAAATCACTTGACTTCTTTTCCACTTTCATTTTCGAAAATCAATTAGTGTTTTTCAAAATGTTTTCAAAATCTTTTACTTAATTTTCGAAAATTACTTCCCTTCTTCTCACATCCTTCTATTTATGGACTAACACTA
>NC_029774.3:87608141-87608528 GCF_000817695.3 Arachis duranensis | reverse complement strand
TTTCCTCTGACACCTCAAGGAATCTCTATACTGTGACATAGAGGATTTCACATTTTCTTGTTCTCTTCTCTTTCTTATGAGTAGGAGCAAGGACAAAAGCATTCTTGTTGAGGCTGACCCTGAACCTGAAAGGACCTTGAAGCGAAAGCTAAGAGAAGCTAAGGCACAATTCTCTGTAGAGGACCTAACAAAAATCTTCAAAGAAGAAGAACACATGGCAGCCGAAAACAACAACAATGCCAACAATGCAAGGAAGGTGCTGGGTGACTTTACTGCACCTACTCCCGACTTCTATGGGAGAAGCATCTCTATCCCTGCCATTGGAGCAAACAACTTTGAGCTTAAGCCTCAATTAGTTTCTCTAATGCAACAGAATTGCAAGTTCCA
>NC_029774.3:87606874-87607114 GCF_000817695.3 Arachis duranensis | reverse complement strand
ATGACAAGTTATTTGGAAATGAGACTTGGGAGGATGAACCCCCTTTGCTAACCAAAGAACTGGATGACTTGTCTAGGCAGAGATTACCTCAAAAGAGACAAGATCCTGGGAAGTTTTCAATACCTTGTACCATAGGCACCATGACCTTCAAGAAGGCCTTGTGTGACTTAGGGTCAAGTGTAAACCTCATGCCTCTCTCTGTAATGGAGAAGCTAGGGATCTTTGAGGTACAAGCTGCAA
>NC_029774.3:87605539-87606693 GCF_000817695.3 Arachis duranensis | reverse complement strand
TTCCTAGCCACAGCAAAGGCTGTGATTGATGTTGATAGAGGAGAATTGATCATTCAAGTAAATGAAGAATCCTTTGTGTTTGAGGCTCAAGGATATCCCTCTGTCACCATGGAGAGGAAGCATGAAGAGCTTCTCTCAAAACAGAGCCAAACAGAGCCCCCACAGTCAAACTCTAAGTTTGGTGTTGGGAGGCCACAACCAACTTCTAAGTTTGGTGTTGAACCCCCACATTCAAACTCTAAGTTTGGTGTTGGGACGTTCCAACATAGCTCGGAGCATTTCTGAGGCTCCATGAGAGTCCTCTGTCAAGCTAATGACATTAAAGAAGCGCTTGTTGGGAGGCAACCCAATGTTATATTTTATCTATTCTCTTTTGTTATTTTATATTTTTTGTAGGTTGATGATCATGAGAAATCACAAAATCAATGAAAAAAGCAAAAACAGAATGAAAAACAGAAAGAAAAATAGCACACCCTGGAGGAGAGCGCACTGGCGTTTAAACGCCAGTGAGGCTAGCAGATGGGCGTTTAACGCCCAGTCCGGCACCATTCTGGGCATTTAACGCCAGAAATGGGCACCAGCCCAGCGTTTAACGCCAGAAATGGCTAAAAACGCATTTTTGCATGCCATTTGGTGCAGGGATGACTTTTTTTTGACACCTCAGGATCTGTGGACCCCACAGGATCCCTACCTACCACACCAATCTCTCTCTTCTTCACCCATTGGTGCACGAAATTGCAATCACACTTTTTGCAACTCCGCACAACTAACCAGCAAGTGCACTGGGTCGTCCAAGTAATACCTTGCGTGAGCAAGGGTCGATCCCACGGAGATTGTCGGCTTGAAGCAAGCTATGGTTATCTTGTAAATCTTAGTCAGGATATTAGAAATTATCAGGATTGATTATGAAAAGCAAAAGAACATGAACTGATTACTTGTTTTGCAGTAATGGAGAATAGGTTGAGGTTTTGGAGATGCTCCATCTTCTGAATCTCTGCTTTCCTACTGTCTTCTTCTTCAAGCACGCAAGGCTCCTTCCATGGCAAGCTGTATGCAAGGGTTTCACGTTGTCAATGGCTACCTCCCATCCTCTCAGTGAAAATGTTCCTATGCTCTGTCACAGCATCGCTAATCATCTGTCGGTTCTCGGTCAG
>NC_029774.3:87604086-87605286 GCF_000817695.3 Arachis duranensis | reverse complement strand
ACAGCAGAGCTCCTCACCCCCAACCATGGGGTTTAGAGACTCATGCCGTGGAAAGTACACAAAGAAACGTGTAAAGTGTCATGAGGTGCAGATACAATGTCAAAAGATCCTATTAATAGTAAACTAGTAACCTAGGATATACAGAAATGAGTAAATGACGTAAAAATCCAGTTCTGGGTCCACTTGGTGTGTGCTTGGGCTGAGCAATGAAGCATTTTCGTGTAGAGAACTTTTCTGGAGTTAAACGCCAGCTTTTATGCCAGTTTGGGCGTTTAACTCCAAGTTTTATGCCAGTTCCAGCGTTAAACGTTGGAATTTCTGAGGCTGATTTGCCACGCCGGTTTGGGCCATCAAATCTTGGGAAAAGTATGGACTATCATATATTGCTGGAAAGCCCAGGATGTCTATTTTCCAACGCTGTTGAGAGCGCGCCAATTGGGCTTCTGTAGCTCCAGAAAATCCACTTCGAGTGCAGGGAGGTCAGAATCCAACAACATCTGCAGTTCTTTTCAGTCTTTGAATCAGATTTTTGCTCAGGACCCTCAATTTCAGTCAGAAAATACCTGAAATCAAAGAAAAACACACAAACTCATAGTAAAGTCCAGAAAAGTGAATTTTAACTAAAAACTACTAAAAATATACTAAAAACTAACTAGAAACTACTAAAAACATACTAAAAACAATGCCAAAAAGCGTATAAATTATCCGCTCATCACAACACCAAACTTAAATTGTTGCTTGTCCCCAAGCAACTGATAATCAAAATAGGATAAAAAGAAGAGAATATACTATAGACTCCAAAATATCAAGGAAACTTAGCTCCAATTAGATGAGCGGGAGTAGTAGCTTTTTGCCTCCGAACAGTTTTGGCATCTCACTCTATCCTTTGAAGTTCAGAATGATTAGCATCTATAGGAACTCAGAACTCAGATAGTGTTATTGATTCTCCTAGTTAAGTATAATGATTCTTGAATATAGCTAGTGTATGAGTCTTGGCTGTGGCCCAAAGCACTCTGTTTTTAGTATTACCACCGGATACATACATGCCACAGACACATAATTGGGTGAACCTTTTCAGATTGTGACCCAGCTTTGCTAGAGTCCCCAATTAGAGGTATCTATGGTTCTTAAGCACACTCTTTTTGCCTTGGGTCACAACTTTATTTCTTGCTTTTTCTTTCTCTTTCTTTCTTTTTTTTC
>NC_029774.3:87602454-87602890 GCF_000817695.3 Arachis duranensis | reverse complement strand
CAAGCATAATGCAATGAATCATCACTGCTCTCTTGATGGTGACCTCAGAACGGTTGCTAGTGGGCAAAATGGAACGCCCAATAAAGTCTAGCCAACCTTTTGCAATTGGTTTGAGGTCTCCCCTCTTGAGTTGGTTTGGGACACCCTTTGAATTGGTTATCCACTTAGTTCCAGGGATGCATATGTCCTCTAGAACTTGATCTAACCCTTTATCTACTCTCACCATCCTCCTATTGAAGGAATCAAGATCATCTTGCAGTTGAGGTAGTTTGAAAATTTCTCTTATTTTGTCCAGATGGAAGTACATAACTTTCCCTCTGACCATGGTTCTGTAGGTATGGTAAGCAGTTCCAGTCATTCTCTGCTTATCTGTTATCCACAGATTAGAGTAGAATTCCTGAACCATGTTCCTTCCAACCTTTATTTCAGGATTGGT
>NC_029774.3:87599751-87601338 GCF_000817695.3 Arachis duranensis | reverse complement strand
TGGCTCAAAGACTCTGGTTGACAACTTTTTGTCATGCCATTTCTTTGCCTTTTCCTTATAAATTTTTGCATTTTCAAAGGCATTGAGTCTGAACTCCTCTAGCTCATTTAGCTGGAGTAATCTTTTTTCACCAGCAAACTGAGCATCCATGTTTAAGAATCTGGTTGCCCAGTAGGCTTTATGTTCCAGTTCCACGGGCAGATGACAGGCCTTCCCATACACTAGTTGGTATGGAGAGGTTCCTATAGGAGTCTTGAATGCTGTTTTGTATGCCCACAGAGCATCATCCAAGCTCTTTGCCCAATCCTTTCTTCAGGCCATCACAGTCCGTTCCAGGATTCTTTTTAGCTCTCTGTTAGAGACCTCAGCTTGCCCATTTGTCTGTGGATGATACGGAGTTGCCACTTTGTGGCTAATTCCATATTTAACCATAGCAGAGTGTAGCTGTCTATTGCAGAAATGAGTGCCCCCGTCACTGATTAGTACTCTGGGAACACCAAATCTGCTGAAGATGTGTTTCTGGAGGAATTTCAACACGGTCTTGGTATCATTAGTGGGTGTGGCAATTGCTTCTACCCACTTAGATACATAGTCCACTGCCACTAGAATGTAAGTGTTTGAGTATGATGGTGGGAATGGCCCCATGAAGTCATTGCCCCATACATCAAACAATTCTATCTCTAATATCCCTTGTTGAGGCATGGCATATCCGTGAGGCAAGTTACCAGCTCTTTGGCAACTGTCACAGTTACGCACAAACTCTCGGGAATCTTTATAGAGAGTAGGCCAGTAGAAGCCACATTGGAGGACTTTAGTGGCTGTTCGCTCACTTCCAAAATGTCCTCCATACTGTGATCCGTGGCAATGCCATAGGATCCTTTGTGCTTCTTCTCTGGGTACACATCTGCGGATCACTCCGTCTGCACATCTCTTAAAGAGATACGGTTCATCCCAGAGGTAGTACTTGGCATCTGAAATTAATTTCTTTCTTTGCACGCTGCTGTACTCCTTGGGTACGAACCTCACAGCTTTATAATTTGCAATATCTGCAAACCATGGAGCTTCCTGAATGGCAAAGAGTTGCTCATCTGGGAAAGTCTCAGAGATCTCAGTAGAAGGGAGGGACGCCCCAGCTACTGGTTCTATTCGGGACAGATGATCAGCTACTTGGTTCTCTGTCCCTTTTCTGTCTCTTATTTCTATATCAAACTCTTGCAGAAGCAACACCCATCTTATAAGCTTGGGTTTTGAATCTTGCTTTGTGAGTAAATATTTAAGAGCAGCATGGTCAGTGTACACAACCACTTTGGATCCCACTAGATAGGATCTAAACTTGTCAATGGCATAGACCACTGCAAGTAACTCTTTTTCTGTGGTTGTGTAATTCTTTTGTGCGTCATTTAGGACACGGCTGGCATAACAAATGACGTGCAGAAGCTTGTTATGCCTCTGTCCCAACACTGCACCAATGGCATGGTCACTGGCATCACACATTAATTCAAATAGCAATATCCAATCTGGTGCAGAGATGACTGGTGATGTGACCAGCTTAGCTTTCAGGGTCTCAAATGCCTGCAGACACTGTGT
>NC_029774.3:87588479-87591717 GCF_000817695.3 Arachis duranensis | reverse complement strand
TTGGGAGGCTGGCCATTCGGCCATGCCTAGACCTTGTTCTTATGTATTTTCAACGGTGGAGTTTCTACATACCATAGATTAAGGTGTGGAGCTCTGCTGTACCTCGAGTATTAATGCAATTACTATTGTTTCTTCTATTCAATTCCGCTTGTTCTTGTTCTAAGATATTACTTGTTCTTCAACTTGATGAATGTGATGATCCATGACACTCATCATCATTCTTACCTATGAACGTGTGCCTGACAACCACCTCCGTTCTACCTTCGATTGGGTGAATATCTCTTGGATTCCTGATACACGATGCATGGTTGATCGCCTGACAACCGAGTGCTCGCCTGACAACCGAGCCAGCCATTCCGTGAGATCAAAGTCTTCGTGGTATAGGCTAGAACTGATGGCGGCATTCAAGAGAATCCGGAAGGTCTAACCTTGTCTGTGGTATTCTGAGTAGGATTCAATGATTGAATGCTTGTGACGTGCTTCAAACTCCTGAGGGCGGGGCGTTAGTGACAGACACAAAAGAATCACTGGATTCTATTCCGGCCTGATCGAGAACCGACAGATGGATAGCCGTGCCGTGACAGGGTGCGTTGAACATTTCCACTGAGAGGATGGGAGGTAGCCATGACAACGGTGAAACCTTTGCTTAAGCTTGCCATGGAAAGGAGTAAGAAGGATTGGATGAAGACAGTAGGAAAGCAGAGAGACGGAGGGAAGGCATCTTCATACGCTTATCTGAAATTCCTACCAATGAATTACATAAGTATCTCTATCTTTATCTTTATGTTTTATGCGTTTATCACCATACCCATTTGAGTTTGCCTGACTAAGATTTACAAGGTGACCATAGCTTGCTTCATACCAACAATCTCTATGGGATCGACCCTTACTCGCGTAAGGTTTATTACTTGGACGACCCAGTACACTTGCTGGTTAGTTGTGCGAAGTTGTGTTTATGCCATGGTATTGAACACCAAGTTTTTGGATTCATTACCGGGGATTATTTGATTTGTGAAAAGTATTGATCACAATTTCATGCACCAGTACTCGTCAGAGCTCATAAATGGCAAAAGGAAATTCAATGGAATCTCTTTGATCTCTGTATGAGCCTCAGATTCCTTTGGTTCCTCAAAGGGGAACTCCTTATTGGTCAGTGAATGTCCCAGGAAGTCTTCCTCACTAGGCCTCACTGCTTTTCCACTTTCTCCAGGTTTGGCCATGTTACTTACAGTTATGGCCTTGCACTCTCTTTTTGGATTCTCTGCTGTATTGCTTGGGAGAGTACTAGGAGGAGTTTTAGTGACTCTTTTACTCAGGTGGCCCACTTGTGCCTCCAAATTTCTAAAGGAGGACCTTGTTTCATTCATGAAACTTAGAGTGGCCTTAGATAAATCAGAGACTATGTTTGCTAAGCTAGAGGTGCTCTACTCAGAATTCTTTGTCTGTTGCTGAGAGGATGATGGAAAAGGCTTGCTATTGCTAAACCTATTTCTTCCACCATTATTAAAGCCTTGTTGAGGCTTTTGTTGATCCTTCCATGAGAAATTTGGATGATTTCTCCATGAGGGATTATAGGTGTTTCCATAGGCTTCACCCATGTAATTCACCTCTGCCATTGCAGGGTTCTCAGGATCATAAGCTTCTTCTTCAGAAGATGCTTCTTTAGTACTATTGGATGCATTTTGCAATCCATTCAGACTCTGAGAAATCATATTGACTTATTGAGTCAACAT
Organism: Arachis duranensis; assembly: GCF_000817695.3. Classification (NCBI taxonomy): domain Eukaryota; kingdom Viridiplantae; phylum Streptophyta; class Magnoliopsida; order Fabales; family Fabaceae; genus Arachis; species Arachis duranensis. The sequence continues at coordinate 87,589,984 of NC_029774.3, read as the reverse complement.
TTTGTTCTGAGCCAATATGGCATTCAGAGCATCAATTTCAAGAACTCCCTTCTTTTGAGGCATCCCATTACTCACAGGATTCCTTTCAGAAGTGTACATGAACTGGTTGTTTGCAACCATGTCAATGAGTTCCTGAGCTTCTGTAGGGATTTTCTTCAGGTGAATAGATCCACCTACAGAATGGTCCAATGACATCTTAGATAATTCAGATAGACCATCATAGAATATATCCAGGATGGTCCATTCTGGAAGCATGTCAGAAGGATACTTTTTGGTCAGTTGCTTGTATCTTTCCCAAGCTTCATAGAGGGATTCACATTCTTTCTGTTTGAAGGTTTGAGCATCCACTCTAAGCTTACTCACCTTTTGATGAGGAAAGAACTTGGCTAAGAAAGTTGTGACCAGCTTATCCCAAGAGTACAGGCTATCTCTAGGTTGAGATTCCAACCATGTTCTAGCTCTGTCTCTTACAGCAAAAGGGAAAAGCATAAGCTTGTAGACCTCAGGATTAACTCCATTGGTCTTAACAGTATCACAGATCTGTAAGAACTTAGTTAAGAACTGAAAAGGATCTTCTGATGGAAGTCCATGAAACTTGCAATTCTGTTGCATCAGATAAACTAATTGAGGCTTTAGCTCAAAATTGTTTGCTCCAATGGCATGGATTGAGATGCTTCTTCCATGGAAGTTGGAATTTGGTGCAGTGAAGTCACCAAGCATCTTCCTTGCATTGTTGTTGGGTTCGGCCATGTCTCCTTCTTTTTCGAGATTCTCTGTAAGGTTTTCTCTGGATTATTGTGCTTTAGCTTCTCTTAGCTTCTTCTTCAGAGTCCTTTTAGGTTCAGGATCTGCTTCAACAAGAATGTCCTTGTCCTTGCTCCTACTCATATGAAAAAGACGAGAACAGAAAAGAGAGTGGAATCCTCTATGTCACAGTATAGAAATTCCTTTATGTGAGTAGGAGACGAAAAGAATAGAAGAAGGAGAAGAGAAAAATTTGAACACAGAGAGAAAGAGAGGGTTCGAATTCTAAGATGAAGAGAAGTGTTAGTAAATGAATAAATAAATAGAAAGAGATAGAGGGAAATTCGACAATTAATTAAAAAGGAAAAGGAAAATATTTTTGTTTTTATTTTAAAATATAGTTAGAATTTGAAAATAAGGAGAAGAAATAAAATTAAAATTAAAATTTAAAACAATTAGTTAATGAAAAAGAATTTTGAAAAAGGGTGAGGTGATTTTCGAAAATTAGAGAGAGAAAAGTAGTTAGGTGGTTTTAAAAAAGATAAGAAATAGTAAAACAAACAAAAAGTCAATTAGTTAGTTGAAAAATATTTGAAAACCAATTTTGAAAAGTGGTGGACGAAATTGTGATCACTATTCTTTAAGTTGTACTTTTATGGAATTTGAAATTGGCACGAGTGGACACAACTCCGTTCAACTAACCAGCAAGTGTACTGGGTCGTCCAAGTAATAAACCTTACGTGAGTAAGGGTCGATCCCAC
>NC_029774.3:87578883-87580412 GCF_000817695.3 Arachis duranensis | reverse complement strand
CACTGAGAGGATGGGAGGTAGCCACTGACAACGGTGAAACCCTTGCATAAGCTTGCCATGGAAAGGAGTAAGAAGGATTGGATGAAGACAGTAGGAAAGCAGAGAGATGGAAGGGAAGGCATCTTCATGCTTTTATCTGAAGTTCCTACCAATGAATTACATAAGTACCTCTATCTTTATCTTTATGTTTTTATGCGTTCATCACCATATCCATTTGAGTTTGCCTGACTAAGATTTACAAGATGACCATAGCTTGCTTCATACCAACAATCTCTGTGGGATCGACCCTTACTCGCGTAAGGTTTATTACTTGGACGACCCAGTACACTTGCTGGTTAGTTGTGCGAAGTTGTGTTTATGCCATGGTATTGAACACAAAATTTTTGGATTCATTACCGGGGATTATTTGAGTTGTGAAAAGTATTGATCACAATTTCGTGCACCAAGTTTTTGGCGCCGTTGCCGGGGATTATTTGAGTTGTGAAAAGTATTGATCACAATTTCGTGCACCAAGAGGTGAAGAGAAGTGTTAGTAATTAAATAATTAAATAGAAGAAGAAAAGAGAAGGAAGATTTCGAAAATAATTTTTGAAAAAGAGGTTAGTAATTTTCGAAAATCAAAGACAAAATATAATTAAAATTAAAATTTGAAACAAAAAAAATTTTTGAAAAAGAGAGGGAGAATTTTCGAAAATTAGAGAGGGAAAAGTAGTTAGGTGGTTTTGAAAAAGATAAGAAACAAACAAAAAGTTAGTTAGTTGATTGAAAAAGATTTGAAATCAAATTTTGAAAAAGATAAGAAGATAAGAAGTTAGATAAGATATTTTGAAATCAATTTTTGAAAAAGATAAGATAAAAGATAAAAAGATAAGATAAAAATTTTAATAAAAAGATATTTTGAAAAAGATTTAATCTTTAAAAAGACTTAACTAACAAGAAACTACAAGATAAGATTCTAGAATTTAAAGATTGAACCTTTCTTAACAAGAAAGTAACAAACTTCAACTTTTTGAATCAATCACATTAATTGTTAGCATATTTTCGAAAATTAGATATAAAAATAAGAAAAAGATTTTGAAAATATTTTGAAAAATATTTTTGAAATTTTCGAAATTTATAAAAAAAATTGAAAAAGATATGATTTTTGAAAAAGATTTTGAAAAGATAAGATTTTTAAAATTGAAATTTTGACTTAACTTGTAAGAAACAACTAATTTTAAAAATTTTTGACCAAGTCAACCCAAAATTTCGAAAATTTTGGAGGAAAATAAGGAAAAGATATTTTTTTTGATTTTTGAAAATTTAATTATGAGAGAGAAAAACAACAAAAATACTCAATGCATGAAATTTTTAGATCAAAACAATGAATGCATGCAAGAATGCCATGAATGTCAAGATGAACACCAAGAACACTTTAAAGATCATGATGAACATCAAGAACATAATTTTGAAAAATTTTTGATGCAAAGAAAACATGCAAGACACCAAACATAGAAATCTTTAATGCATGGACTCTAACAAACAAAAAA
>NC_029774.3:87564740-87577749 GCF_000817695.3 Arachis duranensis | reverse complement strand
ACTAATACACTAGTAAAAAGTCTTATTTATACTAAACTAGCTACTAGGGTTTACATGAGTGAGTAATTGATGCATAAATCCACTTCTGGGGCCCACTTGGTGTATGTTTGGGCTGAGCTTGATGAATTCACGTGCTAAGGCATTTCTTGGCGTTAAACTTTGAGTTATGACGTGTTTTGGGCGTTTAACTCCGGATCATGACATTTTTCTGGCGTTTAACTCCAGACAGCAGCTTGTACTTGGCGTTCAACGCCAAGTTACGTCGTCAATTTCCGAATAAAGTATGGACTATTATATATTGCTGGAAAGCTCTGGATGTCTACTTTCCAACGCCGTTGAGAGCGCGCCATTTGGAGTTCTGTAGCTCCAGAAAATCCATTACGAGTGCAGGGAGGTCAGATTCCAACAGCATCAGCAGTCCTTTTGTCAGCCTTTTTCAGAGTTTTGCTCAAGTCCCTCAATTTCAGCCAGAATTTACCTGAAATCACAGAAAAACACACAAACTCATAGTAAAGTCCAGAAATGTGAATTTAACATAAAAACTAATGAAAACATCCCTAAAAGTAGCTTAAACTTACTAAAAACTACCTAAAAACAATGCCAAAAAGCGTATAAATTATCCGCTCATCAAAAAGATAAGAAGTTAGAAAAGATTTTTCAAATTAAAGTTTGAAAAAGATATGATTTGGAAAAGATATGTTTGAAAAGATATGATTGAAAAGATATGATTGAAATTTATTTTGAAAAATATTTGAAAAAGAAATTTTAAAAAGATTTGATTTTGAGAATTAAAATCGATTACTTGACTAACAAGAAACAAAAAGATATAATTCTAGAATTTAAAGATTGAATCCTTCTTAACAAGAAAGTAACAAACTTCAAATTTTTGAATCAATCACATTAATTGTTAGTAAAGTTTTCGAAAATTTTGAAATAAAATTAAGAAAAAGATTTTGAAAATCAATTTTTTAAATTTTCGAAAATAATAAAAAATGAAAAAGATTTGATTTTTGAAAAATATTTTGAAAAGATTGGATTTTTGAAATTGAAATCTTGACTTGACTAACAAGAAACAACTAATTTTAAAAATTTTTGACTATGTCAACCCAAAGATTTTGAAATTTATGAGAGAAATAAGGAAAAGATATTTTTTAATTTTTTTGAATTTTTAATGATGAGAGAGAAAAACACAAAAATGACTCACAATATGAAAATTTTGGATCAAACCTAATGATGCATGCAAGAACACTATGAATGTCAAGATGAACACCAAGAATACTTTGAAGATCATGATGAACATCAAGAACTTATTTTTGAAAAATTTTCAAGAAAAGAAAACATGCAAGATACCAAACTTAGAAATTTTCAATGTTTAAACTCTAAGGATCCAAGAATGCATATGAAAATCAAGAAAAGACACAAAACAATAAAATGTAAAGATCATACAAGAAGAATTACCAAGAACAACTTGAAGATCATGAAGAACACATGCATGAATTTTCGAAATTTTTTTTAGAAAAATTAAAAAGATGCAATTGACACCAAACTTAAAAATTGACACTAGACTCAAACAAGAAACACAAAATATTTTTGATTTTATGATTTTATATTTTTTGTATTTTATTTTATTTTATTTTATTTTATTGGATTTTTCGAAAATTATTTTTAGAAAACAAAAAAGAAGAAAATTTTTTGAAATATTTTTGAAAACTTTTTTTTTGAAAACAAAATAAAGGTTGAAACAAGAAAATTACCTAATCTGAGCAACAAGATGAACCGTCAGTTGTCCAAACACGAACAATCCCCGGCAACGGCACCAAAAACTTGGGGCACGAAATTGTAATCTCAATGGCGCCAACAACTTGGTACGCACAATTGTAATATCACTCTTTTTCACAACTTCGCACAACTAACTAGCAAGAGCACTGGGTCGTCCAAGTAATAAACCTTACGTGAGTAAGGGTCGATCCCACGGAGATTGTAGGCTTGAAGCAAGCTATGGTCACCTTGTAAATCTCAGTCAAACGGATTCAAATGGTTATGGAATTTTAATAATTAAAATATAAATAAAGACAGAGATACTTATGTAATTCATTGGTGGGAATTTCAGATAAGCGTCTGGAGATGCGTTGTTCATTCTGAATCTCTGCTTTCCTACTACCTTCATCCAATTCTTCATACTCCTTTCTATGGCAAGCTGTATGTTGGGTGTCACCGTTGTCAATGGCTACTTCCTGTCCTCTCAGTGAAAATGGTCCTCTACAGTTTCTGTACGACTAATCAACTATCGGATTGCTCGTCTCGGATGAAAAATACCATGCACAGATATCGTATGGCTAATCAGCTGTTGGTTCTCGATCGTGTAGGAATAGGATTTACTATCCTTTTGCGTCTTTCACCACGCCCTACAGTCGCGAGTTTGAAGCTCGTCACAATCATCCCACCCCAGATCCTACTCGAAATACCACAGACAAGGTTTAGACTTTCCGGATCTCAAGAATGCTGCCAATTGATTCTAGCTTACACCACGGAGGTTCCAATCTCAGATTCAGATGCCGCATTTTCAGAGGGGAGTCGATGTGAATCGTTGATTAGAAACCCAAGAGATATACATTTAAGCTTGTCTTCATGTAGAATGGAAGTGGTTGTCAATCGCGCGTTCATAAGTGAGAATGGTGATGAGTGTCACATAATCATCACATTCATCATGTTCTTGTGTGTGAATGAATATCTTAGAATAAGAATAAGCATGAATTAAATAGAAGAACAATAGTACTTTGCATTAATACTCGAGGAACAGCAAAGCTCCACACCTTAATCTATGGTGTGTAGAAACTCCACCGTTGAAAATACATAAGAACAAGGTCCAGGAATGGCCGTGAGGCCAGCCCCCAATGTCTAAGGACTAAAATGATCCAAAGATATCTAATACACTAGTAAAAAGTTCTATTTATACTAAACTAGTTACTAGGGTTACAGAAATGAGTAAATGATGCATAAATCCACTTCCGAGCCCACTTGGTGTGTGCTTGGGCTGAGCATTGAAGCTTTCACGTGTAGAGGTCTTCCTTGGAGTTAAACGCCAGTTTGTAACTTATTTCTGGCTTTTGACTCTAGCTTGCAACTTGTTTCTGGCGTTTAACGCCAGAATAGGGCAGAAAGCTGGCGTTAAACGCAATTGAGACCGCACCATTTGGACTCCTGTAGCTCCAAAAATTTTATTTCGAGTTCAGGGAGGTCAGAATCCAACAACATCAGCAGTCCTTTGTCAGCCTCTGAATCAGATATTTGGTCAAGTCCCTCGATTTCAGCCAGAAAATACCTAAAATCATAGAAAAACACACAAACACATAGTAAAGTCCAGAAATGTGAATTTTGCTTAAAAACTAATAAAAATATACTAAAAACTAACTAAATCATACTAAAAACTATATAAAAACAATGCCAAAAAGCGTAGAAGTTATCCATTCATCACTAGCCTTCCAATACTTGTATGCCCATGCTAAGTTCTTCTTTAATGACCTTGTTTGTTTATGATCATGATGCTTAGTTGTTTTGGAACTCACAAAACTCAAGTTGGTAGTCATAATGTCACAACAACATCTTACAATCTAGCAATCAAACTATGCTTATTCACAATACACATGCATACAGAGAAGATAGAAGACAATTATGCAATTTAAAGTGCTGGAAATAAGTAGGAGGTAAAAGGAGCGTTACCACCTTGTAGTTCATTTTTACTGTTCTTGTTCTTTTCCTCCAATTCTTCCCCTTCCCATACAAAACTTAGAATGCTTGCTTATCCTCAAGTAACAATTAAAACAGTGGTGATGGGGTCTATGATAGATCATGAGTGTCTTAAATAATAAACTGTCAGTAGTACATGTGTTTAAGCAAGCAAAATTAAAAATAACAATGAAGGCACAAGAAACAGAGACATTGTGATTGCAAAAATAAGAATGTGTGCATGATACATTGCATAAAATATAAGTGGCACACCAAACTTAGTGTGACACTTTCACTTGGAATTGATGCAAGTATCCAGTAAAGATTGGAAACAAATTTTTGTTGCATAGCAATACCAAACTTAGAATGCAATCACATGTCAATTTATTTGAACTAAAACTAAACAAAGGAAATTGTTCTATGCTAATACACAATCATCAAGCGAAGAATTTGTCACAAGTAAGGATTTCTTGGTGAGGTATTAACAACAACAGTTAGGGAGCAAAAATAAAAGAAAGTATCAAAAACAAAAGAATGACTAAAACCAAGAGAAAGAAAAAGTGCCACACCAAAAGAAAGATAACATTGCAGAGGCATTATGATTATACAAACAAGTGGTGTTGCTGGACTCATTGCAAAAAAAAAATAAGTGGCACACCAAACTTAGTGTGACACTTTCTCTTGAAATTGATGCAATCCAGAAAGATTGAAAACAGACTGTTGCAGGGCAACACCAAACTTAGAATGTAATCATATGCTTAATTATTCAAAATAGACAAAGCAAAGAAAGGAAATGTTACCTACGGTTGGTTTGCCTCCCAATAAGCGCTCTTTTAGTGTCATTAGCTTGTCATGTTGTTCTCAACTTTCTTCCTCTTCTTCCAGTTTGTTAAGAGGAATGACCTCTAGTAGAAGGAAGAGCCAGTTAGTTCCCCCTTTATTAGCTTCTTCCCAACAAGCTTCTTGGTGCACGAAATTGCAATCACACTTTTGCAATACGCACAACTAACCAGCAAGTGCACTGGGTCGTCCAAGTAATACCTTACGCGAGTAAGGGTCGAATCCCACAGAGATTGTTGGCTTGAAGCAAGCTATGGTTATCTTATTAATCTTAGTCAAGATACCAATCGGATTCTTTAGCCTCGATTGTAAAATATAAAAGAGCATGAAATAAATACTTATTATGCAGTAATGGAGAATATGTTGGAGTTTTGGAGATGCTTTGTCCTCTGAATTTCAGCTTTTCCCTTGTCCTCCTCTTCACACATGCAAGGCTCCTTCCATGGCAAGCTGTATGTAGGGCGTCACCGTTGTCAATGGCTACTTCCCATCCTCTCAGTGAAAATGGTCCAAATGCTCTGTCACAGCACGACTAATCATCTATTGGTTCTTGATCATGTCGAAATAGAATCCATTGATTCTTTTGCGTTTGTCATCACGCCTAAAAATTGCGAGTTTGAAGATCATCACAGCCATTCAATCATTGAATCCTACTCGAAATACCACAGACAAGGTTTAGACTTTCTGGATCCTCAAGAGTGGCCGCCAAAATGTTCTAGCTTATACCACGAAGATTCTGATTAAGGAATCTAAGAGATACTCATTCAATCTAATGTAGAATGGAGGTGGTTGTCAGGTACACGTTCATGGATTGAGGAAGGTGATGAGTGTCACGGATCATCACCTTCTTCATAGTAAAGCGCGAATGAACATCTTAGATAGGAACAAGCGTGTTTGAATGGAAAACAGAAATAATTGCATTAATTCATCGAGACGCTACAGAGCACCTCACCCCCAACAATGGAGTTTAGAGACTCATGCCATCACAAGGTATATAATTCAGATCTAAAATGTCATGAGATACAAAATAAATCTTTAAAAGTTGTTTAAATACTAAACTAGTAACCTAGGTTTACAGAAAATGAGTAAACTAGGATGGATAGTGCAGAAATCCACTACTGGGGCCCACTTGGTGTATGCTGGGGCTGAGACTTAAGCTTCTCACGTGCCTGGGCTATTTCTGAAGTTGAACGCCAGGTTGTAACCTATTTCTGGCGTTGAACTCCAACTTGCAACCTGTTTCTGGCGCTGAATGCCAAACTGCAACATGAAACTAGTGTTGAACGCCAGTTTACGTCATTTATCTTCGCGCAAAGTATGAACTATTATATATTGATGGAAAGCCCTGGATGTCTACTTTCCATCCCAATTGAGAGCGCGCCAATTGGATTTCTGTAGCTCGAAAAAAACCATTCCGAGTGCAGGGAGGTCAGAATCCAACAGCATTCACAGTCCTTTTTCAGCCTGAATCAGATTTTTTCTCATCTCCCTCAATTTCAGCCAGAAAATACCTGAAATCACAGAAAAATACACAAACTCATAGTAAAGTCCAGGAATATGAATTTTGCCTAAAAACTAATAAAATTATACTAAAAACTAACTAAAACATACTAAATTCTACATGAAATTACCCCCAAAAAGCGTATAAAATATCCGCTCATCACAACACCAAACTTAAACTGTTACTTGTCCTCAAGCAACTAGATAAATAAAATAGGATAAAAAGAAATCAAGAAGCAATAATATCTCAGACTTTTAAGTGAAGCTCAGATTCTAATTAGATGAGCGGGACTAGTAGCTTTTTGCTTCCGAACAGTTTTGGCATCTCACTTTATCCTTTGAAATTCAGAATGATTGGCATCCATAGGAACTCAAAATTTAGATAGTATTATTGATTCTCCTAGATTAGTATGTTGATTCTTGAACGCAGCTACTTTATGAAACTTGGCCGTGGCCCTAAGCACTTTGTTTTCCAATATTACCACTGGATACATAAGCCACAGACACATAACTGGGTGAACCTTTTCAGATTGTGACTTAGCTTTGCTAAAGTCCCCAATTAGAGGTGTCCAGAGTTCTTAAGCACACTCTTTTGCCTTGGATCACGACTTTAACCACTCAGTCTCAAGCTTTTCACTTGGACCTGCATGCCACAAGCACATGGTTTGGGACAGATTATTCCTTGTTTTTTTTCACTACTTTTTCTTGCTTCAAGAATCAATTTCATGATTTTTCAGATCATCAATAATATTTCTCTTGTACATCATTCTTTCAAGAGCCAACAATTTTAACATTCATAAAATTCAATATCAAAAATATGCACTGTTCAAGCATTCATTTAGAAGACAAAAAGTATTGCCACCACATCTAAGTAATTAGAATTTTTCTTATTAAGAACTCAAAAAAAATATTGCCTCTTTATTCTACAAATCTACTATTTTATTCATGTTTAATGATGATGAGAAAAATAAATTATAGCTTAATTGGAAATAAAATCAAAAATAGATATACTAATTACTACTACTCCTATATAACTTCTGAGGTAAATTCCTATAAGAACAACTATCACAGAATTAAAGATAAGATTAGGACTCAACAACCTTTATTTTGAGAACTGGATGTTCCTCTAGTCTGTTGGGTGCTTGGTCCTTCAAGAGATAGTTTTTGACGCTTCAGTTCCTTTAAGTCATGCCTTTGCTCTTCTTGTTCCCCAAGCAATTTGCAAAGCATGCTATTTTGATTATTCTGTTCTTCCTTTATTTGGTCCATAGCTTCTTGCAACTTGGTAACAGATGCTTCAAGATGCTCACAGTACTCAAATTGAGGAAATTCTGGGAGGAATTCCTGTGCTCTCCTCTTGATGGGTCATCCTACACTTGTTGTTTTTTCATTGATATTTTGGTGATTGGTCGCTCAACTGAGATATACTCAGTTATTCCCATCTTCACTCCAGCATCTTTGCAGAGCATAGAAATTAAGCTTGGATAAGCCAATTTGGCATCTTTGGAGTTCTTGTTTGCGATTATGTAAAGTTCACATGAAATTAGTTGACGAACTTCCACTTCTCTTCCCAACATAATGCAATGGATCATCATTGCTCTTTTAACTGTGACTTCAGAACGGTTGCTAGTGGGCAATATAGAACGCCCAATGAAGTCCAGCCAGCCTCTGGCGACTGGTTTGAAATCTTCTCTCTTGAGTTGATTTGGGACGCCCTTGGTGCTGGTGGTCCACCTGGCTCCAAGGATGCATATATCCTCTAGAATCTTGTCCTGGCCCTTATTTGTTCTCATCATTCTCCTATTAAAGGAGTCTGGGTCATCTTTCAGCTGAGGTAGCTTAAAGATCTCCCTGATTTTGTCAGGGTGAATGTGAACAATCTTTCCTCTGATCACGGTCCGATAGTCATAGAGGGCAGTTCCAGATATTCTCTGCCTATCTGTTTGCCACAGATTAGCGTAGAATTCCTGAACCATGTTTCTTCCCACCTTTGTTTCAGGATTAGCTAGGACTTCCAGTTCCTGTTTCGAATTTGCATTTGAATCTCTGGATATTCGTCTTCTTTCAGATCGAATCTAACTTCTGGGATCACTGACCTTAGACCCATTATTTTGTAGTAATGGTCTGAATGTTCTTTGGTTAAGAACTTCCCTTGATTCCAAAGTGGTTTTGAAATACTCTTTTTCTTGCCTCTTGGAGTGGGTTGTTTTCCTTTAGGAGCCATGATCTTAGTGAATATGGTTTAGTGATCACGGAGAAACACACCAAACTTAGAGGTTTGCTTGTTCTCAAGCAAAAGAAAGGAAAGAAGAGGGATAAAAGGAGAGCTAGTATCGAATGGTGGATGAGAGGAGGGAGGCCGAATGTGGATTTAAAGGGAGGGGGTGGGTTTTCAAAAATTTTGAAGAAAGATAAGATAGAAGATATGATTTATAAAAGATAAATATAATAAGAAAAAGATATAATTTAAAATTAAAAAGTTGTGAATGATATTTGAAAAAGATAAATTTGAATTTTTATTTTGAAAAAGATTTTAAAAGATAATTGAGTCTTTTTTTTAATTTGAAAAGGAGTTGGATGGGATTTGAAAAGGATTTGTGTTTATGAATTAAGATACATTTGATATTTTTGAAAAAGGGATTTTAGAAATTAGGATTAAAATTTTTGGAATTGAAGGATGAGAGTTTGTAACATGTTTATGCAAGAAATCATGAATTGGAATATAAAAATTTTGAAAAATGTGAACTAAAAACGAAATTACCTCCTCCCCACAATCCTGGCATTAAACGCCCAAACGCTGCATGTTTTGGGCATTTAACGCCCATTTGTAGCTTCTCCTGGGCGTTCAACGCCCAGCTGTTGCTTCTAGCTGGCGTTGAATGCCAGGAACTCCTTTGTCACTAGGCATTTTTCTGAATGCCCAGAAAGCTATAAATCTGGCGTTGAACGCCCAGAAGGTGCTTCTTTCTGGCGTTGAACGCCCAGAAGGTGCTTCTTTCTGGCGTTCAACGCCCAGAAGATGCTTCTATCTGGCGTTCAACGCCCTGATGGCTATCCTTACTGGCATTGAACGCCCAGTAAGTGCTTCTTTTGGGCGTTCAGCGCCCAAAACAGCTCTTACTAGCTTTTTTCTCGCACCAGTGAGCTTCTTTTTGCTGTTTTATCCTCTGAATCCTTCTGTAACTCTGTGAACTCAAGCAATTGCTATTTTTCCTTGAAGATAATTGACATAAACCTGTAAAAATCAATTAATTGACAAATAAGCTTCGTAAATGGCTGGGCTGCCTCCTAGCAAGCGCTTCTTTATTGTCTTTAGCTGGACTAATACTGAGCTTTAATCAAGTCTCAGTTTTGAGCATTCTTGCTCAAAATTGCTTTCAAGATAATTTTTTAACTCTCTGTCCATTAATAATAAACTTTTTGTTAGAATCATTGTCCTGAAGCTCCACGTATCCATATGGTGATACACTTGTAATCACATATGGACCTCTCCACTGGGACTTCAATTTTCTGGGGAATAATCTGAGCCTAGAATTAAACAGCAAAACTTTCTGCCCTGGTTCAAAGACTCTGGATGACAATTTCTTATCATGCCATATTTTTGCCTTCTCTTTGTAAATTTTTGCATTTTTGAAAGTATTGAGTCTGAATTCCTCTAGCTCATTTAACTAGAGCAATCGTTTTTTTCCAGCTAACTTGGCATCAAGGTTTAGGAATCTGGTTGCCCAATAGGCCTTATGTTCTAGTTCCACTAGCAAGTGACAGGCTTTTCCATACACCAGCTGGTATGGAGAAGTTCCTATAGGTGTCTTGAATGCTGTTCTGTATGCCCACAGAGCATCATCCAAGCTTCTTGCCCAATCCCTTCTACGGTTAATCACAGTCCGTTCCAGGATTCTTTTAAGTTCTCTATTAAAGGCTTCAGCTTGCCATTTGTCTGTGGATGATATGGAGTAGCTACCCTGTGGCTAACTCCATATCAAACCAAAGCAGAGTAAATTTGTTTATTGCAGAAATGAGTGCCCCCATCACTGATTAGTACTCTAGGGATACCAAATCTGCTGAAGATGTGTTTCTGGAGGAATTTTAGCACTGTCTTAGTATCATTAGTGGGTGTTGCAATAGCTTCCACCCATTTGGATACATAATCCACTGCCACTAGAATATAAGTGTTTGAGTATGATGGTGGGAAAGTTCCCATGAAGTCAATACCCCATACATCAAACAACACAATCTCCAAGATCCCTTGTTGAGGCATGGCATAATTATGAGGTAGATTGCCAGATCTTTGGCAACTGTCACAATTAAGTACAAACACTCGGGAGTCTTTATAGAGAGTAGGCCAGTAGAAGCCACATTGGAGTAGCTGTTCACTCACTTCCAAAATGTCCTCCATACTGTGATCCATGACAGTGCCAAAGGATCTTTTGTGCTTCTTCTTTAGGCACACATCTACAAATTACTCCGTCTGCACATCTCTTGAAGAGATATGGTTCATCCCAAAGATAGTACTTTGCATCCGTGATCAATTTCTTTGTTTGCTGCCTACTGTACTCTTTGGGTATGAATCTCACTGCCTTGTAGTTTGCAATGTCTGCAAATCATGGCACTTCCTGGATGGCAAAGATGTGCTCATCCGGAAAGTTTTTAGAGATTTCAGTAAGAGGGAGGGACGCCCCTTCCTTAGCTTGATCCACCTCTATTCCCTTGTTCGAAATTTTGTGCCCATGGACAATTCCTTCAGTCACAATAAAGTGACATTTCTCCCAGTTTAAAACCAGATTAGTCTCTTGGCATCTCTTTAGAACAAGTTCTAGATGGTCAAGATAGGAGCTGAATGAGTCTCCAAACACTGAAGAGTCATCCATGAAGACTTCGAGAAATTTTTCCACCATATCAGAGAAAATAGAGAGCATGCATCTTTGAAAGGTTGCAGGTGCATTGCACAGACCAAATGGCATCCTTCTGTATACAAATACTCTAGATGGGCATGTGAATGTTGTTTTCTCTTGATCCTGGGGATCTACTGCAATTTGATTATAACCTGAATATCCATCCACGAAGTAGTAGTATTCATGACCTGCTAGTCTTTCTAGCATTTGGTCTATGAATGGTAAAGGAAAATGATCCTTTCTGGTAGCTGTATTGAGCCTTCTATAATCAATACACATACACCACCATATAACTGTTCTTGTAGGAACCAGTTCATTTTTTTTCATTATTAACTACTGTCATGCCACCCTTCTTAGGGACGACTTGGACAGGGCTTACCCAGGGGCTATCAGAAATAGGATAAATAATCCCAGCCTCTAGTAATTTAGTGACCTCCTTCTGCACCACCTCCATCATGGATGGATTCAGCCGCCTCTGTGGTTGAACTACTGGATTAGCATCATCCTCCAATAGGATCTTGTGCATGCATCTGGCTGGGCTAATGCCCTTAAGATCACTGATGGACAACCCAAGAGTTGTCTTGGGTGTCCTTAGCACTTGAATTAGTGCTTCCTCTTCTTGTGGCTCTAAGGTAGAGCTTATGATTACAGGAAAAGTGTCACCTTCTCCCAGAAATGCGTATTTCAGGGATGGTGGTAATGGTTTGAGCTTGGGTTTAGGAGGTTTCTCCTCTTCCTGAGAGATTTTCAGAGGTTCTTTTATTTCCTCTAGTTCTTCCAGATCAGGCTGAACATCTTTAAAGATATCCTCTAGCTCTGATTCGAGACTCTCAGTCATATTGACCTCTTTTACCAGAGAGTCAATAATATCAATGCTCATGCAGTCATTTTGGGTGTCTGGATGCTGCATAGCTTTGACAATATTTAACTTAAACTCGTCCTCATTGACTCTCAGGGTTACTTCCCCTTTTTGGACGTCAATGAGGGTTCGTCCAGTTGCTAGGAAAGGTCTTCCTAGAATGAGAGTTACACTCTTGTGCTCCTCCATTTCCAACACCACAAAGTTAGTGGGAAAGGCAAATGGCCCAACCTTGACAATCATGTCTTCAATCACGCCTGATGGGTGTTTAATGGAACCATCATCAAGTTGGAGACATATCCGGGTTGGTTTGACTTCATCAGTCAATCCAAGCTTTTTGATAGTAGATACAGGTATTAAGTTGATACTTGCCCCAAGATCACATAGAGCTTGCTTGGTACAAGCACCTTCTAATGTGCATGGTATCATAAAGCTTCCGGGATCTTTAAGCTTCTCAGGTAAGCTTTTTAGAATGACTGCACTACATTCTTCAGTGAGGTAAACTTTTTCAGTTTCCTTCAAATCCTTCTTATGACTTAATATCTCTTTCATGAACTTAGCATAAGAAGGTATTTGCTCAAGTGCCTCTGCAAACGGAATCTTTATTTCAAGAGTCCTGAGATAGTCTGCAAAGTGGGCAAATTGCTTATCCTGTTCTGCTTGATGGAGTTTTTGAGGATAAGGCATTTTGGCTTTGTATTCATCAACCTTAGTTGCTGCAGGTTTATGGCCTACAGATGTGGGTTGAGAAGCCTTTTTAGAGGAGTTGCTATCAGCACTTGTATGTGTCTGATCTCTGGTGGACGAAATTGTGATCACATCAATGTAGTATTCTTTGTTGTTGTATGGAATCATTATTATGGCACCTATGTGTGGACACAACTCCGTTCAACTAACCAGCAAGTGTACTGGGTCGTCCAAGTAATACCTTACGTGAGTAAGGGTCGATCCCACAGAGATTGTTGGTATGATGCAAGCTATAGTCACCTTGTAAATCTCAGTTAAGCAGATTAAATGGTTATGGGTTTCGAAAATTATAAATAAACAGAAAATAAAAAGGGATAGAAATACTTATGTAGATCAATAGTGGGAATTTCAGATAGGCGTGTGGAGATGCTGGAATCCTTTCTTATCTCTACTTTTTTATTCCATTCATCCAATCCTTCTTACTCCTTTCCATGGCAAGCTGTAT
>NC_029774.3:87536230-87564064 GCF_000817695.3 Arachis duranensis | reverse complement strand
TTTCTGGCGTTTAACTCCAGACAGCAGCATGTACTTGGCGTTCAACGCCAAGTTACGTCGTCAATTTCCGAATAAAGTATGGACTATTATATATTGCTGGAAAGCTCTGGATGTCTAATTTCCAACTCCGTTGAGAGCGCGCCATTTGGAGTTCTGTAGCTCCAGCAAATCTATTTCGAGTGTAGGGAGGTCAGATTCCAACAACATCAGCAGTCCTTTTGTCAGCCTTTTTTCAGAGTTTTGCTCAAGTCCCTCAATTTCATCCAGAAATTACCTGAAATCACAAAAAAACACACAAACTCATAGTAAAGTCCAGAAATGTGAATTTAACATAAAAGCTAATGAAAACATCCCAAAAAGTAGCTTGAACTTACTAAAAACTACCTAAAAACAATGCCAAAAAGCGTATAAATTATTCGCTCATCAATCTCCCACTGGCGTTTGAATGCCAGGGGTGGAAGCTGGAGTGGCGTTAGACGCCAACTCCTTATCTAGTTCTGGCGTCTGAATGCCAGAACTGTGCTTCCTCTGGGCATTCAACGCCAATTCCTTGCTTGTTTCTGGCGTTGAACGCCAGGACTGAGCATGGTTTGGGCCTTCAACGCCAGCTTTCCACCCATTTTTTGGCGTTTGATCGCCAGAATTATTCCTCTCTGGGCTCTTACTATCCTCAGATAGATTTTGGGTGGTTTGCTCATTTCTTGGCTTCCTGCTACCTTGGAGTGAGGTATTTAATGTTTTTCCACTTCTTAATTGATCTGCTTGGCACTGTTCTGTTATTTATTTTGATAACTGTTGTTCTGTTTACTTCAACTGTACTTCCATATTCAAATTAATCATTATTGTTTCTTGTAGTATCTCCTTGAATTTGGCTAATTGTTTTGTTAGAAAGTCTAATTGCTGATTGAATTCAGTAGCTTGATCTGCAGGACTGAGTTCAGCAATTACTGTTTTAGCCTTTTCGTTGATGGAAGATTCACTGCTTAGGTACAGATGCTGATTTCTGGCAACTGTATCAATAAGCTCTTGAGCTTCTTCTATTGTCTTTCTCATGTGTATAGATCCACCTGCTGAGTGGTCTAGAGAAATCTGAGCTCTTTCTGTAAGCCCATAGTAGAAGATGTCTAACTGCACCCATTCTGAATATATTTCAGAGGCACATTTTTATAGCATCTCTCTGTATCCTTCCCAAGCATCATAAAGAGATTCATTATCTCCTTGTTTGAAGCCTTGGATGCTCAGCCTTAGCTGTGTCATCCGTTTTGGAGGAAAATAGTGATTCAGGAATTTTTCTGACAGCTATTTCCATCTCTTTATGTTGTCCTTAGGTTGGTTATTTAATCACCTCTTAGCTTGGTCTTTTACAGCAAATGGAAACAGTAACAATCTGCAGACATCCTGATCTACTTCCTTATCATGTACTATGTCAGTAATTTGTAAAAACTGTGCCAGAAACTCTGTAGGTTCTTCTTGTGGAAGACCGGAACACTGACAACTTTGCTACACCATGATAATAAGCTGAGGATTCAACTCGAAACTACTAACTCCAATGAAAGGTATACATATACTACTCCCATATGAAGTAGTAGTGGGGTTAGTATATGACCCCAGAGTCCTTCTGAACTGTTCATTTCCACTTAAGTCCATAATGGAGAAAGGGAGATGATGTGAATTTATTTTATTTATTTTATTATATATAAAAATTTGAAATAATAATAATAAAATAAAATAAAATAAAGATGACAATAAAATTAAAAATAAATAAAATAAAAATAAAATAAAAAAAGAATTTAAAATTATTTTATGAAGATTTTCGAAAAAGTGAGGAGAGAAAAAGAGGTTAGGATATTTTCGAAAAAGATATAATTTAAAAAGTTTTGATCAAGTCAACCCAAGTAATTCGAAAATTATGAGAAATTAAAGGAGAAGCTATTTTTTTAAAATCTTAAAAGGATAAGATTTGAAAAATTTTGAAATTGAAATCTGAATTTTTATAAAAAAAATTTGAAAATATGGCTTAAAATTAGTTAGAAGAGATATCTTTTGAATTTTGAATTTTATGATGAAAGAGAAAAACACACAAAAGACACAAGACTTGAAGCAAGCTATGGTTATCTTATTAATCTTAGTCAGGATACCAATAGGATTCTTTAGCCTCGATTGTAAAATATAAAAGAGCATGAAATAAATACTTATTATGCAGTAATGGAGAATATGTTGGAGTTTTGGAGATGCTTTGTCCTCTGAATTTCAGCTTTTCCCTTGTCCTCCTCTTCACACACACAAGGCTCCTTCCATGGCAAGATGTATGTAGGGTGTCATTGTTGTCAATAGCTACTTCCCATCCTCTCAGTGAAAATGGTCCAAATGCTCTATCACAGCACGGCTAATCATCTGTTGGTTCTCGATCATGTCGGAATAGAATCCATTGATTCTTTTGCGTTTGTCATCATGCCCAACAATTGCAAGTTTGAAGCTCGTCACAGCCATTCAATCCTTGAATCTTACTCGGAATACCACAGACAAGGTTTAGACTTTCCGGATCCTCAAGAGTGGCCACCAAAATGTTCTAGCTTATATCACGAAGATTGTGATTAAGGAATCTAAGAGATACTCAGTCAATCTAATGTAGAACGGAGGTGGTTGTCAAGCACATGTTCATGGATTAAAGAAGGTGATGAGTGTCATGGATCATCACCTTCTTCATAGTAAAGCGCGAATGAACATCTTAGATAGGAACAAGCGTGTTTGAATGGAAAACAGAAATAATTGCATTAATTCATCGAGACACTGCAGAGCTCCTCACCCCCAAAACAATGGAGTTTAGAGACTCATGCCGTCACAAGGTATATAATTCAAATCTAAAATGTCATAAGATACAAAATAAATCTCTAAAAGTTGTTTAAATACTAAACTAGTAACCTAGGTTTACAGAAAATGAGTAAACTAGGATAGATAGTGCAGAAATCCACTTCTGGGGCCCACTTGGTGTATGCTGGGGCTGAGACTTAAGCTTCTCACGTGCCTGGGCTGTTTCTAGAGTTGAACGCCAGGTTATAACCTGTTTCTGGCATTGAACTCCAACTTGCAACCTGTTTCTGGCGCTGAACGCCAAACTGCAACATGAAACGGGGTGTTGAACGCCAGTTTACGTCATCTATCTTCGCACAAAGTATGAACTATTATATATTGATCGAAAGAGCTGGATGTCTGCTTTCCAACTCAATTGAGAGCGCGCCAATTGGAATTCTGTAGCTCGAGAAAAACCATTTCGAGTGTAGGGAGGTCAGAATCCAACAGCATTCGCAGTCCTTTTTCAGCCTGAATCAGATTTTTGCTCAGCTCCCTCAATTTTAGCCAAAAAATATCTAAAATCACAGAAAAACACACAAACTCATAGTAAAGTCCAGAAATATGAATTTTGCCTAAAAACTAATAAAATTATACTAAAAACTAACTAAAACATACTAAATTCTACATGAAATTACCCCCAAAAAGCGTATAAAATATCCGCTCATCACTTCCTTTGGTTATTTGCTTGATTAAACTTGCTTGCTGGTGGTTCAAGGTTGGGGTTGTTTGTAGTTGACCTTTTTTTTTCATGAATGTTGTCCTTTGTAGCTTGGTCACAATCCTTTCTTTGGTGCTCTTGTCAGTTGCCTTCACTTCTTTGATCCCAAGACTTGGTAATTGTGTGATTGTTGGAGTATTCTCTTCACCAAAAGCCTCTTGAATTGGTAGTTCAATGAGCCCTTCATCCATGTAGCTCTCTGCTTCAATTGAGTGTGAACTTCCTTGATTAGCTTCCTCATCTTCTTCTACATGATACTCCATTGAGTTCTTTGGGGGTGAAGTTTCATGTTCCTCTGTCACCTCAATTTGCTTCCGTGAATATGGAGCCACAGGTTCAAATATCTCCACAACCTCCTTCTCTATTGAAGTTTCATTTGGTATTGGAACTTCTTTTCCTTGTTCTTCCACTTTCTCCTTTGCACTCAATATTTGATTTAATAGCAGTTTTATGGAGGAGGTTTGTTGTTCTTCCCAAGATTTTTTCATCTCCTCTTTATATCTTTTAATCACAGATTCAAGTGTTAAGAGTCTTTGGTTCAGAAAAGTTTGTGGGGGTTGTGAGTTTTCATGTTCCTTTGTCATTTCAAGTGGCCTCCATGGATATGAAATCCTTGGCTCATACACCTCTACCACCTCATTCCATTGAAGTTTCGCTTGATGCAGGGGCCTCTTCTTCTTACTCTTCCACTTCCTCCTTTACACCCACAAATTGGTCTTCATCTTCCTTGC
This sequence comes from Arachis duranensis, assembly GCF_000817695.3. NCBI lineage: Eukaryota > Viridiplantae > Streptophyta > Magnoliopsida > Fabales > Fabaceae > Arachis > Arachis duranensis. Next base: position 87,559,762 of record NC_029774.3, on the reverse strand, counting down.
TTAGTAGTTCTAAGTTCCTCCTCATTTTCTCTAAGTGCTCATCCATCTTCTTGAAGAGGATTTTTTGTTCTTTCCAGGATTGTTCTTGACTTTCCAATAAGTCTCTGGACTTTTGAAGGTGATCCTCAACTACTGGCTCAAGGGATGAAGGTTGAGAGTAATTTTGTGGAATTGGATGTGTTGTGGTGAAGATGTTTTGAGGGGTATGGAATGAGTCTTGTGAGTTATGAAATAAATTTTGTGGGTGGTGAAATGAGTTGTATGGATCTTGGAGAAAATTTTGTGTTGAGGCAAAATCAAGTGATGAAGAATTTTCAAGTGGAAAACTGAGAGGTGAGATTGGACAATTTTGCATAAATGAATTGAAGGTATGCTCAAGTGATGATGGCTCTTGATAGGTGCAGTATGGACTATTGAATGCTGTTTGGTTTTGATCCTCCCACCCACAACTTGAGTAGTTGTTGTTTTTATTAATGTATGGATTATTTTGTGGCCCTGAGGGGCAATCTTCCATGTATGTATTGACAGCACAATCAAATGATGATGTTTCTTGTTGAACAAAATATGAAGCATTGGAATCCCTTTCCCAGCCATAATTGTGTCAGTGTCATAACAATATGAGTCACTTTGTGGCTCTGGGAGGTAGCTCATTTCATTTGATTGTTCATACTCCCTCATTCCTTGTTGATATTCCCACCCACCACTAGGATAATTACATAAAGCATATTGTGGTGGTGGACAATATCCTATTTCACTTAATTGTTCACTCTCCTGTTGATATTCTCAGAAACCATGAGGATAATGACATAAATCATTCTGTGGTTCTGGACAATATCTCAGGTGATTTTCTTGATCATTTTGTGGCTTTGGAGCATATCCCCATTGGTTGGATTGCTCATAATCTGTCATTTCTTGTTGATATTCCTAGCTATCATTAGGATAATGAGTTAAATCATATTATGATGGTGGGCAATATCCCATGAAATTCGTTTGATGAAAAGATGAAGTGAAGTCCATTTGAATTTAGTAAATCACAATCACCAACGAAAACTGAAATTACTCATATCTGAGATGAGAATTTCTTAGTGAGGCAATAACACAAACACCTTAGTGTCAAGAGAAAACAGAAAATTAAAAGAACTCCAATGACAAAAACAAAGAAAATGCTTAATCTAGACTCATCATCCACTTAATCATTGTCGATCTAAATCAATCACCGGCAACAGCGCCAAAAACTTGATGGGTGAAAATTATATTTCCACACAAACTCGCCGGCAAGTATACCGGGTCACATCAGGTAGTAATAACTCACAGGAGTGAGGTCGATCCCACGAGGATTGATGGATCAAGCAACTTTAGTTAGGTGATAAATTTAGTTAAGCTAACAGTGGTGAATTGAGTTAAATTGAACTAACATGATATAAATTGCAATGAATTTAAAGTGCTGAATATAAATGGCAGAAACTTAAATGGCAAGAAAAGTAAATTGCATCAAACGTAAAGGGCTTTGGGTGCGGGAAAATTAAAGAAAGCAGTGAATCAAAGCAAGAATACGTGACAGAAAGAGAAATTCACTAGGGATTGGAGATATCATAATCCACAATGACTCAAATGGGTCTCAACTCCTTTCTCAATCATATGAGTAGATCTATGGCGGATTGAAATTGATTGGATCCCAATTCCTTGGCAATCCAATCTCTCTAATCACAATCAATCTTGCCAATTCCTTGATCTAATTGTCATGAGAAGAGGTTAAGTGTAAATCTCTCATTCATGAGCCACACTAACTCTCAAGATCTCAATTCCTCCCGAATGGTGTAGATCAATAGAGTAGTGAAGGATAGAGCCTCAGTTCTAATGCTCATGATTCCCCTTTCGAGGCTCACACAAGAATTCACAGATTCAATCCCCCTTCCGGAGTAAATGAATCATCAATCAAAATAGAGGATATCCAATAGCTATTTGATGAGCGGATAATTTATATGCTTTTTGGCATTGTTTTTAGGTAGTTTTTAGTAGGATCTAGCTACTTTTTAGTATATTTTTATTAGTTTTTAAGCAAAATTCATATTTCTGGACTTTACTATGAGTTTGTGTATTTTTTGTGATTTCAGGTATTTTCTAGTTGAAATTGAGGGACCTGAGCAAAAATCTGATTCAGAGGCTGAAAAAGGACTGCAGATGCTGTTGGATTCTGACCTCCCTGCACTAGAAATGGATTTTCTGGAGCTAAAGAAACCTAATTGGCGCGCCCTTAATTGCGTTGGAAACTAGACATCCTGGGCTTTCCAGTAATATATAATAGTTCATACTTTGTCCGAGTTTTGATGACGCAAACTGGCGTTCAAACGCCAACTTCCTGCCCTATTCTGGCGTTAAATGCCAGAAATAGGATAAAAGTTGGAGTTAAACGCCCAAATTGGCATAAAAGCTGGAATTTAACTCCAAGAAAAGTCTCAACACAGGAAAGCTTCAATGCTCAGTCCAAACACACACCAAGCGGGCCCGGAAGTGGATTTCTGCATCATTTACTTATTTCTGTAATCCTAGTAACTAGTTTAGTATAAATAGGACTTTTTACTATTGTACTGGGAATCTTTGGACGTTTAGTCCTTAGACATAAGTCTGGGTTATTCTGGTTCCCTCTCTGGGGTCGAAACCAATGAACACCATTATCGCTTATGTATTTCCAACGGTGGAGTTTCTACACCTTATAGATTAAAGTGTGGAGCTCTGCTGTTCCTCGAGTATTAATGCAAAGAACTATTGTTCTTCTATTCAATTCAAGCTTATTCTTATTCTAAGATATTCATTCCCATACAAGAACATGATGAATGTGATGATCAAGTGACACTCATCACCATTCTCACTTATGAACGCGTGCTTGACAAACACTTCCGTTCTACATGAAAACAAGCTTGAATTCATATCTCTTGGGACTCTAATCAACGATTCACATTGTTTCCTCTCTGACAACGGGGCATCTAAATATGAGATTAGAACCTTCGTGGTATAGGCTAGAAACAATTGGCAGCATTCTTACGATCCGAAAAGTATAAACTTTGTCTATGGTATTCCGAATAGGATCTGGGAAGGGATAACTGTGACGAGCTTCAAACTCGCGACTGTGGGGCGCAGTGACAGTGTGCAAAAGGATCATTGGATCTTATTCCGACACGATCGAGAACTGACAGCTAATTAGCCATGCGGTAGCTGTGCCTGGTATTTTTCATCCGAGACGAGAAATTCGACAGTTGATTAGCCGTATAGAAACCGAAGAGGACCATTTTCACTGAGAGGACAGGAGGTAGCCATTGACAACGGTGATCCCCAATATACAGCTTGCCATGGAAAGGAGTATGAATGATTGAATGAAGGCAGTAGAAAAGCAGAGATTCAGAAGAAATAACGCATCTCCATACGCTTATCAAAAATTCCTACCAATGAATTACATAAGTATCTCTATCCATATTTTATGTTTATCTATCTTTTAATTATCAAAACTCCGTAACCGTTTGAATCTGCCTGACTGAGATTTACAAGATGACCATAGCTTGCTTCAAGCCGACAATCTCCGTGGGATCGACCCTTACTCACGTAAGGTATTACTTGGACGACCCAGTGCACTTGCTGGTCAGTTACGCGGAGTTGTGAAGAAAGTGTGTGAGATCATGATTCCGTGTACCAAGTTTTTGGCGCCGTTGCAGGGGATTGTTCGAGTTTGGACAATTGACGGTTCATCTTGTTACTTAGATTAGGTATTTTTCTTTTTATTTTCTTCTTCGGAATTTTTAAGAATGAATTCTAGAGTTTTAGATGATGCCTTTATTATCACAGGAGCTAGTTGATTCCCATCAATTTGGCTGTTGTATGTAATGTCTTGCTGAAGCCTGGCTAGCCATGTCTAATCTTTTTAGACTGAAGCTTTAGACTAACATTGCATGATTCTTGGAATTCTTATTAAAAATTTTGAGTTTCTTATTTTCTTTCCCAAAAATAATTTTCGAAAAAATACAAAAAAAGCATAAAATCATAAAATAAAAAAATATTTTGTGTTTCTTGTTTGAGTTTAGAGTCAATTTTAAGTTTGGTGTCAATTGTATGTTTTCTTTTTTTTCGTGCATTTTTTGAAATTTTATGCATTATGTTCTTTATTGATCTTCAAGTTGTCCTTGAAGATTTTCTGTGTTCTGATCTTTAAACTCTCTTGTTATGCATGGTTTGTTGTTTTTCATATGCATTCTCAATTTGTTAGAGTCTATAGTATAAAAAATTCTAAGTTTGGTGTCTTGCATGTCTTTCTTTTCTGAAAATTTTTCAAAAATATGTTCTTGATGTTCATCATGATCTTCAAAGTGTTCTTGGTGTTCATCTTGACATTCAAAGTGTCCTTGCATGCATTATTTGTTTTAATCATGCATTCTTATGTTTTAATTCATTTTGTTGTTTGTCTCTCTCATCATTAAAAATTCAAAAAATTCAAAAATATATCTTTTCAAGTCAATAATACAGGAAATTGAAGATTCAGAACATTCAGCAGAGGAATCACAGAGAAAAGCTGGGCGTTCAAAAAAATGCCCAGTAAGGAAGCATTTCTGGCGTTCAATGCCAGCCAGGTTCCTGGCTGGGCGTTAAATGCCCAAAAGGGTAGTATTTTGGGCGTTAAACGCCAGAATGGATACCATTCTGGGCGTTTAACGCCAGGATGGCACATGAGAGGAGATTTTGTTTTCAATTCAAATCTTTTTCAAATTTTCATGTTTTCATTCTTATTTTTTGAAATCATATCTTTCAAAATCAAATCTTTTCAATCATATCTTTTTCAAAAATTCAAATCTTTCTCATTTTTCTTTCACTAATTTCAAAAATCTTGATTCAAAAATTTCAAGTTTGTTACTTTCTTGTTAAGAAAGATTCAATATTTGAATTTTAGAATCATATCTTTTAATTTCTTGTTAGTCAAGTCATCAAATTTTAAAAATCAAATATTTTTCAAAAAATTGTTCTTCAATAATATCTTTTCAAACATATTTTTTTCAATCAAATCTTTTTCAACCATATCTTTTCAATCATATGTTTTTAAAAAATCAAATTTTCTTCAATCTTATCTTTTCAAATTTATTATTTCTTATCTTTTTCAAAACCACCTAACCACTTTCTCACTTTTGATTTTCGAAAACCATTAACCATTTTTCAAAATTCTTTTTAATTAACTAATTGTTTTAAATTTTGATTTAATTTTTCGAAAATTACCTCCCTCTCATCTCTTTCTATTTAATCACTAACACTTCTCCTCTACTAGCAATTTGGACTCTCTCATTCCTTAGATATTCGAATTCGCCTCTATCTACCACACCCTTCTATTCTTATTTTCCTCTGACACCTTAAGGAATCTCTATACTGTGACATAGAGGATTCCTCTTCCTTTCTGTTCTCTTCTTTTTCATATGAGCAGGAGTAAGGACAAGAACATTCTTGTTGAAGCTGACTCTGAACCTGAAAGGACTCTGAAGAAGAAGTTAAGAGAAGCTAAAGCACAACAATCCAGAGAAAACCTTACAGAGAATCTCAAAAAAGAAGGAGACATGACCGAACCCAACAACAATAACAATGCAAGGAAGGTGCTTGGTGATTTTACTACACCAACTTCCAACTTCCATGGAAGAAGCATCTCAATCGCTGCCATTGGAACAAACAATTTTGAGCTTAAGCCTCAATTAAATTCTCTGATGCAACAGAATTGCAAGTTCTATGAACTTCCATCAGAAGATCCTTTTTAGTTCTTAATTGAATTCTTGTAGATCTGTGATACTGTTAAGACCAATGGATTTGATCCCGAGGTCTATAAGCTTATGCTTCTCCCTTTTGCTGTAAGAGACAGAGCTAGAATATGGTTGGACTCTCAACCTAGAGATAGCCTGAACTCTTAGGATAAGCTGGTCACGGCTTTCTTAGCCAACTTTTTTCCTCCTCAAAAGTTGAGCAAGCTTAGATTGGATGTTCAAACCTTCAGAAAGAAACAAGGTGAATCCCTTTATGAAGCTTGGGAAAGATACAAGCAACTGACCAAAAAGTGTCCTTCAGACATGCTCTCAGAATGGACCATCCTGGATATATTCTATGATGGTCTGTCTGAATTGTCTAAGATGTCATTGGTCCATTCTGCAGGTAGATCTATTCACCTAAAGAAAATGCCTACAGAAGCTTAGGAACTCATTGAAATGGTTGCAAATAACAAGTTAATGTACACCTCTGAAAGGAATCCTGTGAATAATGGGACGCCTTAGAAGAAAGGAGTTCTTGAAATTGATACTCTGAACGCCATATTGGCTCAGAACAAAATGTTGACTCAGCAAGTCAATATGATTTCTCATAGTCTAAATGGATTGCAAGCTGCATCCAATAGTACTAAAGAAGCATCTTCTAAAGAAGAAGCTTATCATTCTAAGAACCCTGCAATGGCAGAGGTGAATTACATGTGTGAAGGCTATGGAAACACTTATAATCCGTCATGGAGAAATCATCCAAATTTCTCTTGGAAGGATCAACAAAAGCCGCAACAAGGCTTTAACAATAATAATGGTGGAAGAAACAGGTTTAGCAATGGCAAGCCTTTTCCATTATCCTTTCAGCAACAGACAGAGAATTCTGAGCAGAATCCATCTAGCTTAGCAAATATAGTCTCTGATCTATCTAAGGCCACTCTCAGTTTCATGAATGAAACGAGGTCCTCCATCAGAAACTTGGAGGCACAAGTGGATCAGCTGAGTAAAAGGGTTACTGAAACTCCTCCTAGCACTCTCCCAAGCAATACAGAAGAGAATCCCAAAAAAGAATGCAAGGCCATAACTGTGACAAACATGGCCGAACCTGGAGGGAGTGAAAAAGCAGTGATTCCCAGTGAGGAAGATCTCAGGAAACATCCACTGGCCATTAAGGAGTACCCCAATGAGGAACCACAGGAATCTGAGGCTCATACAGAGAACATAGAGATTCCATTGAACTTCTTTTTACCATTCATGAGCTCTGATGACTATTCATCTTCTGAAGAAGATGAAGACATTGCAGAAGGGCAAGTTGCCCAATATTTAGGAGCAATCATGAAGTTGAATGCCAAGCTATTTGGTAATGAGGCTTGGGAGGATGAACCTCCATTGCTCATTAATGAATTGAATACCTAGATTCAGCAAACTTTGCCTCAAAAGAAACAGGATCCTGGTAAATTCTTAATACCCTGTACCATAGGCACCATGACCTTTGAGAAGGCTCTGTGTGACCTAGGGTCAGGTATTAACCCCATGCCACTCTCTGTAATGGAGAAACTAGGAATCTTTGAGGTACAAGCTGCAAGAATCTCACTAGAGATGGCAGACAAATCAATGAAACAAGCTTATGGACTAATAAAGGACGTGCTAGTGAAGGTTGAAGGTCTTTACATCCCTGCTGATTTCATAATCCTAGACACTGGGAAGGATGAGGATGAATCCATCATCCTTGGCAGACCTTTCCTTGCTGATAAAGCACTATTTTATGGTTTACAATGTGTTTAATTGTGTAGTTTTATCATGGTCTTTACCCACTTATTCATATAATTAGCATGCATTTCTATTTCCTTCCTAAAATTATTACATGATTGAAAACATGCTTCTTTGGTCTTAATTTAGCTAATCTTAATCCTCTCTTATTACCATTCGATGCCTTGATCTGTGTGTTAAGTGTTTCAGGCTTCATAGGGCAGGACTGGCTTAGAGAATGAAGAGGAAGCATGTAAAAATGGAAGAAATACAAGGAATTGAGGAGATGACCAGCGAGAAGTCATGTGGTCGCATGGCTCACACAACCGAGCAAAATGGAAGAAATCAGAGTGACGCGTTCGCGTGCCTGACGCGACCGCGCGGATTGGAAGCTGCACGAACGACGCGAAAACGTGGACGACGCGGACGCATGACGTACGCGATCTGCAGAATTACAAAAGTCGCTGGCAGAGATTCTGGGCTTCATTTCAACCCAGTTTTCGGCCCAGAAACACAGATTAAAGTCAGGGAACTTGCGGAGACTCAGAAGGCTCTCATAATTCATAATTTTAGGATTAGATGTAGTTTTTAGAGAGAGAGGTTCTCTCCTCTCTCTTAGGATTAGGATTAGGATTAGGAATTCATCTTCTTCAATCACAGGTTCAATATTCCTTTTATTTTCTCAATTTAGTTTATGAACTCTTTATGTTTGGATTAATTTTATATTTAATATATTTTAAGGTATTTTCAGATCTATGATTTGTTTCTTTTATTTATAATATAAATAATTTGGATTTTTCCCTTTTGGCTTTGGTTGAGTAATTGGTGACGCTTGAGCTGTCAAATAAAGCAATGGTTGAAATTGGGAGTTGCTAATTAATTTGAGTTCCAATAACTCTAGCCTTTCCAAAGGAAAGACTAGGACTTTAGGTATCAAATTAATTAGTCCACTTGACCTTCCTTTGTTTAGTAAAGGTTAACTAAGTGGGATTAAAATCCAATTCTCATCACAATTGATAAGGATAGGATTTCCAGTTCTTGTACCTTGCCAAAGGTTTATTTTACAGTTATTATTATTTTACTTTTCATTCAACTAACTTTTTACCTTAATCCAAAACCCCAAAACACATTTTTTCATAACCAATAATAAGAACATACCTCCTTGCAATTCCTTGAGAAGACTACCCGAGGTTTAAATACTCGGTTATCAATTTCAAAGGAGTTTGTTACTTGTGACAACCAAAACTTTTGTAAGAAAGGTTGATTGCTTGGTTTAGTAACTATACTTACAACGAGAATTTACTATAACTTCTAAACCATCAATCTTCAGTTCTTCACTAGCCACAGCAAAAGCTGTGATCGATGTTGACAGAGGAGAGTTGGTCCTTCAATTGAATGAGGACTACCTTGTATTCAAGACTCAAGGTTCTCCTTCTGTACACATAGAGAAGAAGCATGAAAAGTTTCTCTCAATACAGAGTCAAACAAAGCCCCCATATTCAAACTCTAAGTTTGGTGTTGGGAGGCCACAACCAAACTCTAAGTTTGGTGTTGAGAGGCTACAACCAAACTCTAAGTTTGGTGTTGAGAGGCTACCACCATGCTCTGATTATCTGTGAGGCTCAATGAGAGCCCACTGTCAAGCTATTGACATTAAAGAAACGCTTATTGAGAGGCAACCCAATTTTTATTTCTCCATGTTAAATTTCTATTTTCTATTATTATTTTATGTTTTCTTTAGGTTGATGATCATGTGGAGTAACAAAAACAACTGCAATAATCAAAGCAAATTCAAAAACAGCATTAAAAATAGCACACCCTAGAGGAAGAACTTACTGTCATTTAAACACCAGTAAGAGTAGCAGAATGGGTGTTAAACACCCAGTCTGGCACCATTCTGGGTGTTTAACACCAGAAATGGGCACCAGACTGGCATTTAACGCCAGAACAGGGCAACAAGCTGGCGTTAAACGCTAGAAAGGGAAGAAAAGCTAGCGTTAAACGCCAGAAACAGGCAGCAGTCTGGTGTTAAATGCCAGAATTGCATTCTAAGGGCATTTTGCACACCTAAGTGGTGCAGGGATGAGGAATCCTTGACACCTCAGGATCTGTGGACCCCACAAGATCCCCACCTACCCCACCTCTCTATCTCTCCCTCATACCTTTTTATAACCCTCTTCCCCAAATACCCTTCACTAATCACCTCCATCTCTCTACCCCAAATACCCCTCACCAATCACATCCATCTCTCTTTCCCAAAAACCCCACCTACCTCCAAATTCAAAATCCTTTCCCTCCCAAACCCAACCCCAAATACTCGAACCTACCCCCCCACTCCTATATAAACCCTTCATCCCTCCTTCAATTTCACACATCATAAACACTACTTCTACCCCTTGGCTGAACCATATTCTACCCTCCATCTCCTCCATTTTCTTCTTTTTCCCCTTCTTTCCTTCTTCTTTTGCTCGAGGACGAGCAAACCTTTTAAGTTTGGTGTGGTAAAAGCATTACTTTTTGTTTTTCCATAACCATATATGGCACCTAAGGCCGGAGAAACCTCTAGAAAGAGGAAAGAGAAGGCAAAAGCTTCCACCTCCGAGTCATGAGAGATGGAGAGATTCATCTCAAAGGTCCATCAAGACCATTTCTATAAAGTTGTGGCCAAGAAGAAGGTAATCCCTGAGGTCCCTTTCATGATCAAAAGGAATAAGTATCCGGAGATCCGACATGAGATCCGAAGAAGAGGTTGGAAAGTTCTCACCAACCCCATTCAACAAGTCGGAATCTTAATGGTTTAAGAGTTCTATGCCAATGCATGGAGCACTAGGAACCATGATCAAAGCATGAACCCGAATCCAAAGAATTGGCTTACAATAGTTTGAGGGAAATACTTAGATTTCTGTCCGAAAAATGTAAGGTTGGCGTTCAACTTGCCAATGATGCAAGAAAATGCACACCCCTACACTAGAAGGGTCAACTTTGATCAAAGGTTGGACCAAGTCCTCATGGACATATGTAGGCACGCCGGTTCAATTGAAAAAATCAAACCTTAAGCCTGTGGCTAGAGGATGGTTAGAGTTCATCCAACGCTCTATCATTTCTACTAGCAACGGATCTGAAGTAACTGTGGATCGAGCCATCATGATCCATAGTATCATGATTGGGGAGGAAGTGGAAGTTCATGAGATCATACCTCTAGAACTCTACAAGGTGGCTGACAAGTCCTCCACCTTGGCAAGGTTAGCCTTTTCTCATCTCATTTGTCACCTATGCAATTTGGCTGGGATTGTCATAGAAGGAGACATCCTCATTGAAGAGGACAAACCCATCACTAAGAAAAGGATGGAGCAAACAAGAGAGCCCACTCATGGACCTCAACAAGAGCATGAGGAAATTCCTCATGAAATCCCTGAAATGCCTTAAGGGATACACTTTTCTCCACACAACTATTGGGAGCAACTCAACACCTCTTTGGAAGGCTTGAGTTACAACATGGACCAACTAAGGGTGGAGCACCAAGAGCACTCCATCATTCTCTATGAAATTAAAGAAGATCAAAGAGCCATGAGGGAGGAGCAATAAAGGCAAGGAAGAGACATAGAGGAGCTCAAGAGCACCATTGGTTCTTCAAGAGGAAGAAGATGCCACCCTCACTAAGATGGACCTATTCCTTAAAATCCTTGTCTATTTGTCTTTCTGTTTTTGGCTTTGAGCTTTATGTTTTACTATGTTTTGTGTCTTCACCACATGATCATTAGTGTCTAGTGTCTATGTCTTAAAGGTATGAATAATTCCATGAATCCTTCATCTTTCTTAAATGAAAAAAATGTTCCTAATTACAAAAGAACAAGAAGTACATGAATTTCAAATTTTATCTTGAAATTAGTTTAATTATTTTGATGTGGTGGCAATACTTTTTGTTTTCTGAATGAATGCTTAAACAGTGCATATTTTTTATAGTGAGGTTTATGAATGTTAAAATTGTTGGTTCTTGAAAGAATGATGAACAAAGAAAAATGTTATTGATAATCTGAAAAATCATGAAATTAATTCTTGAAGCAAGAAAAAGCCGTGAATAACAAAGCTTGCGAAAAAAAAAAGAAAAAAATGGCGAAAAAGAAAAAGAAAGAAAAAGAAAAGGCAAGCAGAAAAAGCCAATAGCCCTTTAAACCAAAAGGTAAGGGTAAAGAGGATCCAAGGCTTTGAGCATTAATGGATAGAAGGGCCTAAAGGAATAAAATCCTGGCCTAAGTGGCTAAATCAAGTTGTCCCTAACCATGTGCTTGTGGCATGAAAGTCCAAGTGAAAAGCTTGAGACTGAGTGGTTAAAGTCGTGATCCAAAGCAAAAAGAGTGTGCTTAAGAACTCTGGACACCTCTAATTAGGGACTTTAGCAAAGCTAAGTCACAATCTGAAAAGTTTCACCCAGTTATGTGTCTGTGGCATTTATGTATCCTGTGGTATACTACAAGAAAAACACTCATTCAGGTACACTTGAAAAGTGTAGCCAAAAGTGAAAAAAAATGATGCCTTAGGCTACGACTACACTTTCTGGGCTACGGCTACGCTTTTTGGGGTGATTCCTATTCAGCCGTTGCCTATTCTCAAAGGCTATCCTTTTCTGCACCAAGGGCTACGCTTTTGGCATTTGGGAATAGGGTACGCTTTTCAAGTGATGCTCTCCAGGACCAAAGACTACGCTTTTCAACCTCTATTTTTACCAGAATAGGCTACGCTTTTCAGCGCTACTGCATCACTTGTAAACCGTTGCCACATTGTATACCATGGCTACCGTTTATAAGTGTAGTCTTAGGTCTTTTATTAAATTTTTTTTTAATTTTCTGTATAACCATAACTACTCTTTATAAGTGTAGCCTTAAGACCCTCATTGTTTTTTTTTTTTAATTTTCTGTATGTATATAATATTCTAATAATTTTTTATACAACATAATATTTAATAACATTATTACATATATAATTCTACATTTTTAATTAAATGAGTTAAAAATTATAAAATAAAATTAAACACATAATTATACTAAATAATTTTTTAAATAATAAAAATTATCCAAACACAATTCAAAGACATAATCTTAAGAAGCAATCAACAATCAAAATATAACTTAAGATCATTTAAGTCACATGAAACTTGTATCACATATCAATTAAAATGCAAAGATTGCACTCTATATCCGAAAAGAGCTTAACAAACAGAAAATCGTTAATCTTCTAATCTTGGCATAATGACTAAAAAATGTTCTGAAGCGCCTTTAGATTCTTCTCAAACACATCTTTTTCATGCTAATCTTCATCACCATCAAGAAAACTCTTGACCTTAACAATTGTATCAGTGTTCATTCCCTTATTCATTCCCAGTGGGGCTGCTGCAAAAATACTTGCATAAATAATATTACCATATGAAAATGTCCATCTAAATTCTGCAATATATATTCTCCCATTTCAATAGAAATTGGAACACTCAATTGACTTCAATCACTGCATGTCACAAATCAAGCTTGGGTTCCCAAAATCCATCTTAAAATTCACAGGTACATCAAGTTATTGATTCAATCAACAAAGAAATTTAAAAGCATATGAATAATCCTCTCTTGAGAATACTCTGCTCTCTTTAAAAATGAAATTTAAATAAGAAAAAATAAACAATAACAATAATAACAAAAATAAGAATAATAATTTAGCTAACACACGGTGAAATTTACATTGGTGATTTTAGTTTGATCTGGCAGTCCACAAATAAACAACGCAGAATACAGAAGCTAAAACCCCCAATTAAAAACCCTAAAATCAAAACCCAAAACCTCCCAAATTTCACAAAACCATCATCATCATCATCATCAGCTGCTTACCTCGCTTGTTAGGGATCGATGCTTTGACTCATCGGAAACCTTGATGCTTCACAGCAGAGCAGAGAAGCGGTCGGAAGAGAGCACACAGTTTCTTCGACACTTCACAGAGAGGGTGAGTGAGAGAGAGTGATAGAATGAGCAAGAAGAAGAAAATGAGGCACAGAATGCTTACTTGGTGAGTGCAGTAATGAGTGGCGACGGTGAACCAAGAAACACATAACTCAAGGCAAGTGGTAGTGACTAATTACACAGCTTGAGCCTGTGATCTAGAAATGACTTGGAGAAACTTAAATCATTGCTCCAAGGCTCCCTTCCATATCCAGTATACAAAAAATTTAGGGAAAAAAATAAAAAAGCCAGCAATGAAGAAATATATATCTAAAATATTATCAAAATTTCACAAATTAATCATGATAAGAAGTTAATTTTACACCTAATAAAATAAAAAAACATATCACTAGGTACTCCGCATAATTTTTGTTTTTACATTATTGTAACAGTTCTATGATTTATTACCTTTGAATAATAGAAAAGATATAATGGAATAATGACATGCAATTGAATATAATTGAGGTATGAATGGACAGTTAAGCTACTTTTTTGCACATGAATCAGATACATACAGCATAATAAGCTTAAGAATGATTATGATTTATTCATAGCACTTCACATGGTAAAGTTATGTAACTTATATCTAATGGGAACTCAACCCTAACCCCAACTTGTTATTATACTATTAATCAAATCTCAGTAAAACCCAAATTATTGTCTGCATTCTCACATCAAATCACATGAAAAAAAATTAAATTCAAACAAAATCCAAACAACAAAATTAAAATTAACCTAGAGACTTCATCAACTACAAGATAAAAAAAAATAGAACCAAAATGATGGTCATAGGGAGAGGGGGAGGACGCTGTTTGAACTTAGAAAAGATGGTCATACCAATCCAAAGTTTTCTACCTCTTAATTTGACCCAAAATGCCAATGTTGTAGCAAGTGAAATCCCACATAGATAGAATGCTCCTAGATTTATGAAAGGCCCAAGGTGCTGCCATCCACAGCCTCTAGATATGCAAACAGAAGATTTATGGTAGATAGTGTTTAATCTAACCTGGCAGCAGCCCCAATTCCAAAAGGAATAGAATAGTATTAAGATCGTATCGAGACTGCACAAGAAAAATCTGACTTAGATTTCTAACAAGAAAAGTTATGCTATGTTACAAAACTTACCAAACTGAAAGAACTAATGTTTCAAGTTCTGGATCTGCTAAAATGATAGAATCAAAATTCAGTAAATAATCTCAACTAGAGGAAACAGAACATAGTTCATAAGGTATTAGTTATACTACATGAATCTCAAATCTAACATTTAATTATATATAAAATGCAGTCAATTACAACATAAAGTAAACAGTAAGTTTTGTTACCAATTTAGAATTATGAACCTGACTCAACTCTAAAAGCAATTTCACAGGAGAAGGCTCTTTGGCCATATTCCTAGACGATATTGATATGGAACTTGTCAATTACAAAAGCAATCAACGAAAAAGGAAACATAAAACCATATAAATTCACTCAATTGTTTAGAGCTTCACACATTTATCTGATGTTATCAATCCAAATATCATCATCGCCTACACAACTGAATGAGCACTTCCAGGTTCCAACATCAATTAAGATGAAAGAAATTCTCATAAGCTGCACACACAAAATAAAAGATACTCACCCTGTACTAACTCTGCACTCAACTAACTTGGAGAGCTGTGTCAATGCCCCCTTGAAAGCTTAACTTTCTGAATGTCACTGTCCTGCATGTACCCTTCATCTCCAACAACAAATCCATGTCCTAATTTTATACCTGTACACCATAACCAACATAAAAATAAAAACAATAGTGCAATCAGATAAATAACAGACTAAATCTTGTTTGCCTACAGAAAAACACAGCTTAATTCTTTAGTTTTTAGATGAATTCCTGGTTTATATGATTAAGGAGAATTTAAATTGGTAATCAAATTTCCATGTAAAACACCCAAAGCAAAGAAAACATAACCAAAAAAGGGATCAAAGAGGAATATAGCTTGAAGCTGGAAATTAAAAGCAACCACTATGTTCAAGGAATGCATATGAACCAAGACATAAGTCAGAATATTTCAATGTGAAACCTGTTCTTTTCACTAATTTTTTCTTAAGATACTAAACTAATTGAAAACCTAAAATTAGAACCCAAAACCCCCCAAAAATTCACCATCTCCATCAACAACATCATTATCTTCATTATCAATCAACAACAACAACAACAAGGAGGAGGAGGATGAAATGAGAAATGAACAAATTAGTATGATAATAATTATAACTCATCCATAGCCTAACGCAATTGAATCTCTTGCAATGATGATTTGCCTCAACGCGGATTTAACTTCTAGTCATGCACGTAAAATACGATCATTGTTAAAAGATAGGGATTCCATTTGAGACATTATTAAATGCAAGCCAAAAAATAGAACAAAAACATTAATTGAGCAATTTGAAGAGTCGAAAATAGGAATTTAACAATAATAAAACGGTTCATATTGCAACAATAAAAACAATAAGAATAAGAATACATGAACCCTAACAGAGCACAAAGAAGATGAGAAGAAACCAGACTGCCAAACTCGATCTTCAAGGAATTACCGTGCAGGGAGAACCCTTGGAGAGCATTCTTCGCAGCCTTGTTGAAGTACACGAACGCGTAGCTACGCGCCGAGTAAGAGGTAACACTGTCCATGGCGCCGGATTGCGTGAACAGGTCATCAGATCGGCATCGGTTACGTCCGGTACTAGATTCCCAACCCAGAGATTGTCAGAGGGCTCGTCCGAATCCCTGGAGGCGCCGCCTCATTCGTGCGACGGCTTCATTGATTTCTCCAGACGCGGCATTGCGAGGCACAGACTCAGGATAACGAATCGAAGTGAAAGTTAAAGGAGGAAGGAGAAGGATGAGGTTGGGGGTTGGAGCAGTGGCTGACAGAATGGGTTTATTTGGTATTTTAATTTTGTATTTTAATATTAGAAGACACTTAGTGAAGCGCACCCAAAGCTTAACAAATGAGTTATCTTTTAAAAGTGCTCCTTTGGTCTAAAAAATGTACTCATAACTTTTTAGAATTGGCTACACTTTATAAGTGATATTTAAAATATCTAAGGAGACGCTTTTAAAGTGATGCCTCAATAGTGTTTCCTTTTCTCTTATAAAAGGGCACCATACGAAAAAGCATAGTCTATTCTAAGAATAGGCTACGCTTTTCTAATGTAGCTTAAAAAAGTGTGGTTGAATGGGTGTTTTTCTTGTAGTACGTAATTCTGGAAAACAAAATGCTTAGGGTCACGGCCAAGACTTATAAAGTAGCTGTGTTCAAGAATCAACATACTGAACTAAGGGAATCAATAACACTATCTAAAATTCCGAGTTCCTATAGATGCCAATCATTCTGAATTTCAAAGGATAAAATGAGATGCCAAAACTGTTCAGAAGCAAAAAGCTATTGGCCCCGCTCATCTAATTGAAACTAAGTTTCATTGATATTGTGAGATTCATTGTATATTCTCTTCTTTTTATTCTATTTTGTTTTCAGTTGCTTGGGGGCAAGCAACAATTTAAGTTTGGTGTTGTGATAAGCGGATAATTAATACGCTTTTTGGCATTATTTTTAGGTAGTTTTTAGTAGGATCTAGCTACTTTTTAGTATATTTTTATTAGTTTTTAAGAAAAATTCACATTTCTGGACTTTACTATGAGTTTGTGTGTTTTTCTGTGATTTCAGGTATTTTCTGGCTAAAATTGAGGGACCTGAGCAAAAATTTGATTCAGAGGCTGAAAAAGGATTGCAGATGCTGTTGGATTCTGACCTCCCTGCACTCGAAATGGATTTTCTGGAGCTACAGAAACCCAATTAGCACACTTTCAATTGCGTTGGAAAGTAGACATCCTGGACTTTCTAGTAATATATAATAGTCCATACTTTGCCTGAGTTTTGATGATGCAAACTGGCGTACAAACACCAACTTCCTATCCTATTCTGGCGTTAAACGCCAGAAATAGGATAAAAGCTGGAGTTAAAAGCCCAAGCTGGCATGAAAGCTGGCGTTTAATTCCAAGAAAAGTCTCTACACATGAAAGGTTCAATGCTCAGCCCAAGCACACACCAAACGGGCCCGAAAATAGATTTTTGCATCATTTACTTATTTCTGTAATCCTAGTAACTAGTTTAGTATAAATAGGACTTTTTGCTATTGTACTGGGAATTTTTGGACGTTTAGTCCTTAGACCTAAGTCTGGGTTATTCTGGTTCCCTCTCTGGGGCTGAAACCAATGAACACCATTATCGCTTATGTATTTCCAACGGTGGAGTTTCTACACCTCATAGATTAAGGTGTGGAGCTCTGCTATTCCTCGAGTATTAATGCAAAGTACTATTGTTCTTCTATTCAATTCAAGCTTATTCTTATTCTAAGATATTCATTCGCACACAAGAACATGATGAATGTGATGATCAAGTGACATTCATCACCATTCTCACTTATGAACGCGTGCCTGACAAACACTTCTGTTCTACATGAAAACAAGCTTGAATGCATATCTCTTGGGACTCTAATCATCGATTCACATCGTTTCCCCTCTGACAATGGGTATTTGAATCTGAAATTAGAACCTTCACGGTATAGGCTAGAAACAATTGGCAGCATTCCTGAGATCCAAAAAGTCTAAACCTTGTCTGTGGTATTCCGAGTAAGATCTGGGAAGGGATGACTATGACGAGCTTCAAACCCGCGACTGTAGGGTGCAGTGACAGTGCGCAAAAGGATCATTGCAGCGACAGTAGCTGTGCCTGGTATTTTTCATCTGAGACTAGAAATCCGACAGTTGATTATCCGTATAGAAACCGTAGAGGACCATTTTCACTAAGAGGACGGGAGGTAGCCATTGACAACGGTGATCCCCAACATACAGCTTGCCATGGAAAGGAGTATAAATGATTGAATGAAAGCAGTAGGAAAGCAGAGATTCAGAAGGAATAATGCATCTCCATATGCTTATCTGAAATTCCCACCAATGAATTAAATAAGTATCTCTATCCTTATTTTATGTTTATCTATTTTTTAATTATCAAAACTCCATAACCATTTGAATCCGCCTGATTGAGATTTACAAGATGACCATAGCTTGCTTCAAGCTGACAATCTCCGTGGGATCGACCCTTACTCACGTAAGGTATTACTTGGACGACCCAGTGCACTTGCTGGTCAGTTACGCGGAGTTGTGAAGAAAGTGTGTGAGATCACGATTCCATGTACCACTATTCAATTGAATTGAGAAGAAGAAGAAATTCACTATATCATATGAATCATAACAGAGCTCCTCCTTCTAATGATTGGGGTTCAATGGATCATAGCTCTCAGAACAATTACAGAATCTTAAAATTGCATGAAAGTAAATTGAAAGCAATAGGAATAGAAAGGTAAAATTGACAGAAATGAATATTGTAGTAGAGATGCAGGAAATTGAAATTGCAATCAAGGTAAACTGAATTCAATATAGCTGAGATATAAAATTGCAGAAAAAGAAAAAGTGTATTCTATTCTACTCCTACTCCTACTCCTACTGCTACTACTCCTAATACAGCCTTCTGTTTTCTCGGACCCCTCTTTTTTCCTAATAAAACTGAAGCCTTTATATAGGATTTCCTAAACTACAAATTGAAATGAAATTCAAAACAACTTACAATTAAAAGAAATTCCTATTTTAGATGATCCTTGTGGTCTTCATTGAGTGATCAGAGTGGGCTTGCTTGCCTGTAGTTCAAATGGGCTTGGAATGAAGTTAATTTAAGCAGAAACTCACTTCCAGGAGAGCGTAGTGTTCATTTGGAGAATGGAGCATTCGGGCACCCACACGTATGCGTGCTATACGCTTGCGCATCCCTGGTGTCTTGGCTCATCGATGCATATGCGTCGCTCACATGTACGTGCCCCTTACAGCGTTCACTTTGAGAGCGTAGCATTCGTGAAATGTCGTTCCACGCGTACGCGTCACCCACGCGTACGCCTGGATTGAAAAATGTCAAATCCACGCTTTGCTTCATCCACACAAACACGTGCTTTATTAAAAATGTCGCATCCACTCGTGCGCGTCATGCACGCCTGCGCGTTGATGGCTAAATTTCAAATCAAATTTTCAAAAGCATCACAAGCGCTCATTCAAAGTGAACGTAGCGTTCATTGCTGGTGAACGCTGGTCTTCCTTCCACGCGTATGCGCCATGCATGCGTACGTATGGATCTTCAAAAATGTCATCCTACGCGAAAGTGCCTTGTACGCGTGCGCGTCACTTGTGAACATAGCGTTAATCAACTGAACGTAGCGTTCTCCTGTACTTCTTCCTTCTTTGTTTCTTTCTCTCATTTTTTCACCTGTCATCAATCAAACATGCCATTAAAGACTTGGCATAATCATCAAATCTTGCATCATTCATATTATCAACTAAATCTTGCAAAAATCTCATGAAAATGCATAAAATAAACAATGTTTCATTAGTTTAAGACATGCATGAGTTTCTCATCCAAGCACTTACTTCTTACCTAAAAATGGATGAAAACCAAGCAAAAACAGATAAAAATTGCTAGTAAAACATGCACAAGATGACAAGTCATCAAGTCCTAAGGGAACGGTAAGGAAAAACAGACAGCAGCTACTTCAGATATTTCGAGTTGTCAAAGATGTAGAAGTCATCACCTAATTAGGCCGTGCCGATTGGGATTAGGTCTATGCTACAAGTGTGGGAGATCAGAGTATATATCTTGGAATTGTCCCTACAGAGGAAGCCGGGATGCAACCGAATTCGATTCTCATACCGGAGGTAATTGTAAACTAGCAGTTGAATTTTTGACTTCCCTGTATATCATTAATATGTAATATTCATTCGTGATGCATGACAAGTGTTAGTAATCATAGGGTCCAAGTCGACGACTAGTCGAGGACCGTTAGTCGCTGAGACGGAGTGATATTTAGTTAACTTAGAGGAGTATCTAGGCTCTTGAAGGTTAAGAATAAGAGTGACACAGCACAGGCGAGTTGGATTATATCTAAGGGATCAAAAGTGTTGAGAACTATACGGAGTTATTGTTCAAAACCCAGTGACAGTGAACTGCAAGAAAAGAGAATAGAGCATATTCAACCTTTAGTTGCTCATCATTTGAGGGGCAAGTGAAGACAAAGCCAAATCCCATACGAGAGATTATTTCAAGACAATTCCCGAAGGAACAACAACAAAAATCACCAAGGGAGGAGGTATGGAAAGCAACCTCAGAATGAAATGACTTATAGGCGATGTGAAAGCTATCATCCGGGAACTCCGTGATGAGCTGGATTGGGATTTCACGATAGTTGTGGAGGCGCTGGACACGTGTCCTGGAACTATTTTGAGAAGGCCAACCAGAATACTACCAAGGGCCAACAACAAGGTCGTGTGTTCACTACGACGATGAGGGGATACTGATGAATCGGACATTTGTGTGGTATAGAATTCACAAATGAATCCTCGTTGCAAGTATAATTTCTAAACTAACAATAATCCTTTCAAGGGATTCTTCGCCACTAGGATTTGATGCTTGATCTTCAATTCCGAGGGAACTTAATTCTTGCTCTATCCCATCCAATTCTTTATATGGAATATGCCTTGGAGGATGTGCACTTTCATCCTTAACATCAACGTCAACCTTGTTGGAGGGATCTTCTATGACCTTAGATTCCCATGGAGACTCCGCATCTCCTAAATCTTTAACCACTTCTTCCTTTTCTACAACAATCATAGCTTCCTCCAATTGTTCCAACACAAAGCAAATTCCCTCATTTCCCACCGGAGTTTCCAATCTCTCCTTCATGCTATCCTCTTCCTTGGATTCTTCACATGTGGCCATGGGAATTTCTTGAGTATTCAAACATTGGGATGCTAACTGGTTCACCACCTCATCCAAGGCGGCCGTGAAGTTTTGTACTTCCCTTTTCACCTCCTCTTGTCCTTGAAGTAGCAAAGTTAGAGACTCATAATCTATTAGGGCTTGGGGTGGGTAGGAGGGTTCTTTGTTTTAGAGAAAGAGTTCATAATAGAAAGGTGGTTCTTCTTGGTGGGATTGTGGTGGTTCAACACTCTCCACTTTTTCCACTTGTTGCACAACACACTCCATGGTTGCTTGAAATTGATCCAATGCTACCTTGAGACGATCCCTTGACCCTTGTTCCACTTGGATAACATGATTAGAATCATATGGCTCTTGGATCGATGGACATGAATGTTCCTCCATGGAAGGTTGTAGTGGAAGGTAGAATTCATCTTGTGGATGAAGATTTTCATACATTGGAGGTCTCATCTTGGTAATAGTATGGAGGGGGTGGCTCTTGGAAGTGTTGATATTGTGGTGGCTCCATATGTGGTTCATATGGCTCAAAAGGTGGTTGGTGTAGTGGGTATGAATTGGGGTCATATGGAGGTTGGTGGACGAAATTGTGATACAAGAGTTCCAGGCACTGTTAGAGAAGCTCACAACTCCGTTCAACTTAACCAGCAAGTGTACTGGGTCATCCAAGTAATACCTTACGTGAGTAAGGGTCGATCCCACAGAGATTGTTGGTATGAAGCAAGCTATGGTCACCTTGGAAATCTCAGTTAGGCAGATTAAATGGTTATGGGTTTCGAAAATTAATATTAAATAGAAAATAAAAAGGGATAGAAATACTTATGTAAATCAATAGTGGGAATTTCAGATAGGCGTATGGAGATGCTGTGCTCCTCTTGAATCTCTACTTTTTTATTACATTCATCCAATCCTTCTTACTCCTTTCCATGGCAAGCTGTATGTAGGGCATCACCATCATCAATGGCTACTTTTAATCCTCTCGGGAAAATGGTCCTATGGCTGTCACTGCACGACTAATCATCTGGAGGCATCACCCTTGTTGATGGTTACATCCCATCCTCTCAGTAAAAATGGTCCAAATGCTCTGTCACAGCACAGCTAATCATCTGTCGGTTCTCAATCAGGTTGGAATAGAATCCATTGATTCTTTTGCGTCTGTCACTAATGCCCAGCCTTCAGGAGTTTGAAGCTCGTCACAGTCATTCAATACCAGAATCTTACTCGGAATACCACAGACAAGGTTAGACTTTTCAGATTCCCGGAATCCTACTCGGAATACCACAGACAAGGTTAGACTTTTTGGATTCCCATGAATGCCGCCATCTATCTAGCTTATACCATGAAGATTCTGTTGGAGAATCTAAGAGATATGTGCCCGGCCTAAGGTAGAACGGAAGTGGTTGTCAGTCACGCGCGTTCATAGGTGAGAATGATGATGAGTGTCACGGATCATCACATTCATCAAGTTGAAGTGCAACGTACATCTTGGAATAAGAATAAAAGAGAATTGAATAGAAAATAATAGTAATTGTATTGAAGCTTGAGGTACAGCAGAGCTCCACACCCTTAATCTATGGTGTGTAGAAACTCCACCGTTGAAAATACATAAGTGAAAGGTCCAGGCATGGCTGAATGGCCAGCCCCCCTGGTCTGAGAACAAATCGTCCCAAGATGATCCTAAGATCTAAAGTGATCAAAGGATGTCTAATACAATAGTAAATTAACCTATTTATACTGGACTAGCTACTAGGGTTTACATGAGTAAGTAATTGATGCATAAATCCACTTCCGGGACCCACTTGGTGTATGTTTGGGCTGAGCTTGATCTATCCACGAGCTGAGACTTTTATTGGAGTTGAACGCCAAGTTATAACGTGTTTTGGGCGTTCAACTCCGGGTCGTGACGTGTTTCTGGCGTTTAACTCCAGACAGCAGCATGTACTTGGCGTTGAGCGCCACTTTACGCCGAAAATTCTCGAATAAAGTATAGACTATTATATATTGCTGGAAAGCTCTGGATGTCTACTTTCCAACGCCGTTGAGAGCGCACCATTTAGAGTTCCGTAGCTCTAGAAAATCCATTTTGAGTGCAGGGAGGTCAGATTCCAACAACATCAGCAGTCCTTTTGTCAGCCTTTTTCAGAGTTTTGCTCAAGTCCCTCAATTTCAGCCAGAAATTACCTGAAATCA